>NC_137089.1:47168035-47637444 GCF_951640355.1 Cnephaeus nilssonii
GTGACACAATGGGTGGGGACCTTTCAACCAAGTTAATGGGGAAAAAAAAAGGCAAAACATATCAAAAAATGGGAGAAAAAATACTAAATTTAAGAGCAACTTGTATATTGAAATTTTACAAAATAATTCTAGGATCCTTGCCTTGAATATTTTTAAGTAAAACAATAGAAAATCTTTAAAAAAACATGTTTAAATGTTTTGTGATGCAAAGAATGTACGGCATATTATTGAAAATATTCAAGCCATATTAAAATGAGTTTGTAAGATTATTCAAATTAATTTGCTGCATAGTCCTTAAGAAAGAAATGTGAGCATGTAAAGAGCTTATTAAAACTTCTAATATGGATATTGTAGTAAGTATGATAATAGATCACACTATTATGTAAATACAGTAAGAATATTGAATAATTCAAAAAATATAAAATACCTGTTGAGTTATTTGAAGTTTAAGCTTATATGACATCTTTACAGTTCAAAAGAATACAAACAAATATGGATTGGTATAATCAACATCATTAAAATGTCCTTACTACCCAAAGCAATCCATAGATTCAATGCAACCCCCATTAAAATACCAATAGTATATTTCACAGACCTAGAAAAAACACTCCAAAAATGTATATGGAACCAAAAAAGACCCTGAATAGCTGGAGCAATCTTGAGAAAGAAGAACAAAGTTGGAGGAATCATAATACCAGATATCGAGTTATACTACAAAGCCACTACACTCAAAACAGCCTGGTATTGGCATAAAAACAGACATATAGATCAATGGAACATAACAGAGAAACCAGAAATTGATCCAAGGCACTATGCTCAATGAATATTTGACAAAGGAAGCAAGAGCATACATTTGAGCAGAGACAATAAATGGTATTGGGAAAATTGGACAGATACATGCAAAAAAATGAAACTAGACCACCAATTTACACCATATACAAGAATAAATTCAAAATGGATAAAAGAATTAAATGTAAGATGTGAAACCATAAAAGTCCTAGAAGAAACCATAGGCACCAAAATCTCAGACATCTTTCATAGCAATGTGTTTGAGGATATATCTCCTAGGTCAGTGGTCGGCAAACTCATTAGTCAACAGAGCCAAATATCAACAGTACAACGATTCAAATTTCTTTTGAGAGCCAAATTTTTTAAACTTAAACTTCTTCTAATACCACTTCTTCAAAATAGACTCGCCCATGCCGTGGTATTTTGTGGAAGAGCCACACTCAAGGGGCCAAAGAGCCGCATGTGGCTCGCGAGCCGCAGTTTGCCGACCACAGTCCTAGGGCAAAGGAAACTAAAGAGAAAATAAATAAATGGGACTACATTAAAATAAAAAGCTTCTGCACAATAAAAGAAACCATCAACAAAATAACAAGAGAGCTCACTACATGAGAGAACATATTTTCCAATGATACATCTAATAAGGAGTTAATCTCCAAAATATATAGGGAACTCATACAACTTAACAAAAGGAAGACAAACAATCCAATTAAAAAATGGGCAAAGGACCTAAGTACTAGACATTTCTCCAAAGTGAATATACAAAAAACCAAGAGACATATGAAAAAAATGCTCAAAATCACTGATCATCAGAGAGATGCAATTCAAAATGAAATGAGATACCAGCTCACACCTGTCAAAATGGCTATCATCAACAAATGACAAGTGTTGATGAGGTTGTGGAGAAAAGGGAACCCTAGTACACTGTTGGTGGGAATGCAGACTGAGTACAGCCACTGTGGAAAACAGTATGGAGTTTCCTCAAAAAATTAAAAATGAAACTCCCATTTGATCCCAGTCATTCCACTTCTAGGAATATATCCTAAGAAACCCAAAACATTCATTAGAAAGAATATATGCACCCCTATGTTCATAGCAGTGCAATTTACAATTGCTAAAATTTGGAAACAGCCTAAATGCCCATCAGCAGATGAGTGGAGTGGATAAAAAACTATGATACATCTACACAATGGAATACTACGAGCAATAAAAAAAGAAAGAACTCTTACCATTTGCAACAGCATGGATGGACCTGGAGAGTATCATGCTGAGGGAAATAAGCCAGTTGGAGAAAGGTAAGTATCACATGATCTCACTCACATATGGAATCTAATGAACCAAATAAACTGATGATCAAAATGAGACCCAGAGTCATAGAAACATGGACAGACAGTTGAACCTTAGAGGGAAGGCAGGGAAGGGTGGGTGGGAAGAGATCAACCAATGAACTTATATGTATATATACATAATCCATGGACACAGACAATGGGGTAGTGAGGTTGGGGAGTGGTCTGGAAGAGGTTAATGGAGGAAAAAGAGGACTAAGTAATACTTTCAACAATAAAAAGTAAACAAACAAACAAACAAACAAAAGAAAGCTATAGCAGAAAAAAGCATAATAATTATGGGTCCTATAAAAATCTCTAGAGAAAATGGACTTCTCAGTATACAGAAAGATATTTAAAAATTCCCACTGTTAAAATGATAGCGTCTTTCAAAATACCATTGAATAATGACATACAATGTTATTTATATTATCAATAGTCTTAAAAATTTCACACTTTTTCTTTTGTAATAATTTTGTTTGGCAATAAAAAAAAAGTTTTGTTTGCTGCTAAGAAGTTTGAAAAAATTTAGAACTTGAAGTGGTATGATCTTCCTGGAATAAAATGTCACTTACTGACAGCATTTCTTTGGGAAGGTAAACAAATAACAACTAGGTAATAATGGAGCTAATGTGTATCAATTATTTACTAGTTTCAGGCACTGTCTTCAATTCCTTTTGCTGGTTATTTTATTGAATAGTCACAAAAGTCTGATGAGGTAAGGATGATTAGTTTCCCAGCTTTACAGATGAGGAAACTGAGGTTTGGAAGGCTCATCCAGGAGGCCTATGAGTCTGAGCAGTCCTATAAAGCCTGCCTACCACCCCATGACCCATGCCTTCCTCAGGGGCTCTGACTCTGTGTAGCCACAGTCAGAGCCGAGTGACTGTCACTTCGTCTAAGAGGGTGGCAAACATTAGTTGTTAACTAGTAATAAATGATCAAGGTTTGTAAATTGGCAAGTATCCAACTCCCCATAGTGAAATCACTCTTGTGTGTGACAGTGGTTCCTGGAGTGGAAAAGAGAGGTGTGGAGTTACAGCCGGCTGGATATCACAGGTTAGTCTTCACGATGCTTCAGACATAAATCACACATCTGTTTGTGTCATAACAGAAAAACAAGGCAAAATAGATAGACGAGTGAAAGCCATCAACCAGGCTGGCTCCAAGGACGACGCTTGGGTCTGCAGAACATGAGTGGGTCATCCAGGCCAGGGTGCCTATGTTAGAGGCCTGTCACCAGGACTTGACAGGATCCGCAGCCCAAGTTATTCTGGCGTTTAACTCTGCATTATGGGTTCAATATGGACCATTTCATTAAATGCTGCTATGGTAAAACTGATCATTCTCAGGACAAAAGGAATCAATTACTATTTTGCACAGCAGGTAGCAAACATAAAGGAGCCATGACCCTAAGCGATGGGACCTATAAGTTCATTAAGGGCATGCATGTTTATAGATGGCAGCCCCTTACGACTAAAACATTAGTTTCATGTTTGATCTTATACAAGTTACATAATATTACCCTGATAATATTCTCTATTTGTAAAATGGAACTACTATCAAATTTTAGATTAATTAAAATTATTTTTCATACCTTAAAAACATTTGGTGTCTGAAAAATATATACATAATTTTCCTGTTATTTGAATAGAAAAATTTTTTTTGTATGAAATTAGTTTAGGCCACCATTCTGAAGTGTTTATTTTGTCTTTTCTTTGATCTGCCTTAAGAATTATCCTCTAACAAGTCCCTTACTGATAACATTGCTAATTCTCATTTAAATAATTAGGATGTTGATAAGATCTAATAGAGCAAAGGATAAAGGCAACCATTTGCTACTTAAAGATTAGAAGAAGAATAAAAAACATGATAGAATTAATAATAGTGCCTGACCTGTACTTTTAAATTTGAAAAACACATTTTGATATAAGAATCATCCAAGGAGAGTGAATATATTACTCAATGTTCATATATAGCATATACATTTCACAGAGTTCATAATTTATTGAAAATATTCTCTCACTGTAAAATAAACTTCAGAGAAACACAGTGAGCCTTTTTATGAATTAGTCCGAATGCCTAAGGTCCCAGGAGCTATTAAATAAACAATAAATAAATAAAATTAAATAAATACATAATATTGCTGAGCAAGCTGGCTCAGTCTTTAAAAACTTTTTCTGGTATGGAACCTTTCAGAAAGGAACTACTGTGAAATTTAGATAAGTATCCACCCTATGGCTAGCGCCATAATATTTTAACAAGCAGTTATACAGAATGGTGACTAAATCCAATTACAGAGAGTCTCCAGGGCTATTTCCTCCCACCACCACCTCAAGTGCAAGCACACAAGTGCACACACACGCGCATTTCTGCAGCTTAGCTAAGGTAGATCCTCAACACACATTATATTTATTTTTGAGAAACTTAAACATATTTGACCATTGATGAGAATTTAAAAGTATCTCTCCTGCTTCTCTTGCTTATTAAACCTCGATGCATGTTTTATATATACAATCAGCTCCATTTAGTCTAGGTTGGAAGGGATACCCATAAGGATTGAAGGCACTGTCTGATAACCTAAGATGAGGAAGAATTACAGATAAAATACAACTTGATACAAACCGTTTTCAATAACAGAGGCTTAAGCCAAACCAAAATTGCTTTGAAGATCATAACGAGAAAAAAAAAACAGGGTTAACTTTGGGTTTTGTTTCTTTTAAGTGATCGTTAATCTAAAATATCATTATAATAGCTAGGTGCTGTAAGAGAGATGCCAGACCCACTAAAAGCTAGTCAGCACACACTCATTGAATGCCTACTACATACCATAAACAAACAAAACAACAAGCAACGCCTTGGGGAGCTCTAAAGCAAGGAATGTTTGGGATGATGGTGGGAATAAGATGCAGTATTCTGCTTAAGTAAAAAATGCCAATATAAGGAACTGGAAATTTTCCATGCTTTCAAGTTTTCTTTCTCTCCTACAGAAAGAGGTCCTAAAGCTTGGCATACTTCTTTGAGAAATCTGTGACAACAGTTTTAAATGATTAGCTATTTGCCCATGAAGGAACTTTGTGTAGGAATCTGTGGATGGTCAGTGCCCCAGACCCCCACCCACAAACCTTAAAGACAATGAATGATCAATAGATGGAACTGAAAAGTATACCTCTCTAGTACCCATTAAGAGAAATAAAAAGCCAGCAGAAAAAAATGGGTAACTTTGGCCAGAATGTAATAATGTTCATTTCCAGACTCCCTCAACATTTGTGTTAATCCTGCCTGCACTACTCAAAAGGATGAACCCCAGATTTGAAAGATTCTGAGCAGTCCCAAATCTCTGCCAGGCATTTGAATTCCATCCACCAACATCCAGATCAAGTAGTCACCCTAGTTGATAGTTTTACTTTTGTCAAAAATAGTTAACAAACAGATTAATATAATAAAAGTTATTGAGACAATATAAATCCACAAAATAACCACTGTCAAAAGTGAGGCTTTTGCCCTGGCTGGTGTTCTCCTCAGTGGTTAGAGCATCAGCCTGAGCACTGAAGGGTAGCCGGTTTGATACCCGGTCAAGGGCACGTACCTGGGTTGCAGGTTCAATCCCTGGCCCAGCCAGGGCATGTGTGGGAGGCAACCAATCAATGTGTTTCTCTCACATTAGGGTTTTTCTCTCTCTCTCTTGCCCAGCTTTGCCCCCTTCCACTCTCTCTAAAATCAATGGGGGAAAAAATATCCTCAGGTAAGGATTAACAACAACAACAAAAGTGAGGCTTTTATTAAGAATGAAGACAGTTCTGTTTTTAAACTCTCTTCAGATCCTAGCCTGGTCACTTACTAGTTCAGTGATCCTGTATGCGTTAACCACTGGGAAACTCACTTTCCCCTGTAAGCTGGGCATTCCACCTAGTAAGTTCATGAAGTTGTCGTAGGAGCAAATGCAAAGCACTTACCATGTGCCTAGTACATAGTAGGGAGTGATGCCTTCTCAGCATCAAACACCTCGTTTGTCCTCCCTCACAGGTAATATTTCAGACATCCATCCTCCCTCACTCAACCACCCACCTCCTCAGGGGAGTGGGCCTAGTGAGCAATGGGCATATGACCTGATTTCGGCCAATTAGGTGAAGAGGGAAATTTGCTGGAGGCGGGTGGGAGGTGGACAACTTCTGGAAACAGGAATCTGTCTCTTAAGATAAAGACAAAGGGAAGGATACATCTTCCTTTGTCTCCCTCTGGGAGTTGGGCTTGGATTTGACACCTGAGGATGAATGTTGTTACATGAATACGAAGAAAGACGGAGCAGAAGAAAGAACCTGAATCTTGGTACATACATAGCATCAAGGGTTCCATTAACGGGTGGGCAAAAGTACTCCAAATGACTCAGAAAACATCTAATGTTAGAGTCGGGAGAATGTAGAGAGAATATGGTTCCACTGTTTCAAGGGTTATAAAGGCTTCATTCAGCAGAATGGGATCAACTCAGTTTCTGAAGCTCAAGTAAGTCAGATTCCTAAATGAGCGAAAAAAAGAACTACCTTTAAGAACTTCTGTTGCTAGAGATACTTAACACTATTAAGCTGTCACAGTAGCATGCAGCCCGACTCTGTCCTCAACTACAAAAGGCGGGCTTCCTTAGCAAAGGTTCCCTCGGCACTGGGTGGAGGAGTTCGGGCATTCTCCATAAAGAAGAGTTTGAAAGATTTGCACCTGGTCAGAATACAATTTTTTAAATTAAATGAAATATTTATTTTAAAAATATGTGTAGATTGCCTGCAGTTATAAAAATATATATGTACTGAGTCCTGACTGGTTTGGCTCAGTGGATAGAGCGTCAGCCTGCGAACTGAAGGGTCCCAGGTTGGATTCCAGTCAAGGGCATATACCTTGATTACTGGCACATCCCCAGTGAGGGGGGGGGGGTGGAGGAGGCAGCTGATCAATGTTTCTCTCTCATTGATGTTTCTAACTCTATTCCTCTCCCTTCCTCTCTGTAAAAAATCAAGAAAATATATTTAAAAAATAAATAAATAAAAATACTGAGAGATTTCTTTAACCTTTATTTAGTTCCTCCAATGGGAACATCGTGCAAAGCCAGACTACAATATAACAACCAGGGTACTGTCACGGAGAGGGTCAAGATACAGGACATTTCCGTCAAGGTAAAGTTCCCCTTGCTGCAGTTCTTTAAGGAGATCCTCTGTCCTCCCTCCTGATCCCATCCTTGACTCCTGGCAAGCACTAATCTATACTCCATCACTGCAGTTCTTTCATTTCAAGAATGTTATGGAAATGGAATCATACAGTGCATGCCCTTTGGAATTGGCTTTCTCTTTACTCAGCATATTTCTCTGTATATTCAATGCAAGTTGTTGCTGGTATTAGTAATTCATTCCTTTTGACTGCTGAGTACAATTCTATGGTACACATATGCCAGAGTCTGTTAGCCATTCATGTGTTAAAGGACATCCGGCTGTTTCCAGATTTTTTGACTATGAAAGCTGCTATGAATATTTGTGGACAGATTTTTGTGGGAACACAGGTCTCGTGTATCTTGGATACATGCTCAGGGTAGCAATTGCTCAATTGAATGGTAGTTTAGGGTGTTTGTTTGTTTCGTTTTGTTCTTTTAAGAAACTGTCCAACTCTTTGCCATTGGAAATTCCTATTTGCAATATATTAGTGACTCAGTCTATCTGCATCCTTGCCAGAATTTGGTATTGTCATTATTTTTAATTTTAACCATTCTTATAGGTAAATAGTGGTATATTTTTTTATGGCTTTAATTTGCATTACCCTGATGACTAGTAATATTGATAACATCTTTTTATGTGTTTATTTACCATCTACATACCCTTTTCAATGAAATTTATTCAGGGCACATGTTCCAGGTTGTGGGCTCGATACCTGGTGGGGGCCTTGCAGGATGCAGCGATCAATGTTTCTCTTTCACATTGAGGTTTCTCTCTCTCCCTCTCCCTTCCTCTCTCTCTAAAAAACAATTTTAAAAAACCAAAATAATATATATGCATATATACATAGCCCATGGACACAGACAACAATGTGGTGAAGGTGGGGGAAGGGTGGGGGGGACAGGGGCTGGGTGGAGGGGACAAAGGGGAGAAATTGGGGGACATTTGTAATAGTGTCAACAATAAAAAATAATCTTGTTCATATTTTGATAAGAAGTGTGTTAAACATATATACCAATTTGGGGAGAATTAGTTTCTTTCATATGTCGAGTCTTCTAATCCATGAAGCAGTTCAGGTATGCCTGTTCATTTATTTAAACATTTTATTTCTTTCATAAGAGTTTATAGGTTTCAGTATACAGTACATACTTTGCAAGTAGTTTTTTATTTATATTGTTGTTGTCTCTGGTCATTGTTAGTATAAAGAAATGCAATTAATTTTTGCATGTTGATCTTGTAATCTGTAAACTTGTTGAATTTGCTTACTTCTAAGAGTTTTTTTGTGGACTCCTTGAAATTGTCAATTGTAATCTGAAAATTTAGGTAAGAATTCATACATCCCTCTGGTTTCCAGGATAACATCTCTAAAGGAGTTATATGTTTACTGAGTCCCCGTGTCCTTGTGCTGAAGAAAGCACAAGTGCCTCTCAGAGAGAACAGCCTCTCCCAGCTCCTCCTCTCAGTTCCTTTGGGCAGGATCTGAGCTCCGGAGACAGGCAGTCAGAAAGAGTCCCTTTGAAAAGGACAACCCCTCAGCTTCTTAGATTGTACACTCTATGATGCCAGCCATGGTGCATCGCACAGAGGCAGAGGCCTGGGGGGTTCAGGCTAGACTCTCAAGGCTTCGTCTTCGCGTCTTTCCTTCCCAGTCACCTGTCCCTCGGAATTACACAGTGCATCCGAATTCATCAGAATAAATGGATCGCCATCTCGCCCCAGTCAGAATCACATCTGGAGCTTCTCAGAAACGCACTTCCCAGGAAGGTTTCCCAAACATGTTTGTGAATCAGATTCTCCTTAGGGCAGGGCCCGGGGAACCTTATTTTTCAAAAGTTCCCCCCAATGATTCCGATGAGCCGAGAGGTTTGGAGCCACAAGTCTCACTTTATTCTTTTATCTTTCATATCAAGCTACCAACAAAGCCTACAAACAGCAACGCAGGCTCCAAGCCAGTGTTCTTTTCAATGTACACCTTGTCCCTACGGCTCAGAATACACAGCCTTCAGGAGGTTGATGATCATATCCCAGAGATTTCTTATCTGTGGAGGGAAACGGAGGTGTTTTATAGACAAGCAACAGATGTAAGCATGCAGTTAGGTTCAAAGCCCATAACTTTGTCGAGTAACATAAATACGCAGCTCTGGAAACCCTAGTAAGTTTCCTGGGCGGACTGGTTTACGTCTGAAGTGACAGAGTCCCCTTAGCTGTCGAACATCGAGTCTTGGTCAGTGTAGAAAACAGGGTCACCAGTCCAGCCACTCAGATAAGACCCTGAGGAGAAGAGAAAGTGTGGAACCCGGGGTAAGAACAGCCCTCGCAGAACAGGCAACATGAATTTTGAGTTATGGTTTCCATAGCTACCCCAGAGTCAAGAAATGTGGGGGCTTGTAGATCACTTTTTTATCTGCATCCCCCACCCCCATCACCACCCCCCATTGAAAGATCGAATAGAAAGTTTGATTTAAAAAGATCAATTTGAATTTCTCAGTCAGGGATGAGGATGAAAGCTTCTTTCTTTCTTTCTTTCTTTTTTTTTTTTTCCTTTAAGGGCTCTGTGGAAGAGTCTCCAGAGCACAGATCCTTATCCAAGCAAGAAAAAGAGGGGTGTGTGCCTCGGCGCCCTGGCTGGTCTTGAGCGAGGCCTGTGGGCTTGGGCCAGGGGCAGGAATTCCCCACACAGACAGGGAGTCTGCTGCCCGAGACAGCAGCCGCAGCTCCACAGAAAGCCACTCTGTTCCCTGCCACCAAAGAGCGCTCACACAGCGCGCACACACAGCCACGGAAAATGAAGTATTTGAAAGGAATGTTTTTTTTCCCTAGAATACACAGTGCTCTTATTTCCTTAGGGGTGCAGTAAAAATTAGCCATGAATAAATTGCCAAATGCAGCTAAGAGTCAGCAAGGATATTTATCTCCATAGGCTGGGGTTGCTGGGACAAACTTTGAATACTTCAATAAATCATAATGAAAGATTAAAATAAGAAAGCATTTGCTAAACATGTCTGTAAGGAGGCTGCCATTTTCCCCTCTTCCAACTGCTGCTCAGAGACTGCACTAGGCTGTTTGAATCCGATACAAAATGTGTATTTGTTTGAGATGGGAGGCAATAAATAAATAAATGCATAGACAAACAATCCAGTTCATGCTTGGACCTGGGATTTTGAAGTAAAAGAAAATTTGGTTGATATATTTAAGTGCATTTGTTATATTGGGTAAAGTAAATGATAAAGTGTATATCTCCAGGACATGTGAATTCTTTTTTTGTTTTGTTTTGTTAATCCTCACCCAAGGATATTTTTTCCATTGATTTTTAGAGAGAGTGGAAGGGAGAGGGAGAGACAGAGAGAAACATCAATGTGAGAGAGACACATCGATTGGTTGCCTCCTGCATGCACCCCAACCAGGGCCGGGAACCTGCAACCAAGGTATGTGCCCTTGATGGGAATCGAACCTGGGACCCTTTAGTCTGTGGGGCGACACTCTAGCCACTGAGACAAACTGGCTAGGGTATGAATTTTTAACAAAAAGTTCTGTTAAAATGTGTCATTTGTTTTCTATTTTGTGCAAATATAAGAATCAATTTCCTTCAAAATGTATAAATAAATTGATCTTTTTAAAAATTATGACGTATTTTTGTGAGTACTGTTGGGCAACTCTAGACTATAAGAGTGTGCAGTTATCAGAGTGGACAAGGAGATACATTCCTGGTGCTCAGTTCCCCTTATGCAAATAAGAATTCTTTATTCGTTTATAGCAGGAGGAGAACAAAGCAAGAGTACGAGGCCCTTTGTAGCTTAGAAGTGTCCCTCCCTGAAGTTGGACCTAACCTTCCTTGAACACCCACATAACATCTACTTCTGTTAGTGAGCCTCTGTTGGTGCAGCCCCAGGCCTGGCTGCTTCCTCTGAATCCAGGAGCAGTCAAAAGGGCTAATGTAAGTGCTCTTCTTTCTGTTAACATGGCCTATTCCACCCTCTCACTGAACTTCAAGCTTACCAACAGCAATGATCATGCCTTTGGCTTCTATTATGGGCTGAACTGAGTCCCCTAAAAATTCATATGTTGACCTTCCCAGTACCTCAGAAGATGACTATATTTGAAGACAGGGTCCCTAAAGAGGTAATTAAGGTAAAATGAGGTCATTGGGATGGGCCTTAACACAATATAAATGTGCTCTTATGAAAAGGGAAGGAATTAGGATACAGACACACTCATATATGGAGGAAGAATTAGACTGAGCTTGACAAACTAGTCAATGAAATAATGGCTGAAAAATCACCAGATTTAGCAAAAGACATAATCCTAAAAATGCAAGGAGCTAGACAAATTCCAAACAGGATAAACCCAAAGAAATCATACCAAAAGATTTATAGTCCCACTAATAAAATAGAAGGACAAAGAAAAAATATCTTGAAAATAGCAATTGAAAAAGAATACCTTTCCTCAAGGGAAAGTCAATTTGAATGAGAGTGAAATTATCTTCAGAAATTAGTGTCCACAATGTTTTTAAATGGTGAAAGAAAAAAAACACCCTATCAAACCAGAATCCTAATCTATGAAATACTCTTCAATGAAGAGAACTAAATACATCTCAGATGAAAACAACAACAGCAAGAATTTGCTGCCAGGAGAGCAAACCAAAATAATGACTAAATGAAGTTCTCTAAACAGAAAGGAAATGATAAAAGCAGGAAACTTGGAACATCAGGAAATAAGAACAAACAATGGAAGAGGTAAAAATACATATATAGATAATATATTTTTCTTCTCCTATTGAGTTTTCCAAATTACACTTGATGGTTAAAATAAAAATGATAACACCTTCTGATGTAGCTCCAAAAGTTTATAGAGGAAATATTTAAGACAATTGTATGTTGAACAAAGTCAAAATTAGAATATAAAAGAAGGTAAAGTTTCTAACCTTTAGTCAAACCAGAATATATTGACACCAATAGACTGTGATTTTAAAAGCATAAAAAACACAGAGATAAATAAAAATGAAATTTAAAAATTTCAAGTAACCCACAAAAAGCCATGAAAAAAGAGATAAATTAAAAACAGGGATTAAATAGAAAATAAAAATAAAATGGTACACTTAAGCCTTAACAATTCAAAATTACGTTATATTAAATGGTCTTAATAGATTACTTAAAAGACAAAGGTTGGCAAATTCTGCCTTAGCAACATTCTTGGGATTGGTTATATGTCTCCATGCCTTGTGATTGGTTATCTGCAAGTTGCCTG
The DNA here is from genome assembly GCF_951640355.1 of Cnephaeus nilssonii. Lineage (NCBI taxonomy): Eukaryota > Metazoa > Chordata > Mammalia > Chiroptera > Vespertilionidae > Cnephaeus > Cnephaeus nilssonii. The sequence goes on from NC_137089.1 coordinate 47,180,586, forward strand.
TCTTAGCAACATCCATACATTTTGAAGTTTATGTTTTCTGTGCACATCCTTCTTTCCCCACTCGGCTGGGTTGCCTTAGCAATTCTGCTTAGCTGGGTCTAGTCTTCCCTGCCCAACTGAGTCTAGTTCTAGGTTATTTTGTTTGTCTTTGTGGAGCAGTCAGCAAGCTGTATTCTGCCTACGTCTGCACTGCTCCACTTCCCAGCCCCGGTGATCCCATCCCTCTCTAGCTAGCCCTCTTCTTCTATCTCCTCAATAGGTAAGTAGAAAGAAAAAAATAGGAAAAAGGTATATCGTTAAAACATTAATCAAAAGAGGAAGCAAAGCTATATTAATATGTGATAAAGTAGACTTCAGTTACAGAGAATAGTAACAGTGCATAACAATTAAAGGGTCAAGCCACTGAGAAGGCATAATCCCAAGTGTATATATACCAAACAACAGGGCTGCATAATATGTAAAGTAAAACCTGGTATAACTGAAAAGAGAAATAGCAAACCCACATTACATTTGGAGACTTTATCCCTCTCTCTGCACTTCATAGAACAATTGGACAGAACACCACCAAATGAACATGGAAGAACCCAGCAACACTATTAATCAACAAGATCCAGTTGACATATTATGAGAGGCCATATTCTGGGTCACAAAAGAAAACCAACACATTAAAAGAATTGAAATAATACTGACTGTGTTTGCTGCCCTCGATGGAATCAAACTAGAATTCAAAAACAGAAATATATCTCCAAACAGTTGGAAACTAAGTAATGCACTTTTAAATATTCCATTGGCCAAAGAGAAAGTCTCGAGATAATAAAATAATATACATTGAACCTAATAAAAGTGAAAATACAACTTATAAAAATTTGTGGGACCTGCCTAAAGTGCTCGGAGGGAAACCTATAGCACTTAATGCTTATATCAGAAAAGAGAGAAGTATTCAGTCAAAGATCTCGGTATTCACCTTGAGAAACTAGAAAAGTGAAGACAGAAGAACCCAAGGAAGGAAAATAATATAAAAGAGTAGAAATCATTGAGATTAAAAGCACAAAAGCAATAGAGAAAAATAAGTGAAACAAAAAGCTTTTTCTTTGAAAATATCAAGAAAACTGTCAAACTTCTATTAAGACTTAAAAGAAGTAAAAGAGAAAGGATACAAATTACCAATATCAGGAATGAAACAGAGATATTACTATAGATCCTGCAGATATTGAAATGATATTAAGGGAATAAAACAGACAAGTATACACACAAAAATTTGACAACTTAGTTGAAATTGAACAAGTCACTGAATAGCATAAACTACCACAACTGACCCATTATAAAATCTGTATTTTGAATAGCCTTTTAACTATTAAAGGAAATCCAATTTGTAACTAACGCATCTGAAAAAGATCATCTCTAGGCACAGATTGTTTCCATGGAGAATGCTACCAAACCTCTACAGAACAATTAACACTAATTGTATAAAATCTATTCTAGAAAATAGAAGCTCCAAGTTACCCCAGGCAGAAGGAACACTAAAGTTTGAACAAATGCCAGGAGCCATGGAGACACAGTTCTTTCTGAGTCTCAGCCGCCAGAAGCACTATGCTAGCTAGGCCTTTTGAATAACTGAAACTCATCTCAGTTAAAAAAAGAAGGCAGACACAGAGAAATCTAAGTAATATAGAATCTGATAAGCATTTCAAAGAATGTAAATAGTACTAATAAGGACATAGCAGGTAGGGATAAGTTCTGGAATAAGAAATATTTTTGGATTATAATAAATTTTAAACAACTTTAGTGTCAGTTCTTTTGAGTAATTTCACATCTAGTAATTTGGACTGTTAAAACGTTGGAAGATATTAATGAATAACCAGTACTACATTGTAATTAACATCAATTTACATATGTTATATACTGAAGAACCAGAGATATAATCTTTAATATACTCTATGTAAGCCTCAAGCCCTACTTGTATTATTAATTTTAAGCAAGTGATTCTTCATATATATTACAAATTTAAATTGTAGCCAAGCTAAGATATTTGGTATGGTGGAATCTGACTTAAGGTTTTGCTATAAGCACAAATGATTTTTGATCTGTTTTAAAAAAAAAGATGCTTTCTTGCTACCAAATGAGGTCAATTCTAATGCATAATATAATATGATGAAGTATACAAAGAATTTAAGTAAGCTCATATACACTCATGTGCATAAAGATAGGTTTACTTATCAGGTACCTAGATTCTACTCTTCACTTTTAACTTCTCTCTGCAGAAAGAAGTCTGCTTTCTGGCCCGTATAATAACATAAACTAAATCCGCCCCTGAGACAAGAAGTCAGAGCAGTCTACAAAGCAGACTCTGAGCAGGACCTGGCCCTTAAATCACAGCATATCCATGTCTGCTGAAAACACTCAGCAGTGGGGCCTGTGAAAACAGAACATTCTCTTTCCCCAAAAAGCACTGTCTACATCCATCTTCCAGGAGAAATGGCTTTCCAGGGACTGCAGGCTGATAAGACATGGCAAGTGATAAATGAAGCACTAGTGTCAGAGGATAAAGGGCCCCCTGAGGTTGGGAAGCCAGTTACATTTTGACAAGAGTTATGCAGGCAAATGCATACCTGCCAAACACATCTCCCACATGCACACACACACACACACACACACACACACACGCGTGTGCGCACACACACACACAGACACACATATTCACACAAGCATGCATGTACACATGCACACACAGGTGGCACAGAAACAATCAACAGGCCATTTGGAAAGGAAACTGAAGCCTCTTGAAAGTGGAACTCTGCCTCCTTTTGCTTACAACACTGAACACTTTATTTAGCCTCTTTGAGCCTCAGTTTCCTTAAATATAAAAGAGAGAAAATAACATTGCCTAAGTCATAGGGATCACATCAGATTAGCAGCTTTAATACAAGTAAATTGCAAGAGCAGTGTCTAGCACATGGTCACTTTAGTTTATTCTTATAAAACTAGATGTAGATTTTCCATTGCCACTTTCCCGGCATCTACCCTCCACCTCCAAATTTTACCTGTTTAAACAAGCACCTCTGATTAAAAATGCTGGTAAATTCCAATTAGGAAAGCTCAAAAGTTGTTCTTAGGACAAATCTTTATCCTTAACAGTCACCTCAGCTGTGTTTTCAGATGCTTGCTCAACACTAGCAATTCCAACGTAAGGGAACAAAGAGGGGAAAACCCTCCCTTCCTACTGATCTCTTTGTCCCCTCTACCCCTGGGCAGAAATATCTGGGCACCAGCAGGAATGAGGAAACCCTGTCCTGGCAGTTCCGGAGACCAGCAGGCTATCTGCCTCCTGCAGGCTCTGGGACGGCGGCCCGCCTCTTGCCCAGCCTGCAGGAGCAATGCATCTTAGGCATGAGGTGAATGGCTAGCAGCTCCAAGTCTCCTCTTGGAAAAGCATCAGCTATTTTTGAAACAAAGTACTTCCTCAAGACCAAGAAAGTCCATATTAGTAAAAAAAAAGAAAAACAATGGCGAAGTGCCTCCCTGGCTCTTCCTCTGGAACCTCTGCTGGTTATTTTTGTAGTTCCTTTCTCTGCCGGCAAACTGTGAAAAGTGAGGAAGTGGACACTATTCCCAGGGTGATGCCTCTGACTTCACAACTTCCGGCAGCTCTGAGCCATGGCCGGATCTCAGTGGCCACAGCAGATCATGGTGGAAGGCTCAGGCTCTAGGTTTTGATGGGCGTAGGTAGAGATCCCAGCTCTGCCACGTGTGCCATCTTAGGAAAGAAACGTATCCTCTCTGGGAATTGGTGTCCACACCATACACTGCTGCTCTGAGTTAAGTGACGTTAGGAATAAAAGGCTTTTGCCTAGTGCCAGTAAGCCCGAAATACATATATTTAGTAGTAGTGGTGTCATAAGTGGTACTATTCTGACTGGCTAATAGCCAGATAATTTCCTGTTACATAATATTCACAATATTCATTTAGGCAATCTATTTCCAATGATTCTTAGAGAAATCCTAATATAGCTGGCCAAAATCTGAAGTGTATTATCTTGACAAAGTCACGAGAACCAGAATTCACATGTGATCAAGCCCCAGTTACTTTCAACCTTGCCTTCCTCACGTCCCCTTGCAGTGGGAAGTGGAAAGATGGCCACGGGGATTCATCCAACCCTTCCAAAATGCTGCTTTCAGTGTGACTTGGCCATTACTCCCAGTAAGAGGTGCCACTTACTCCTCCACTTCTTGGGTTCGTCCTGGCCTTGTGACCTGCTCTGATAAGTAGAAAGTGGCAAAGGAGCAGGTGAGGGACTGCAGAGTCATAGCTTCAGGGAGCTGGCAGCAACCACACTAGCTCTTTCTGCTGCTATTAATGTCTGTGCAAAAAAAAAAAAAAGAGCTAGCTTCCTTGAAGGTGAGAGACCACCTGGCGAGACAGAAATCCAGCCAACAGCCAGCACCAATCCCAGAGTGGAGCCACCTCAGACTATCTCATTCCTTTGGAGCCATCAGTTCCCATCAGACCCGTGAAAGGACCATTCAGCTAAGCCAAACCAACACTGCTAACCCACAGAATTGAGAGCTAATAACTGACTGTGCTTTTAAGCCACTAAGATTTGTAGTGCTGTAGTCCATAGAAAGTAACAGCTGATTACCTCCTTCCGCTTTCTCAAGCCTGCCAGGCTTGGTCCTAACTGGGGACCTTTGCACTGGCTGCCCCCTCTCCCTGCAGTGCTTTCTCCAAAAGTGTCTTCTGCATATGGCTAGCTCTCACGTATTCTTTAGATGTCTATTTAAGTCACTTTTTCCTGACGCCTTCTCTGCCCCCTCTAACATTTTACTCTTTCCCCTGATGTTTTTTATCTCCCGTCTTTACCCCTTTGGCCCCCATGGCACACATAACTATCTAATAGAGTATGTTTGCTGTCCTTCTCCTGCAGTCGAAGGAGAGCTTCATGAGGGCAGTTTTCATTGGTTTGGTCCTAGAACACCACCTAGCACAGCAAGCTATATTAGCTTGGCTAAGTTTGGCTGCTATAATAAAAGAGATCCAATAATAATCTAGTGACTTACAACAGGTAAGTTATTTCTCTCAAATCCTAGGTGAGCTTTCCAGGCCAGCAGGTGGCTCTGTCCCATGAGACCCTACAGAGACTAGATTTGAGTTCTCTACCATCGCCTGCATAGTTGAGTACAGATGGCAGGAAAGCTCTCTATCCCAACTCAAGGGAAGGGAAAAGTAAACTTGCCTGGATATCTTAAGTCATGGACCCCAAGGTGTTACAAATCTCTTTTGTTCGCACAGCCATTCCTACCCACATGGGAGGTGGAAGCTAGGGTCTGTCTGGGCAGCCTTGTGCCCAACTACAAATCTATTACCATGTGGAGGTAAATAATAGACTTTGAGTACCAGCAATAGACTTGGCCACCATTCCATCAGAAGTGGACAGCTTTCCCAGGAATTGTTCTTAAGGAACTTGTATCAAAATAACTAATGTTCAAATTAACAATAAAAAAACAACCCACAAGAAATACATTACAGGATCCTCGTGCTCAGCTGAGAGACGTGATGGATTAGCTGGTGGGATCCACAGCCACAAGGGGTAGCAGAAAGTCAGCAGAGAGATAAAAACCATCTGATCTCACACTAAGCAGGAAATCAGGGTGACAGAGAGCTATGATTCTGGGGAGTGTGCAACGGATGTGAAGCCACCACCATTCCTGGTTCAAGTCCAACTCTGCCTGTGATTGGCTGGTTTGGACACTAAACAATTCATCATTCTGATCACCAGCTTCTTGCCCTAGAAAATCAGGAAATGCTTTGAGAAGGTATGTTTGAGTATGAAATAAAATAATGAGTATGAAAGCAGACTGGAGATCAGAACGCTGTAGAAATGTTGCATATGAGCTGGACCAGATGAAGGGAGGCACCAAGCAACCAGCTTGGGGGCATATTATTTGGGAAATTTGTACCTCTCTAAATTAGCAAATTCTCTTCTGACAGTGACAATCATACCTCTTACTAGTTGGTGGTAAGAAGGAAAATACGTGGGGGGCATTTTGTGACCATCTTAGAGGTAAAATTTGGTTATTTTGCAGCTGACTTCTGTCTGATGCTTCTGTAAATGTAAACATGGGCACTGCATGTATTTGATGCACTCAGGAAGGCCAGGCATGCTTAGGAGCAAGGACTCTATCCAAGCGGTTCTGTCTAAAAGAAGGTCCAACAAATCAGAGATGTCCCAGGACGAAGCCAGCTGGAGGGGAGATCTCTTCATGGAAGTTTACATTGCCCTTGGAGGTTCGCATTAAATAACAACTTCTCAGCAACTGTTAAGAGAATAATCCTGAAAGTGCTTCAAAGCATACTGGTTGATCTGAAACTCCCAATTCTACTACTAAGGCTGGCATTATTTTTAAAGGGACGCCGTACGGAAGATCGTATGCAAAGCCAGAGTGGGAAATGGGAGAACTTTCACTCTGTGCTGTTGTTCCTGGCATCAGAGAGGCTTTTTTATAAGTCACCCTTTGTGTTGCACTTGTCCATTGTCCAGAGTTTTGCTGGTAAAAATGGAAACATTGAAATGAAACATGTTTTAATCTAAATAAGAAATGACTTGACTATCTATTACTTGCTTAGGTTGATATATAAACAAACAATGATAAACTATGTTTTAATATGTGCATGATGACGTAAACAGTTCAAACAAAAGACTTTGAAACAGACATTTAAAAACTTGAAATCTGGAACAAGAAGAAACACTTCAGAATTGATCAACATAAAAAGGCTCTACAACACTTGGCTACATTTTCTTTAAATGCAAGGTTCTCTGACCATCAAAAGGGACAATATTTAAGTTCATGCATTGAATTTGGAATTAAAGGATCCCCCATTGACTTAACACAGCATGGGCTTATCACTGAACCACTTTACTGATTAGCCATTGATTAATTCAACTACACCTTAAGTTGAATAACTCTACTGAGATTTACTGGTGTCTTCTAATTTCCCAAGTACCTGCTAGTCACATTATACTTCTTTTTTTCTTTATTGATTAAGGTATTACATATGTGTCCTTATCTCCCCATTGCCCCCCCACTCCCCCTAATTATGCCCTCACCCTCATACCTTGTTGTCTGCATCCATTGGTTATGCTGATATGCATGCATACACGTTCTTTGGTTGATCTCTCCCCTTAACCCCCACCCTCCCCTACCTTCCCTTTGAGGTTTGATGGTCTGATCGATGCTTCTCTGTCTCCGGATCTGTTTTTGTTCATCAGTTTATGTTGTTCATTATAATCCACAAATGAGTAAGATCATGTGATATTGATCTTTCTCTGGCTGACTTATTTTGCTTAGCATAATGCTCTCCAGCTCCATCCATGCTGTTGCAAATGGTAGGAGTTCCTTCCTTTTTACAGTAGCCATTACACTTCTTAATCCTAACAACACTCAACATTCCCAGCCACAACAGCCACTTTCTCAAATGCATCATTGCCATCTTCAGAAAACCAATCAGTTAATGCCATAGTGATTATAAAAATACTGCTTAGTCAATAATTTAGTCTTTCTCCTCTAGATCATTGATAGCAATTGTCTTGTTAACCATCTTCTCTAAAATCAGTATTCATCATACTTTGTTTCATAGATCCCTAGGTCTGAACGGAATAATTCTGCTTCGGGGGAATCCAAAAAGAGATATCAATTATGACGTTTCATTGACACAGAGTCAACTTACACAATTTCTAACATGCTGGATACTTTGGGGAAAGGCAGAAACAACATTAGCCTGTGTTCCTTGCCCTGTTTTCTTGAACAGTCATGTGTATGCAATCAGAGCTTTAATAAGAGACTCTTAGATTTGCCAAAGGAAAAACTTGACCTAAATCAGTAACTGATTTCACCAAGGATGAATTAAGAAGAAAAAAAATATATTTGATTCTCCTAAAGCTCTCTCAAAATAAAATAAAGTCAAATGTGTAAAACTGATAATTTACTAAAATAATCACTTGGCTCTAACTCTTCAAGTGTAGCTAAACTACGTATGGAAACAGAAGACCAATAATGCTACTTCTATTCATTGAAAAAGTAGGCAATGTAAAAGAGAAAGTGAAGGTCTAGCTAAACTGAGGTGGAATTGCCACCGAGGCCTAAAGAGCAGATGACAATTTCTGGGTTCTCTGTTCTGTTCCATTGATCTGTATGCCTGTTCTTGTACCAGTAGCTGGCTGTTTTGATTACAATGGTTTTGTAGTAAATTTGATTTCCGGTGTTGTGATCCTTCCTTCTTTGTTCTTTTTCAAGATTGCTGAGGCTATTTGAGATCTTTTTTGGTTCCATATACATTTTTGGAGTATTTGTTCTAGATCTGTGAAATATACTGCTGGTATTTTAATAGGGAATGCATTTAATCTATAGATTTCTTTGGGTAGTATAGGTATTTTAATGGTGTTAATTTTTCCAATCCATGAACACGATACATTCTTCCTTTTGTTTGTGGGTTTTTTTTCTCTATTTGTTTTTCAATGTCCTGTAGTTTTCTAAGTACAGGTCTTTTACCTCCTTGGTTAAGTTTATTCCAAGGCATCTTATTTCCTTGTTACAATGGTAAATGGGAATTGTTTTTTAGTTTCTCTTTCTGAGAGTTCACTATTGGTGTATAAAAATGCTATCAATTTTTGGATGTTAATTTTGTATCCTGCTACTTATACTAAGTGAAATAAACCAAAAGGCAAGTATTCACATGATCTCACTTATATGTGGAATCTAATGAACACAATACACTTATGAACAAAATAGATCTAGAGACATGGAAGCATGGAATAGACTGATTAATCTCAGTGAAGGGAGGTATGAAGAGATTAACCAAAGAACTTCTAGGAATATATGCATTGCTTATGAACACATGCAATAGGGAGGTGAAGGCCTGCGGTGGGGCAAGAACTGGGTGGAAGGGAACAGTGGGGGAAAAGGTGAAAAGGGGCGACATCTGAAATGCTCTCAATAATAAAAATAATCTATAAGAACCCTTTCTGGTCACTTAGCAGCCACAGCAGAGTTCTTGGGAGGTTTAGCCATGTTTTCTTACCAGCTTCCTGGGAAACTTACATTTAGAACATGGTCCGTGACATTGGTCCTTTACTGAATCTATTACATAGTTCATAGGCAAAGCACTTGCATAAGGAAGTTAAATTCAAAGTGAATAAAGCTAGTAATGGAATTGACTTTATAAAAACATCAAATGTTTATCATGAAACCTTGATAATAATGCATAATGAGTGGGGAGAGTGATTTGAACCTTCGGTACCACACTGATATTTACTGATCAGGGCGTGGCACAGTGTACAAAAGCTGTCAAATTTCAGAATGAGCTGCAAATCACTTATTTTACTAAAAGAAAAGCCTTCTTGATTTGTTGACGTTTTCTGTGATATGTAGCCTTCATCTGATAGATATCTATGCCACTGCCAGCAACAGTGGATGAGCAAAAAGGGGGGGAAAAATCAATAATTCACTGATGATAAACACTCTTAGGAAATTCAGAATAGAAGACAACTTCTTAATCTGACATAGGTAATCTATAAAAAAATCTACAGCCAACATCATATTTAATAGTGAAATGTTGGTCCCATTCTCTCCAACATAGGAAGACTGGATTTCTACTTTTATCACTTCTCTTCAACATTACACTGAAAGGAGTAAAAAATAGAAATTCTTGGTTTATGTCCTGTGTTAGAGAAAAATGTGTTTCGCCAGTAAAGAAAGAGAAAGAAAAATGGTATACACATTGGAAAAGAAGTCAAACTCCTTTATTTGTAGACAATATAATCATCAATGTGAAAAACTTCAACTAATCTACAAACTAATAAAAATAATATATGGGTTTAGACAGTTTCAGGATACTATATCAATATACAAATATCAATTTTTATGTACTATCAAAAAACAATTGTAATACTAAACATTGCATTCATATGAGCATTGAAAATACTTATGAATACAAGTAACAAAAGATGCTCTGGCTCTTTGCTGAGGTCACATTGAGCTGTGAGCGGCTTCAGGGGCATCTTTAGGAATCAGCTACATGGCAGAAGACATCAAGACCAAAATCAAGAACTACCAGACCACTCCTTTTGACAGCCGCTTCCCCAACCAGAACCAGACCAGGAACTGTTCACAGAACTACCTGGACTTCCACCGCTGTGAGCAGACAATGACTGCTAAAGGGGTTGACTGTCTCTCTGTGCAAATGGTACCGGCGTGTGTACCTGTGCCCCATATCCTGGGTTTCAGCCTGGGATGACTGCCAGGCAGAAGGCATGTTCCCTGGGAAGATCTGAACTGAGTGCACCCCACCTGTCCTCTGTCCTCCATCCTTCTCCCAGGGAGGTGAAGGGGGACCTGGGTACATCCCACCCTAGAATCCTGAATCATGGCTTAACTAATAATAAATACTTGTAGGGAAAATGTTTAAAAAAAGCTCTGAAGTGTACACTTAAAACCTTGTCAATGCTGAGAGAAACTAATGAAAAAATTAAATAAATGGAGAGATATATCATGTCCATGAGTAAAAAATTAATATTGTTAAGATGCAAATTCTACACAAATTGCTATATAAGTATGATACAATCCCAATCAAAATCTCAGCAAAATTTATTGGGGAAGTTGGCAAATTGATTTAAAATTCAGATAAAATGAAAAGGATGTTAATTAATAAAAAATTTTTGAAAAAAATAAAACATTATTAAAGAACTTACACTACCCATTTTAAAAATTCACTATAAAACTATAGAAAACAACAGAGTGTGATATTGGCATAAGGATAGACATAGTAATCAATGAAACAGAATAAAGAGTCCAAAAATAAACTAACATTTATGTAATCATTTACCGTATTTTCCGGCGTATAAGATGACTGGGTGTATAGAAGATTTTCCTGGGTTAAAAAGTCATCTTATACACCGGAAAATACGGTACCAAAAATGCCAAAGTAATGTAGTGGAAAATTGATAGTCTTTTATATAAATTGAATAGCCATCTGAAAAATAATGTACAGCAACCTTTACCTCACACGTATACAGAAATTAATTGAAAGGACCAAAGATATAAATGTAAGAGATAAAACCATAAACCATGTAAAAAATACAGAAAAAAATTCTTGTGGCTTTGGGTTAAGCAAGCAGTTTTTTAGATTGGACACAAAAAGCATAAACTGTGAAGTTAAAATTTGACAGACTTCATCAAAACTCAAAACTCTTTCTTCTCAAAAACCACATATAAGAGAATAAAAGATAAGTTTCAGACTGGTATCTGATAGAAGTATTTCATCCAAAATATATAAATATTTACAATCCAATATTAAAGTCATACAATCCACTAGTCAATGGGAAATGCAAGTTAAAACCACAAAGAGTTACCACTATGCACCTACACAGAATGACTAAAATTAAGAAAACTGGCATTATTAAGTGCTTGTGAGGAGTAGGAGCAAATGGGACTCTTCTACATTACTGGTTTGAATGCAGAATGGTATGTCCACCATGGAAAACAATTTAATAGTCCCTCTAGTTAAACCTATATTTATCCTTTGACCCAAAAATCATTTTCCTAAGTATTTACCCAAGAGAAGTAACTACATATGATCTCACCAACTTGCACTTGAATGTTCATGGCAGCTTTATTAGTAATAGTAAAAAATTAAAAATAGTGCACATGTGCACCAATTGGTGAATAAATGTGATACATACATCTATACAATGGAACACTGCTCAGCAATAAAATAAATGATGCATGCAAAAACATGAAAGTGTCTCCATCAATATTTTTTGAGATTTGGATCTTATTATTATAACTAGAGGCCCGTGCATGAAAATTCATGCACTGGAGGGGGGGACCCTCAGCCCAGCCTGCCCCCTCTCACAGTCTGGGGGCCCTCAGGGGTGGGAGGTGACCTGGCAATCAGGGGAAGGCGACGCCCCATCACACCTCTGCTGCTGCCACTGCTGGCAGCACAAGCCTCAGCCGGCCCTGGTTACCTGAGCCTCGGGCATCCCTGGGCAACTGGGCAGCCACCATCCGAGGCTTGCCTGTTGCCTTGGGCCAGCCCTGAGCAGCTGCAGGACTGGGGGACTCCAGAGGCAGGCACAGCGGGGCTGAGGGGACTGGGCGCTGCCATCTTGTGGCTGTGGGCACTGCCATCTTTGAGGGCGGGGCAGTCACTTAGCATATTCCCTCCTTATTGGCTGTGGGCGCTGCCATCTTTGCGAAGGTGTGAGGGTCAATTAGCATATTCCCTCTTTATTAGATAGGATACCTATTGAAGTTCAAAAAAATGGAAAGTAATGGTATATTCATTTCCTAAAGCTTTGTTACAAAATACCACAAATTTAGCAGCTTAAAACAATAGCACAAAGTTCTGTCAGGCTCTACTTGGTTCTCTGTTCAGAGCCTCATGGGCAAAAATGAAAATGCCAGCCATCTGGAGGCTCTGGGAGAAGATCTCCCAGACTCATTCAGGTTGTGGGCAGTATGAATTCCTTTATGGTTGTAGGACTGGTGTTCTCATTTCCCTGATATGTAGCCCCCTCCATCTTCAAGCCAGCAATGGCATGTGCAGTCCTTCCTGTGCTTTGAATCTCTTGCCTTCCCCCTCTACCTTTCCCTCATGTGATTACATTGAACCTACCTGGATAATCCAATATAATCCCCTTATTTTAAGGTAAACTGTTATTAGTAACCTTGATTATATCTACAATGCGTCTTTTGCCATCTAAGGTAACAAATACACAGTCCTGGGGATTGGGGCATGAATCTTCTTGAGGAACATAATGTTGCCCCCACAGATAGCCCACCACCACTGGTAATGATAACATCTAACAAGGCACTGAGGCAGCTTACTGTTTGCCAAATAGTGACCTAAATGCTTCAAAGTTATTGCTGAAGTTTATCTTCCCAGCTGCTGTTAGAGGTGAGCATTATCCTCTGGTCATCATTCAATGTGGAAAATGAGCATGGAAAGTTTTGTAAGTTGCCAGTATCACTTGGTTGGTTCATGATGGGGCAGATATTATATTCAAATCTATCTGCTTGCAAAGCACTAAACTGATGGTGGTTGTATGTTGGTTACTATGTTATTCTCGTCAGATGATCTTAATCAAAAGTAACAATGGCCTCTCTCCAGTCCCTCATTCAGAATTACTTGAATTTTTCTCTCGCAATACATTGAACAGCTTGCATTTACATGCTTTTTAAATTATGTAATCAGCATCTGTCTTTTCACTAAGTTATAAGTGTCCTGAGAGGGATCATGTATGTCTACTCAGTATTGTATGTCAATGTCCCAGCTGACACTTAGATTACAGTAAGGGCTCCACATGTACCTGTTGACTGACTGAATGAATGAATTAGCAAGTCAATAGCATATAAGTACACATCCTGCTTCTGTTATCCTCTTCAAAGGCTGATCTTTTCTCCCTGCCTTTAAAACAATGAGGCATGACATTGAGAGTATGATGCAAATGAAAAGAATGCACTTATGTCCCCGGCCTGTGCCCCACAGATTAACTGTGACATTCTATCAACGCACCTCTGGAAAGGATTGCTGGAACCAGCCACCTCTCTGTTCTTCTCACCTCTGCAGAGAGCCCATTGTTCTATAATTTATCTCATCATTGTATTTGAATAAGTGAACACATTGAGCCCTCCCCACTCTAGATTTTAGGAAGCATTGCCTGGACTAGCATATCCCAGGGACTGAATTCTGTAGGGTCCCACAGAGTTCAAAATACAGTCTTCCTGGACTAGCATATACACCACTCACCACATGACCAGGGGTGGTTAGAGCCCAGCAAGCAGGAATGGAGCATAACCCTTGAGTATCTAATGTGACTCACTTGGCATAGACCCAGCATCCAGAATATTGGTTAAATAAAGGAACTAATGCAATCAGTTTACCACATGGAAAGTGATCCCACGACTTTCCTGGAATTTGTCATCTTAAAAGTCCTCCTCCCTGAAACAGAATAAAAGCATATCTGCAAATATAAAGATAACAATGTTGGCCATGTCCTTTCTGCAACTTATACTGTGAAATCGTCTTTCTTGATTTGCCTGTGTCTCTATACTTCAAAGAGGATGTCTCTGAAACCTCCTATACCAGTATGTAACCCCATGTGAACAATTACACACCAACAGGAAAGATTTTCTTTAAACATAAGTACGTTTCTCAAGTGCTAGACAAAGTGTGCTCTGAGTGGTCTGGTTGGCAATATCAATTGTAATGAAAGGCCAGAAAACACATCGCCAGGGTTTTCTCGGTCAGTCATCCCCAAGCAGTGAGAAGAGAGCAGCACCTGCTCCAGGCGTAGACTGTTTGGGGACAGCCATTTAGTATTTCCCCACCAATATGGGAGACACTTGAAAGAAAAAATATTCCAAACTTCTCTCGATAGCATACCACAAATCTAGACCAAAAATCTAAAATGGGAATCACGGGAATTTGAGTGACTGAAGAAGAATATATCCACTTTGAATTTGCAGACGAAATCTTGGTTTTGCTTTCGATCATTTGAAATATTGAGCAATATGAAAAGATATCATGACACATTTGGTTGATATGAGATTGCAGGTTTTTGTAGGTCAAAAATGGTCAACTGCTTGACATTTTCATAAATTTCAACCTAGTAAAGAGACCATGAGAGTAGATGAATCTCATCTCAACTTTAGTTTCATTTTCAAGAATCACAAAGCTGGAAGGACTTAAAGAAAATAAGTCCAATTTTCTCATTTTAAAGACTGTGTTAGTAGGATTAGGTATAATTTAAAGCAATTGAAAACCCTCAAATATCAATAGGATGAATGAGATAGAAGCCTATCTCACATTCCCATCCAGGAGTGCCTTGATAGGTAAGGGAAACAGCACCTTTTAGTTCTACCCCTTCACTCTGAATGGGTTCCTGGCCTCCATGAACCTCGTGGTCTAAGATGTCTGCTGGAGGTCCAGCCATTACATAGACAGGAGCATGTGAGAGGAGAGGCTTACAAGCCAGGCAGAGGCCAGGCCCTGGGGAACTGTGGAAACTGTGCCAAGAGGCTTGGATATATCTTGCAGGCAGGCACCCAGAAGGCATTTCAATATTAAGCAGAAGAAAGACATGACTGGCTTTGTGTTTTAGGTAAACCCCGTTGGCAATCCTTTGGACGGGTTAAAGAAACATCAGGTAGGAGACAGAGGGCTATTGCGGGAGCTAGGCAAGGGTGAAAAGGATGGATAAAACAGGAGGTGAAGCAGTGGAGGTAGCGCGCAAGCCTGCACTTCCTGGGAGGGTAGATGAGAAGAAAAGACAGAACTAACATGATACTGTCAAAGAATTTTGACTTCCTCCTGGCTGTGAGTGTGTAGGTATGGAATATCATAGAAGAAGCAGTATTTTTAGGGGAGAAGCAGGTTTCAGAGAAGAAAAATGTAGAGGGGCCCTGTGCAAAGATGGATCATGTAAGGTAATTGTTCACAATGGAAAAGAAATTGGTTGGGTACAGTTGAAAGGGGTTATACAGATATAGGCTAAGAAATAAAGTCTCCTAATGGGGTAAGATCATTGGAGAAAAGTAATTACGGGAGCTTCCTTTTCTCTGGGTGATCAAGAATAATGGAGGCGAGGAATGTGGTTACAAGGGCCTGGTCTCAAGTATTTGGATGGTACATGTCCTTTTCTGGCCGGCATTGTTTCAGAGGTCTAGGCAGTGCCAGGCGTGGTCTGAGAGGATAAGCCTGGCCTGGTTCTGTGTAGGAGGTATGTGACGACAGCTGCAGAGGGCCATGAGAAGTGTCAGAATACCACCAGAATACTACTCTTGGAAAGAGGTAGGCATTTACTGGCCCTGTGGTAGTGATTAGATCGGGCAGTTGGGTGCCCATGACCCAGCCCTCAGTGGGAAGGAGCCCAGAGGGTTCCACAGGATTTCTTGGTCATCTCCTTAAGGCCTGGAGGGGCAGCTTCCTTACTCAACCCGTTGACATAATTGCCATCACATTAATTACTTATCACATCCACATCTTAATGTACAGCTTCATAAATTACCTGTAAGATATAAGAATCCTTCCCTGGCTAGTTTGGCTCAGTAGTTACAGCGTCAGCCCATGGACCAAAAGGTCTAGGGCTCGATACCAGGTCAAGGGCATGTACCTTGGTTTCAGGTTCGATCCCCAGCCCCATGTGGCAATTGCTGGAGGCAACCAATCAATGTGTCTCTCTCAGGTCAACGTTTTTTTTCTATCTCTCTCCTTCCTCTCTCCCTCCCACTCTGTCTGAAAATCAATGGAAAAAATATCCTCTGGTGAGGTTTAAAAAAACACACAAAAAAGATATAAGAATCCTATCCTTAGTAAGCCTTAGGCACTTACCTTACCTCTTGATTATGGTTTAAAAAAACTTATGCAGAAATGTATTAACACCAGTGAATATTGAGAGTATATTTTGGGAAAAGCTCTTCTTTAGTACTTAGCCCCTTAAAGGCCCTGGTATGTATTCACAGGGCTCTCCATGAAGGGGTGCTGTGTGGGGGCGGGTGGGGGGAGGGTCATCTCTGCTCAGGTGATTTCTCCCATCACTCTCCTTTAATACAGACAATAGAAAGTGGACTATGTTGTCACACTTCAGAGGTATAGAAAAATAGGTGATAGATACAGAGATACAAATAGACATAAACACAGGAAAAGAGAGAATGTGAGTGAGAGTGAGAGCACAGAAGAGAGGGGTCATGTAGTTGACAATCTAGTGGGGAGGAGAGATTAGAGAAAGAAAGCTATCAGTCACTGTGACAAGCACTAAAAAGAAACTGGTCCAGAGACAGAGAAAAGACCACAGGGTATGGAGGGATTCACTTCATATGGGAGTCAAAAAGTCTTTGAAGAGTTTCCTCTGGGGATGGGAGAAGCCTATGCAGAAGGCTTGGGGTGAGACAGCTGGGTGGTTGGAGGTACTGAAAGCAGATTGTCATTTCAGCAGAGCAGCCAAAAGGGAAAGTGGTAAGAGAGAGCAGGGGAGATTCAACCACCAAAGTAATTGGCTAAAATCACCTCATAACTTCACTATCTCTACAAAATAAAATGGTTAAAATTAAACTGAAATTGCATAGATATCTAACCTTCATATTTTTCTTTTATTAAAGTAATTTCATAATAGGTTTGTAATATACTTGGAAATCAATTCTATGATGTCATTTCCTAAACAGTTTCCAAATGCCTTTATCATAAAGGGTTCACATTAAATAAAACACTTTCATCAATTCAAGGTCCAAATTATTTATCATGGCAAAATTCCAACTAATTGTGAGTCAAAGGGAAGATTGTTTTGCACACAGAATTAGAAATATTTATAGCATTAATAGTCACTTTTATGTACTTTTTATTTACAAAAGTATCCATCTCAAAGTTGCTTGAATTTTGGAACGTTCTATGATCATTTCATGCACAGTAAAATTTGTGTACAGTACAAATTAAACAGTTTTTTATTATTCCATTGTCAATTGATTTGATATGAGGTAACTGTTCTGGCTTAATTGCCTTACTCTGAAAAAACCCTGAGGGGAAAGCAATCCTATATCTACTCAACACAAGAACAGAAACTTCAATTTGCCTTGAAATGTGATTAGTTGAGTCTATCAGGCCTACCTCTTGTTTCTAAAGTCTGCAAATACTAAGTGCAAAAACTTCACAAAAATGTAAGGAAAGCTCTAAAGTTTAAGAATATGCTTACAAAACATGCCCTTCATAAATACCTTGTTTTCCCTGAGGGTTTTCAAGACCTCATAGGAAGTTTAATTCTGTAGGCCACTCTCTCAGAGAAGTGAGTTTTATATAACAATGCATTTGGAAATTTTCTGCTAAAAAAATAGCATGGAAGAAAGAATATTGGAAGGAGGAAAAATGTAAAGAGGACACCTCAAAAGTTTTATTAGTAGGTTAAGTAATTTTGCTTGGTAAAACAGATTTGATTCTTTTTTAAAATACATTTTTGTTGATTTAGAGACAGGAAGGGAGAGAGAGAAACATTGATGTGGCTGTGAGAGGGAAACATCAATCAGTTGCTTCCCATACACACCCCCACGGGGATGGAACCCGAAACGTGGGTTTGTGGAATTGAACCTGACTGGGAATTGAACCTGACTGGAAATCGACCTGGCAGCCCTTTGGTGCATGGAGAGTGCTCAACCAAATGAGCTACCCCAGCTAGGGTATATTTGATTCTTATTTTCAACTTTCTGTGGTTTTGTCCTTACTTCATTTTTTCCACTTCAAGGGAACATGGTTGATGGGTCCTAGGCCTGCAGCTTGTGAATTAAGAACCATTTAGTTCCGTGGTCGGCAAACTGCGGCTTGCGAGCCACATGCGGCTCTTTGGCCCCTTGAGTGTGGCTCTTCCACAAAATACCACGGCCTGGGCGAGTCTATTTGGAAGAAGTGGCGTTAGAAGAAGTTTAAGTTTAAAAAATTTGGCTCTCAAAAGAAATTTCAGTCGTCGTACTCTTGATATTTGGCTCTGTTGACTAATGAGTTTGCCAACCACTGGTTTAGTTCATCCATAGGTGTTCCCCAGCAAGCTCCGAGTGTATCTGCAGAGATACCTGAAGAGGCCCATCAATGTGACCTCACCAGAGGAGTCCTGCTCCCCAAGATGTGCCAGCAGGGGTCCCTTCAGAAAACCTAGTAGAAGGAAGGTTCTAAATAGACCTACGAGCAGAAACATATGGGGCCTACAGCTTCTCTTATAACTACTGACAACCACTCTTCTGGCTCCATGTGTTTTGAAATGAGCACTACAATAACCTCTATGAATTAAATATTTCCTACAATTTTATAATCTAACAAAAGCCACTATGGTTTCACAGGTGAGTGTAGTTAGAATATGTCCAGTCCTCCCCAGTTGTTGTCTATAATCTCATTAGAAATGTCACAGCTGCTAGGTAAGAAGACATATAGGAATACTATTTAACCAGAAAACTGTTTGAAACTCATAATCACTATCATTATATATTGGTTAACTGTTCTCAGCAAATTTTCTTTAGGATAATACAGTCCCTGCCTTCACCAAGCATCATTGACTCTGGTGTCAAACAGCATCCCAATTTTTTATTCAACAAATAAATAAAACAAGGAAAAAATCAGAGACCTCAACACTGAAAGTATTTTTTAATTGATTTTTTAGAGAGAGGAAGAGAGGGATAAAGAATAGAAACATCAATGAGAGAGAAACATCATTCGGGTGCCTACTGCATGCCCCCTACTGGGGATTGAGCCCACAACCCAGGCATGTGTCTGACCTGGAAGATTCATATTAACTGTGACCTCCTGGTTTATGGGTCAATGTTCAGCCACTGAGCCACACCAGCCAGGAGAAACTATTTTATATTGGATTGTTACTCATGGTTGGGAGAAATTTTCTGTTTTCAGCCTAACAATGACAGTATGTACACTATAAAATAATTTGTATTCCAAGGTATTTCCCCTCTAAAGTTAAACAAGTAGATACATTAGACAATACTGTAGGTTTTGTACTCCTGGCTGACCTAACCCATTTTATTATTGTCCTAATTCAGAGATGGTGTTCCATCTGTGGTTAAGAAGAGCAGAAAGTCTTCCCATGTTAAAGATGTAAGAACTATTCTTTGTTTGCACACTTGTCTTTCAAATAAGTAAAAAATCCCTTCAGTTTTACTTAAAGGAATATTTGCCAGAAAAGCAAGATTGGGCTCAACCCCATAGGTAAGTGGCAGTTGTCAGTCTGTTTATTAGAAAGGCTGCCCCTTTAACTAGCTTAAAAATTGCCAGTGGCTTTTCCCAGATTTTACTGACAGCCTCAACCCCACCCCCAAGAGTAAGTGGGGAGGGAGTGGGGGAGAGGAAAAACCTATTCCAAGTTCTCACCCTCCTGTACCCCATAAAACAATCGTCTGGACTACACACCTGCTAATTCTGGAAGCTCCTCCAAGTTCCCCAAATCTCCCTGAAGATTTTAAGCTTCCCTTGGTACAACACTCACCACCCCCAAACACCCTTCACACAGAGCGCACAACCTATTTTAGACCTTGATGAATCCCAGCGCAGTCCATCAAAGGTGCTGGGAGCCCACAAGACAGCAACAACTGAAAAATTAGAATTCCGACATCAATCAGAACGCAGCCCGCAGTGTGTCCGGCCAGGACCCTCCGAGCGGGACTGCGCGCCCCAGCCCCAGCCCCAGCCCCAGGAGCGAATCAGCAGCTGGCCCAGCCGTTGCCATGGCCACGTTGTGTGTTAGCGCGCTGCACGCACACGGCGCGCGCCAGAGAACCAATCAGCGGCCGGCCAGGGCGTTGCCATGGCTACCTTGTGTGTTAGAGCACAGCAGGTGTGGGGCGATGGAGACCCAGGGCGCTTTTCCCCGGCTCAGACCCAGGCCCAGCGAGGTTCCCGGCAGCCGCATCCCTACACACCCGCCTCTGCCCGGTTTCCTGAGCGCGCGGCATGAACCGCAAGAAGTTGCAGAAGTTGACGGACACCTTAACTAAAAATTGCAAGCACTGTAAGTAAGAATCGAGTGCTGGATTAGCAGAGGCTCCTGGTCAGGTCTCTTGCCCTACCCGGTGCCAAAATG
This sequence comes from Cnephaeus nilssonii, assembly GCF_951640355.1. NCBI lineage: Eukaryota > Metazoa > Chordata > Mammalia > Chiroptera > Vespertilionidae > Cnephaeus > Cnephaeus nilssonii. Next base: position 47,201,204 of record NC_137089.1, read on the forward strand.
TTCTGCCCAACCTGCTTTCTAACTCCAAGCCTTAGGGCTTTGGAGCCCCCTCCACCACACTTAAAGAGAAGTCTGGAAGAGAATACATGGATGTTAGCTTTTTGGAGCAGGCTCCCATGCCAATCATCTTAAGGATCACTATCCAGGTGTCCAGGCATCTAGGCTTGCACTCCCACAAGTACACTTACATGCTCCTCAAGCGCTCTTCTTAATTTACCTTTACATTACAGAAACGTGATTTATATACCCAGGAGACACACGTGGTTTTACACTCAGCCATAGGTGTAAAGTATGAAAAACCAGGGAGTTGAGAAAAGTATCACAAGTAACATACACCTGCATTCTAGCTTTCTAGAGCAAATAAAATGACAGGGTTCAATTCTAGGTACTTACCAAGAGATCCATAAGGGGGAATGGTTATCAACGACTGAACACCCTTAGGAAACAAACACATGTCAGAGCTAGAAGGAAAGTGGGTCCAAAGAGCTCACCAAAGCGAAACACATGGTAAAGCATCTGTTCCCAACTCTAGACGTCCACTTTCTCGTTGATGGCGGGGTTGCAGGGTACTTTGCAGGTGACAACATGAGCACTTATTAAAGGTATCTGCTCCAATTGCACATTCTAAAAGGTGGTCCTAGAATTTCATAGGTAACTTTAGAATTGTATTCAGACTGAAAAACAGAACTGTACCTGGGCCAGGAAGATAAGGACATGGTTTAGGTGAAGACAATGTTGTCAAATGAGCAAGCTTATGAATTATATGCTGATTGCAAAACTACTGGCCACCTGAGGAAATAGAAAAAGACATCATCCCAAGACCACCCCCACTGTGCAAAGGAGGAACAAACATGTAGTTCTACTAGTAGAGATTACAGGATCTCATTTCTTTTAATTGTATGTGTATCTAATGCAATGAGTAGTAAGAAAGGCTTTCTTAGTGGAGTGGTGCTGTAAATGAAAATTAGAGTGTGCATAAGCATCTTAAACTTCTTAGAAAAATAGCCATCCTGTCATTTAAGGCATTATTATGGTTATTATAATCGGATGAGAGTTTGTTCTGTTGTTGTTTTTTCTTAAAATACTTTCATTTCTGGGAGAAGACCACACCTTCTAAAACATCTGGTAAACACTTTGAATAAAAAATGCAATAATTTCAATATACAATGCTAAATTTAATTTACTCAGTGTTCAGTAAGTTTTCAAATAGACATTCTGTGAATAATTAAGAGGTGAGTGTATTCAAAGATAAAGGAACACATAGCAAGAGAAACTCTTGCTTTTTGTACTTACATAAACATTTTAAAGTGAGCCTGAAAAACCTTGATAATTACTAGTTAAATTCTATAGAAAGAGTTTCAAGTCATTGACATTATAATAATTTTAAATTCCTTTAAACAGAGGACCTTTCACCTAAAGTTATATTTCCTTTCAGTTGGCAGATGATAATCCCACTAGGATTAAATGGATAAATTTTGTGGAATCAGAGAAGAAAGTATCTTCAGTGGTCATATAGTTAATCTGCGATTCTACAGATATGATCTGAAGAACAATCAAATCAATCCAAAAAAATGAAAGCCCATCCTTGAATTTTTCTTAATTGTATTTAGTATTGTATTCTAGAACTTAAGAAACATTTCAGCAAGGAAAGTTTTCTTATGGCTAATCTTGGATCCTTGGGTAATAAATTAAGCTAATATTCTATAATCTTCATTTCAGCCGAGATGGAAAAGATGAAACATAAAATGCTTAGCAAATGGGATGTTGTGTAGTCATTCTTTATGCAGTCTTTTCTTTCCCAACTAGCCAACAGCCTTTTTACTTAGAGAATTTTTTTAAATTGTGGCTAAATTTTACTATTTTAAGCATTTTAATTATACAGCTCTGTGTATTAAGTTTATTTAAATTGTTGCCCAACTGTTACCACCATTAATCTCCAGAATATTTTTATCTTTCCCAACTGAAACTCTATACCCATTTATAGTATAACTCCCCATTTTCCCCTTCCCAAAACCCCTGGCAACTACCATTCTACTTTCTGTCTCTATTTACTTCACCACTCTAGATATATCATATAAGTGAAATCATACAGTATTTGTTCTTTTTTGTTTGGCTTATTTTACTCATCGTAATGTTTCAAGTTTCATCCATGCTATAGCATGTGCCAAAATTTCCTTCCTTTATAAAACCAAATAATCATCCCTACTATGCATTTACTATATTTTGTTTATCCATTCATTCACCAGTGGACACTTGATTGCTTCCACTTTTGGCTACTGTGAATAATGTTGCTATGAGCATTGGGGTACAATAATCATGTCAAACTAGCGGCCCGCGGGCCACATGTGGCCCACAACGAATATTTTTTGCGGCCCAGCAAATATAATGGTATGTAAGAAATGTTTTAATAAAAATTAATAACTTGAGTTTTACAATATCCTGTTATACATAATTATTAATAATGAACTACAACGTTCGCTAATGACTGATTATTGTAATCGTGTTGCATTCATTTCCCTTACACGCCTGACTCACAGGTGCACCATTTCTCTCCACTAATACTAGCAGTGAATATTTTAGTAGTGATTGCCACATCATTAGTCTTGGACTAACTTGTTTTGGTGTGCACAACAGGAAATATTTCGCTTTGGAGAACAAGAAAAATAGGTTTATTTGCATTATGCTTAATAATTTGTGCAGTTATTCAGTGTCTGGTAAGTTAATGTTCAAGAAAAAATATTATTTTTTATTAAAATGTTCCATTAATTTATGTTATCGATTGCTCATTTATTTCAGCCCTTTGTATTCAGCATGTCTCTATAGAAATAAACCTACTTTCCTGTGAAAATTGAAGCTTTTGTTTCTTGGCTGCCCACATAAACTTAAACCTTGTTTATTTGGCTCATGTTAGCCTTTGAGTTTGACATGCTGGGTGTACAAGTATTTGAGCCCCTGCCCTCAGTTCTCTGGGTATATACCCAGAAGTGGAATCACTGGATTACACAGAATTTCTGTGTTTAATTTTTTGACAAACTGGTATACCATTTTCTACTGCAACTAACAGCTCTTTTAAAAATTATAATCATTATACTCTTGTCCATTATTTAATTTATTTACTAAATCATTTGTTTTTTAAGGTTTTTAATACCCCTCTTACATTTTGGTATCCCAAACCAGAAATCATACCCAGGCCTGTCCTGACCTGTAGGATTAGATGTGATTTCTCCATTTCTATGTTCTGTCTTCTTTTACATGCACGCAGGTTTTGTCCTTGTTTTTTAAAAAATACTCTGTCTTGTTTTGAAATAAACTCATCCACATCTTCTACCTATAATTAATATTTAAACTCACTTTTTTTGTTCTTAATGCTAGGCAGTAACCCTTCCACTTAACATATCTGAAATGGGGATTGGAACACAGATAATTATCTCAGTCTTTAAGAACACCACCCTTTATACAATGATGTGTGTTGACAAATATGAATGTGTGTGTATCCTTTCAATAAAAATTGCCTTCATTCAAAGTACTGCTGAATAATTGCATGTTAATTTCATATCATCTGCAATAAGAGCTACAAGACTGCTAAAATATGCTTAAACACTTTTCTATTGGAAATGGCTGGGTTTTATTTCCAAAATCTCAATTATGAATTTACTAAGGCTAATATGAAATAAAAATTGTTTCCTGACTTTCAGGAGCCTGGTATCTATTTCCAGGGGAATGCTAAATTACAAGTCTCATGAGTGCCTATAATCAAAATGCGAGGAAAGTTAGCATTCTTAAACATTACCATACTTACTTTGAATCATATCTCTACTGCCTTTTAAAGTTTAGGATTGGACCGCACAATCATTATTCAGGTAACTTGACTGATACTATCTTCTTTTTTTCCTAAGTGTGACTGAACTTGCATCTGTTTGATATGGGAGGGAAGGCTTTTTCTCTCATTTTAGTGGAAAATCCTCTGTAGTAATCATTCTTTATTGACTTAAGGGTCATGAATCTCAAAACAGAACTGTCTTCTGCCCTGGCTGGGTAGCTCAGTTGGTTGGAGCATCCCCCTACCACCCTATATACTACAAGGTTGGGGGTTGATTCCAGGTCAGGGCACTTACCACATACCTAGGTTGCAGTTGGATCCCTGGTGGGGATGTGTAGGGGAGGCAATTTCTCTCTCTCTCTCTCTCTCTCTCTCTCTCTCTCTCTCTCTCTCTCCTCCCTCTCTCTCTCTCTCTAAAAATCAATAAAAACATAACCTCGGATAAGGATTAAAAAAATACCACAGGATTGCTGACAACTACATATTTGATGGCTTTAAAATGTTAGTCTATAAATTCATTAATGCAAAATTTAAGTTAGAAATTAAAGATTAAAACACATTCTTGTTATATCAACTTTATTTTTCCACAGTTAATAAATTTGAAGTGAATTGTCTTATAAAACTTTATTATAACTTGGTGGGAGATATAACAGAGCGACAAGGCGTGGTCAATGGACTGGATCGTAATGCATTTCGAAACATCTTGCATGTGACATTTGGAATGACAGATGACATGATTATGGACAGAGGTAAGGAGAAATACAAATCCAGCCATAACTGAAAAAAAAAGTATGGAGTTGGACTTACTGTTTGTAAAAAGCTTGATGTTCTATATTCCCAATTTCACTCGAATATAGCATTGAAATCTTTATATTCAAGAAAAAGATCATAGAAGAGAGAAATGAGAGTGAGGGAGGCAGGAGATGGAAAAGGGGGGATAAATGGTGATAGAAAAAGACATGACTGGGGGTGTGAACACACAATACAATATATAGATAATGTATTACAGAATTATATATCTTCCACCCATATAATTGTGTTAACCAATGTAACGCCAATAAATTAAAAATTTTTTTAAAGAAAAAGATCATAGGGATGGAAATAGTATCCACTCTATTTTGTGTATTTAAGAAGTGGACAGAGTCAGCTTGAATAATTAGGTTTCCCTTACCTTATAACAGAAAACCTAAAATATTTCTATTTTTACTTAGTAAATATAATAATAAGAAGAATAGTTTTAAGAGGACATTTAAGTTTCTTTACATCATTGAAAGTATTTCAATAAGAATTAAGATATAGTCCAGTCTACCATGTAATAAAGCATTACATGTGTTGAGTAACAAAAGTTCAAAATTATATATTTTATGTTAATACAGCAACATATTTAATATACCAACACAGTTACATGTTAATAATTAGTTATTAACATATTTAGATATTCAGAATTTACTTTGTTCCCACAAAATATGAGGAGAAAATGTGAAAGTTTCTTCCTTTGTCAAATGGGAATGTTGGACCATATGATCCTGAAGTTTTGTTTAAATTTTAAAAGTGGGTAGTAACAATGTAGATACATTACTGAGATTAAAAATGCAGCACAAGTATTATATTGCCCTTATTTTTCTTTTTAGTATTCCGAGGTTTTGATAAAGACAATGATGGTTGTGTAAGTGTATCAGAGTGGGTATATGGATTATCACTGTTTCTTCGAGGAACTTTGGAAGAAAAAATGAAATGTAAGATTTCAAGTTATTCTACTGGTTTGCATATTATGACTAACATATCTAAAACATTTTAAATTGATTTCTTCCAACCCAGCCAGTGAAGTAGGTTGTCTGTTGGTTAGTTGGTTGGTTGGTTGGTTGGTTGGTTGGTTGGTTGGTTGGTTTGAATTCCCATTAGCCTCTTTTATGGAGCAAATTCAAGTCAATGCTAAAGGTTGAAAAAAAATAATTACAAGGAAAATCAAGAGACTTTGAAGAGTAATTCATGTCTAGCAAGACTATATAGGCACATGTTATAGATGCTAATCATGCATATATACATTTACATTAAAGGTCTTAAGATTATGTTTTTGCATATTTAAGTACTTGAATTATAACCATAAAAGTAGGGGATATTGGTTCTAGTGCTCTGATTCTTAGTAAATTCTTAATTTTGATGAACTCTGTTTAAGAATTATGTCAACATTAAAATTTTTAAATAAAAATAAAAGAATTAAATGTCAATCAGTTTTCCAAGAGTTTCAATATGAAAAATTTCAACTTATTGCTTCTTTTTTATCTTAATTTTCTTTTTTTAAATTTATATTTATTGTTGAAAGTATTACAGATGTCCCTTGTTTTTCCCCCATTGACCTCCTCCACAATTGAATCCCCCCTCCCAGGCATTCACCACACTATGTCTGTGACCATGCATTATGCACATATGCATAATAATGCATGTAAGTTCTTTGGTTGATCACTTCCCCCTTCCCCCCTCCTCCTGCTTCCCTCTGAGGATCCTCAGTCTGTTACATGCTTTTATGTCTCTGGATCTATTTTGTTCATCAGTTCATTTTGTTCATTAGATTCCACATATAAGTGAGATCATGTGATACTTGTCTTTTTCTTACTGGCTTATTTCACTCAGCATAATACCTGGAGAATATTATGCCAACTTATTGTTTCTTGTCATGCTTTTCCATAGCTGATTGTAATGAAAAATTTTCTAAGGATTGTTGCATATATTCAACAAGTGAACATTAAGCATTTACTATGGAAATTAGATTGTGTTAAGACCTGTAGCATTGATAAGAACATCAATATAGACCTTGGTCTTGAAAACTTTATCAGAGCAAATGTTACCTTAAGGATAATATCTAATTCCTAATTGGCTATTTTTTAAAAGATTGCTTTGAAGTGTTTGATTTGAATGGTGATGGATTCATTTCAAAGGAGGAAATGTTCCACATGTTGAAGAACAGCCTTCTTAAACAGCCATCTGAAGAAGACCCTGATGAAGGAATCAAAGATTTGGTTGAAATAACACTTAAGAAAATGGTAAATATGTATAATTTAGAGTTTTATATTAAAATGTAAAGGCTAGTTGTGGGATAAAAATAATAATTCAAATGATAGTAACTATCAGTTTTCTGTTTGGTGAAATCAAATACTTGAATTGTGCTCTTTTTTTATAATATTGATAGTTCATTACAATTTAATTAGTCTCATTTCTCTAATACCCTTTTTCCATTAACACTTGACCATGAAAAGACAGTTGTATTTGCAATAAGTATTTTGCATGTTGACTAATATATGGCTGGTCACTCCTAGGATAATGACCATGATGGGAAACTGTCCTTCTCAGACTATGAACAAGCTGTGAGAGAAGAAACTCTTCTACTGGAAGCTTTTGGACCATGTCTACCTGATCCAAAGGTAAAGAAAGATATTGTTACACTGGCCAGGGGGTTGGAGCACCATTCAGTGCATAAAAGGCTGCAGGTTTGATTCCCAGTCAGGGCACATACCTGGATTATGGTCCCATCCTTGGTCGGAGCATGTGAAGGAGGCAACCGATCAATGTTTCTTTCTCTCTCTCTCTCTCTCTCTCTCTCTCTCTCTCTCTCTCTCTCTCCCTTCCTCTCTATAAAATCAATAAAACACATCCTAGGGTAGGTATTTTAAAAAGGAAGAAAGATATTATTTTTTACTGAACAGTGACCGAAATATAATGTAGGATCAACAATCCAAGTCTTGGTTTGGTGAGTGATGGATCAAACAAATAACCTTCACCCACAGAGAATAGCTTTTAAATAGAGAAAGCCCACTGAAGAAGAACCTGATAGGTTATTTTATAGTACTGTTGTGGCCCAATGCTATTGTTTGTTTACTCATTAACTCATTCATTTATGTAGAAACAATTATTGAAGCTTAATGTGGACCAGAAGCACATATGAAAGGCTTAATTGAAGTGCTCAAGGGTTAATATTTTTTAGGGGGAATATCAACATTAAAATAATTACTCAACAGTGTGATAAGTATTATTATAATAATAGCTAATGACTTATACAGGTTTTATCTATGCCAGCCACTATTATAAGCACTGTGGTCCACATCGCCTCATTTAATTCCCTTATCAACCCTATGAAGTAGGTAGTATTATTATTCTCATTTTACAGATGAGGAAACTGAGGCTTGAAGAGTTTAGCCCACTTGTCCAAGTTCAAGCAATAATTATGGGGTACCCAGGGTCTAGAGTCCATAGAGATATGCATAGAATATTGTGGTGGTCATGAAGAGCACATCAAAACCAGATGTATCAAATGACTGGTAAATGGCTGGTGGGACAAGGAAGTGTGGTGTGTCCTAGGTTTCAAGGACACAATAGTCAGCTAGGTCAAAATGGGGACAAATAATGAATAATCTGAGCAAAGGGAAGGCATGACACGCACAAGAGTGAGAAATGAATCTGTATTTGAAGAGTATTTGGTGTGGTATGAAACTGGCGATGAGTGATGATGCTGGAGATGCATAGAAGGGCCAATCCCAAGGGAGCTTGGAGTTTGGATTTTGTCTTGAGTGCATGAGGATTCATTGGAAAATTTTAAGCAGGTAGAATGATTTGGTAATATTATAATATTAGTAGCACTATGCATGAATCCATGCACCAGTAGCTCTCTGCCACCCTCCTGTATCTCTCCATCTATTGCCCCGCGCTCCTGTAGCTCCCCCTGTCCCCATAGTTTGCTTCCCTGCCCCCTCCTGTAGTTCTCCAGTGCCCGCTTGTAGATCGCTGCCCCACCCTCCTGCAGATCCGTGATCTGGTTGTTATGCGGTTGGTTGTTACACCTCACGGCGGAACAGATAATTAGCATATTCCTCTCTTATTCTATATGACTAGAGGCCCAGTGCACAAAATTCGTGCATGGGGGTGTGTGTCCCTCAGCCCAACTTCACCCTCTCCAATATGGGACCCCTCAAGGGATGTATGACTGCCCATTTAGGCCCGATCCCAGTAGAATCAGGCCTAAACAGGCAGTTGGACATCCCTCTCACAATCCAGGACTGTTGGCTCCAAACTGCTCGCCAGCCTGCCTTCCTGATTGCCCCTAACTGCTTCTGCCTGCCAGCCTGATCACCCACTAACCACTCCCCTGCCAGCCTGATTGATGCCTAACTGCCCTCCCTGCAGGCCTGGTCACCACTAACTGCCCTCCCCTGCAGGCCTGGTCCCCCCCAACTGCTCTCCCCTGCAGGCCTGGGTCCCTGCCAACTGCCCTTCCCTGCAGGCTCAGTCTCTCCCAACTTCCCTCCTCTGCTGGCCTGATCGCCCACAACTGCCCTTCTTTGCAGGCCTGGTCCCTCCCAACTGCCCTCCCCTGCTGGCCATCTTGTGGCGGCCATCTTGTGTCCACATGGGGGCAACCATCTTGTGTGTTGGAGTGATGGTCAATTTGCATATTACTCTTTTATTAGATAGGGTAGAGGCCTGGTGCACGGGTGGGGGCCAGCTTGTTTGCCCTGAAGGGTGTCCCGGATCAGGGTGAGGGTTCCCTTGGGGTGTGGGGTGGGCTGGGAAAGGGACCTGTGGTGGTTTGCAGGCCGGTCATGCCCCCCCGGTGACCCAAGCAGAGGCCCTGGTATCTGGGATTTATTTATCTTCTATAATTGAAACTTCGTAGCCTTGAGCGGAGCCAAGCCTCCTGCTTGTTCCGTGGCTGCAGCCATTTTTGTTGGGATTTATTTATCTTCTATAATTGAAACTTTGTAGCCTTGAGTGGAGGTGTGGGCTAGCCAGGGTGTGTGGAAAGCTTGGCTTCCTCCATTGCCAGGGAAACCCAAGCCTCCTGCTGGCTCTGTGGCTGCAGCCATCTTGGTTGGGTTAATTTGCATACTCACTCCTGATTGGCTGGTGGGCGTGGCTTGTGGGTGTAGCAGAGTGATGGTTAATTTGCATATTACTCTTTTATTTGATAGGATACCTTCCCCCAGTCTCTAGTCTGTATCTCCAGCTGCCTACTCAACATGTCCAATAGATAATCTCAATAAATTATTGGTTTTCCCCCCCAAATTTGCCCCTCCCCATCTTCTCTGTCTCAATAAATGACACCCCATACATTCAGTTGATCAATCAGAAACCTAGGAGTCATCTTTAATTTTTCTCCAATAGCACCTTTAGCTGTTCCTTCAAAATGTATCCTTGAATATAACCTCTTTTCCATAGGTCTGTTGACCACAAACTTAAATCAAGTTGCAAGCATCTGCCCCTAGATCATTAGCCTTCTTGCTTTCACTGTTGTTCCCATACTGACTGTTGTTCACAATGTCCAGTATATTTAAAAGCACAAATGCTATCATGCTGCTCCCTTGCTCAAAACCCCTCAGTGGGTTCTGAAGTCTTATACAGTTGCCCCTTTCTCTCTCTCCAACCACCTCTCCCATTCTCCCTCAATCTCTCTTACCCCTGGACCTCTCCCAGCTACCTCGCTATTCCTCCCTAGTTCCTTTTCCAGTTACTATAGCCTCTGTCTAGCACATCCTTTCCACAGACCTTCACGTGCCTCAGACTGTCATCTCATTCAGTCTCTATTCAAGTGCTATTTCCTAATTATACTCAAATACTATTGACCATCTTAACTACTCCCCCCTTCCTTTATCCTGTAATCTTACTTCTTTTTACTTTATAGTTCTTATCATTACATAGACTATATGTACTCAAATACTTATTGTGTTTGTCACTATATAGACATAAGCTCCCTGAGGATGAGAACTTGGTCTTGTTTCTACCATATTGCCCCATATACTGTGCATAGCACATGTTAGGTACCATGTTCAGTGGATGGATGGATGGCTGAATGGATAGATCTCAGAAGTGCCTGATGGAAAGTTTTGGGTCTATCTAGCCCCTACATCTTCTCAAGAACTACTTCATCATTAAGCTTTATTTTTACCCTATATCTTCAGCCTCTTCCCTCACTATTAAAACTTTCTCATCAGGATTTAAACAGGTCTAAACCTGTCCCATTTGAAAAAGAAAAGAATAGAAAAAAAGAGGTAGAAAGGAAGGAGGAAGGGGGGAAAGAAGGGAGCAAAAGAAAGAGGAAGGAAGCAAGCAAGCAAGAAGGAAAGAAAGAAAAAGAGAGATCTTACCTTAATTACACAACTACTTTTATTTTCTGTCCAATGGCTTTCTTTTTCACAGTCAAGTGTCTTGAAAGAATTGTCCATATTTTCAACTACACTACCATTACTTCTTCCTTTCCACACTTGAAACTGCTCTTGCTGAGATCACCACACCCTCCCTATTAATAAATCCCAAGCATTCAGCTTTTGGGTTTTTGTCTTACTGGACAACCTTCCTTCCCTATGCCCAACTGTTGGGCCAGCTTCTCTTGCTCTAGGAAGCGTCTCTGCTACCTGCCACAGACTGGCTGTGCCATAATTAGTCCCCCTGGCCTCCCAGAGTCTACCATGTGCTTACTTTATTGCAGCCTTCACTTCAGTGAATTAAGCTTATCAGTTTCTGCCTGGTTTCTGCCACTACACTGCAGGCTCCTGAAGATCTGGGTCATGTAGTCTTGCTCCTCTTCTAGCCCCACACTAAGTATTGTACTTGGAATATAGTCTGTACTGTCACCATCTGTAAGTGAACAGAAAATGCATGACCATCACCAGTTCTTGATGTTGTTATCTTGTGTCTCCTCAAAGGAGACATACGGAATATCTTGTTTTGTTCTGCCTTTTTTGGAAGTCTGTACTAATTTTAGCACTTTTATTTTACAGAGCCAAATGGAATTTGAAGCCCATGTATTCAAAGATCCAAATGAATTCATTGATATGTGAATAACTAAATGTCTGTGTTGTCTCAAATGAGTATAAAAAAGGAGGTGTATATGTATTGTATATATTTTTTCTACTTAGAAAGATGATATTGAATTGTGTGTTTGGGTGGGGAATGGTGTTCACTTAATATATCATTCAACTTTGGTGTAAGAACCAAGTAAAAGGGATGTCAGACAAGTTTCTTATTAGATGTTGTTGGGTTTGGGTTTAACATTGCTAGAGGTATTTAATACCTTGACATATGTTGAAGCACATAACTATCGGAAAAGTTTGTATTAATGAAATGAATAGTGAAATTATATAATCTTGAATTATATAAGGCAATTAATAAGGCAAATATTCTTCATGTCAGAAAAATGCTAGATATAATAAAATTAAAAATCATAGAAACTACTGAATGTTTTTGGAGCAGTAAATAATTAAGATGCTATCAAAAGACACTGGCATTTAACATTTAAATACCGTTCTGCTAGGCATTGAGGGAGATTTAGAGAGATGAAAGAAACATGTAGCGTGTTTTAATATGATCCTTATTATTGTTTGAGGCTTTGTTATTCAACCTGACTAAATTGTAAGTATCTGAGGGCTGGGGGTTCTCATCATACCCATCTTTATATCTGTCATAACAGTTGGTACAGTCCTCTGCACAGAATGGGCTCTCAATAAATACTGTGGGTTGAAAAGTACAAAGTACAACAAGATAAATCCAAACTCCTGGCAAGCAGAGGAAGAGGAAAGTGCTGTTTCTTAAGTTTAATGAATGATGCATGGGCACAGCTTTCAGTTTATTTCTGGAGTCATCCCAGTTGCCCCCTTCCCCTGCCATTGCACTCAGTTGGCAAGCCTGTGCTGGCTCCCTCTGTTTCCTACGTCAGCTCTACTCTGTCCCCGTCACTGCCTTGGAAGCCCCTTGTGTACTCCCTTATAAAGGGACCTGATTTCCCCTCTGTCCCCCACCATCCAGCAGGGCATTGGATGGAAGCATGAAAAGATGGGCCTAGTTATGCTTTTTGAGTTACTGTCTATCTCTTTAGTAAACATGTGCAAGCAGCTAATATATCTTCTGTCAATATGGAAATATTTAGAAGCTTCTTGGATATTAAATACCTTTTACTATATAAGGTGAAGCAAAAGAGTACATTGTATTAAAAAATGGACAGTTACAAGTAAGTGGAATAAGCAATTCCAAGAAATAAAGGCATTTTACTGTCCAAGTATTTTCTTAAAATTTTAGATTGTCATTTAGATGAACTTTGACACAATTTTTCTATCTTGAGTATGTATAAATAATGCAATACACAATGCTTTTAATTTTGTAATTGTATTTTTCTGATTACAAAGTAATAGAGATTAACTGAAGAATACTTCAGAAGTTTAGGAAATTCAACAAATAAAATTAAATTATTCATTAATATTCTGGGATAGATTCTTTCAGGTCCTCTTAAGGCACCCTATATATTTTTAGGTGACCATGTTGAAAATGCTCTTTTGTAAGCTGCTGGTTTTGTGCACCACTATCTCATGAACATTTTCTTAGGTCACTAGATGTTTGTCTACAGCCTCACTTGTAATGGCTGCCTGGTGTCCCATCACTACAGACTCACTAAACCACTTCCCTGCCACTGACATGTGTTTGTTCACACATTTTTGCTATTATAAATAGTTTCTGAAATTAACTATTCTTATAGACAAATCTTCTCACATGCATTTTTGGTTACTTACTTGGGGAAAGATTGTAATTAGAGGAATGTTGAGTTAGAGGCCAGTGTAATCTTGAGATTTGTAGCACATGTTACCAGATTACCCTCCAGAAAGGCCTGCTGTGCCCGATGCATGAGAGGCCAATTCCTTTCCATATGGTGCACTTTCTTTGAACTTCTTTGCTAATGTCATGGACCATAATTGGCCATGATTTTAATGTATCATTTAAAGAACTAATCTTATACATCTGTACCTAAACTTTTTATTGTAGTTTGATTAAAAAATCAATTTCCAAGTGAATAACCCTGTTTTATTACATGATATTATTATAACTATATATATACATATATACATATATATATATATATATATATATATATATATCTTTAAAAAATCTAAATAATTTAAGTGAAACCTAAGATGATGTCAGTACTTGACCATAAGATCTCATAGGCTCTATTCACAGGCTTTCCTGTATATTATAGCCACACCCCTTGGCTGTTCCTCATCATAATCTGCCCAAATCATTTCCTTCTGCTAGTATATCTAGATTTCTGGATCCTCTTAATTTCACTACTGTAGAACGCATAAGTGATTTTAACACTGAAATTTTACTCAACTTAATGTCAGGGTCACCTGAGAACAGAGTACCTTTGAGGAAGAGATTTCTTCCCTCTTCCTCTGAGCTCTGCCGCCCCTGGCCTCCTGCTGCCAGGCTTGTCCAGAGTCCTGGTCCCTCAAGGTACAGCCAGTGTTTCTCAGCCCTGTGCTTGCCTGCCTTCAGGGCTGCTCCTTAGGATGATGGATGAACAAGTGTCATTTGGAAGACTGAGTGTAACCTTCCTCTCACTGACTTCTCAGCGCTTTGGCTTCCCCGTATCCGCCCAGTGCTCTGCAAAGAGGAGCAGAAAGCGGGTCAGGCCCATTTGGGAGAGCAGAGCATTGCCCCGCAAGCAGCTGGGAGAGATTCTGTTTGGGAAACTATCAAGTACTTTAAAAAAAAAAAAAATGACAGGATTTTAAAACTGCCACTGCATTCTGGTAGTCCTGCATTCTTAACCTGTAAATATCTTTGGGTACAAGATTGCACTTGTAAGAAGCCAAACCAGCAATTGCTTGCATTATAAAGTCATCCAAGACATTCACTAAGTTCCTACTTTGTGCTAAGCCATGAGGGTCAAAATATTCTAGGTCAGTTGCTCTACCCTCACCTTGTTCATATTATATGATAAGGCTCTATGCTGTGTGACAGTTCTGTCATCTCTTACCACTGTTTAGATCACTGTGACAGTCCCTCTCCTGCCTTCTTCTCCCCTGCTGCCCAAAAAAAGTTATATAATTTTTAGTTAAAGGATATTATTAAAGGCAATTAAATATACTGTGAAACTAAAAGGACAGTAATGTCTGTAAGAGGTTTCTCTGAGCTGCTCCTTAGGTTGTCCATTTTATCGAACTGGGTCCATTTCCTCACAGAATCAGCCTCTAATTCCCCCATAGTCATCCAGAACTGATGATTAATTCTCACCAAGTATGGCAAAGAAAGGGTGGGAATTGCATTTGACGTGGAGAGACTATGAAAGATACACAATAAAATAAAACTTTAATCCATCTATGTGTTAATTACAGTTCATCAAATTGTCAGGGTTGGTTGGTAATAGTTCAAAAAGAGGTAGAAGTAAAATATTTATCTTTTCTGATATTGCAGCCACCCTTTCTGTTAGAGTAAAGCAAACGATCTCTTGAAGTATTTCCAGCCTCAGTTACCATTGAAGGAGGAGCCACCTGGATACAGCCACGCCAATCAAAGCCTCCTTCTCATGAGATGTATCTGAAGGAAACTTGCTCGGTTTCACAGGGAGAGCAAAAAAGAAAGGAAGTGTAACAGTAGAATATTCTATGTGAAGCAAAACATGCTTCTGCATTTGAAATGTCTTTATCAGAGTGCCATTACCTTATGCGGTAGTTAATTGCTCACAGTTCCATCGCTGGTAATTTGTGGCTTTCTGTGTAACTCATGCCTCCTACCTAATCTGTCAAGAATATATTTCTTCCTCTAAGACACACATCCTCTTGTTTATTTTCATCTTCTCCTGCCTGGTCATCCCACACTGCCTCTATTATGTGGCCCAACCAGACTCACAGAGGGCTCCCTGGGTGAGAAGTTTGTCAACTTAAAGGGCCTTGAATAAATTGTGTGAAACACAGTCTGTCTTTCCTTAACTCAAGTTGCTTCTTCCTATCTCCTATCCCCATCTCTAAAGTCTTTGTGTGGCCCAAGGGACTCCACAGCTTAAAGCCAGGCGACAGGGAGCCTAAAGATGGAGAATGGCATGCACTTCAGCAGAGGACTTACAAGTTCTCTCTGCAAGTGACGTCTAGAGTTTGAGTCACTACCTCCTGGTAGAAGGAGTTAGCCCCACAGCACAGGCCAGTCCAGAAGATTAATTAAAACCATTTGGTCAAGTATTCCTTAATGAATCCTTCAGATATAGCAGTAGAATCAGAAAGAATAAAACAATCCCCAAAATCCTTACAATACATTACACAACAATTCAATGAACACCTTTGTTCCCGGATTATGCTAAATATTATATTCATTATTTCACTCATTCATCACAACTATCCTAAGAGGTAAACATAAATATTACTTAACAGTTCCATCCTACAGATTGAGAAAACTGGAGTTTAGGAAAATTAAGAGACTTCCTCAATGTCCCACACTGGTAAAGAGCAAAGCCAAGAGCAGACCTCACCTAGTTCTAATGTTAGAGACCTTTTTCTATAGCAATATTTATTCTTCTTGCCATGCATACCCCCAGAGGCTTGGAGTAATTTAAAGCTCCAGGCTCCTGACGAATCTTCAAATTGCACCTTCAAGACTACCTGGCAGTGCTATGTAATTTATACATATGTGAGTGAGACCATTGACAACTCTCTTCCGGGCACTTTTGTCATCTGAAACACCTTGGAATTTTGGAATTTTTTTTTCTTTACTTGAAGTGTCCAGTTTGGAAGTAAACGCATCCATGTTTGGTACCAATATCAATCTGAAACTTAGGCTGGAACCTTGCCTTGCCAAGAGTCCAGATGTTTGTGAATAGTAGCCAGACTGTCAGACTCTATGACGCTAAGGTCAGCACAGGGACAAAAGTGTGTCAACCAACCACAGAAGCTGAGGTCACTGCTGGTTTATGAGGAGAATGGCATAAGTCATTCAGGAAGGAGTGAAAAGGGCTGGACTCCTCATAAAAAAGGACAAGGGGTGTTTGGGCATCTGGGAGTATCAGAGAAAGACTTCTATCTGAACAAGAAGATGCCAATGAGAAGAAGCCATGTGATCAAGCAGCAAACACAAGAAATGATTACATGGCACTTACTAGGTGACCGTAATTAGCCTAAGGGTGTACAAATAGTAGAGCTGTATCTTGGGTTTGCCCAGGCCCTTAACCAGTTTGTAGCTCTGATTGTCTCTTATTGTCATGAGCTATCACATTGCCTTGCACAGACTACATGAATTTCGAAAGCCTAATACAAGTGAAAAGTGATTTGTAGATTGGTAGGGACCATAGTATCTGTCATCCAAACCGAGATAATATTGAGAGAAGTTGATGCTAATAATTACATGAGGACAACATAACTTGGGGTTGTCCCAGACAAAAGCATAATGTATGGTGGCCCTATTTACAGTCTATACAACATTCAAAAAATCACACTTCATGTAAAATGGGAATAATACCTATTCCCTGCCTTCATCTCACAGGGTTTTTGTAAGAATTGAATGAGATAATGTCCATGATACTATTTTGTAAACTTTGATATAAATACATAGCATTGTAGCCAGGGAAATGTGTGCCCTGTCTTGGAGTATGCTTGCATTCTCACTAGCAGCTCCTAAGTAATGATTAAATAAGGACACCAACAACCTAAAAATAAAATTCCCTGGCTTCTGGGCCCTTTCATCTGACCAAATGTATGATATTGCTTAAGTTACTCAGCCAGTGAAAGGAAGTCGAAGGATATCTCAAAAATATCTTTAATAATCTAATGAACTTACAGAAATGATTCTCAAAAAACTAGGATAAAACTCCAATGTAAGCATAACTAGAATTTTCATGAAAATTACAATCTTAGAGTTAGTATTAGTGAAATGACCTCTATTAACACACACACACACACACACACACACACACACACACACACACACACTTCTCCGTCATCTCAAAGTCACATACATACAAATGGTAGTTTATCCCATTTAACAGACACATTAGAGCTCCTTGCATTCTTCTTCTGTGAAAATACCAATAATTTTAAAGCAATTGGCACCGTAGGACTAATGACTATGGTCCTGATTAACCACATTCAAGATTTGTTTGTTATGCTGGCTCTAAGGTGCTGAAATAATAAAGAGAAATTAATAAAATGCATGGTTTGTAAGAAAGTATAAAAGTCTAAAATCCCATTAAATAAACTAACTTGAATCCAAGTCATGTGAGATCCATCTGACCAAATTCATACCTTGGTTTACTTGCTATGTTCTTAAATTGGATAGTGTAAATTTGACCAAGTACAAAACAGGCTGTTTGCCTCTTGGGATTTCTAAATACTACTTGGTACTCTATTCTGATTCATATAAATGCAGAAAAGAATACAGCAGCCCCTAAGAATTAGTCAGTCATTAGGAAGTGGGCTCACCCTTTTTATTTCCAAGAACCCTAAAAATCATCGTGTGTGGATTTATGTATGTTGTGCACATGCCAAAACATCCAACATCTGCAGGCTATATAATAAATGACAAGAGCAATATGCAAAAAAAGACATAATCCCTCCATGCAAGGAGCACACAATCTAAGATACCAGATGTGCTGTTGTCTTGGGTGGGGAGGAGGTGGGGGAGGAGGAGGAGGTGGAGGAGGAGGAGGAGGAGGAGGAGGAGGAGGAGGAGGAGGAAGAGGAGGAGGAGGAGGAGGAGGAGGAGGAGACGGGAAGTGGGTAGAAGAGGAGGAAAAGGAGAACCAGGAGAGAAAAGGAGGTCAAGAGGATGATAAAGAAAAAGATTAACTGAGTAGGGGCAAAGTTTTATGCCATGAATTTTTAAAAAGAAAACAGCTAAGCTGTGTCCAGTGTGGTTAAGTTTGTTGAGCATCTTCCCATGCCCTGAGAGGTCACCAGTTCAAATCCGAGTCAGGACACATGCCCAGGTTTCAGGCTTGATCCCCAGTAGGGGGCAGGCAGGAGGCAATGGATTGATATTTCTCTCTCATCTATGTTTCCCTCTCTCTCTAAAATCAGTAAAAACACTTAAAAGAAGAAGAAAAGAAAACAGCCAAGTAGGTGAGATAAGGGTGGGGTGCTTTTCTCTCCGTTTACATATAATTACAGAAAACCAAATGGCGGTTTTAAGAGCAACAGCCTGGCTGTGCGGGCCTGCTGAGAAGCTGGAGGAGCGCAGAAGATATCATCACGGGCAGAGCAGGATGTGGAGCAGGCCAGGGCCTGCACGCCCAGCTCGAGGTATGTGACTGAAAGGCAAGGCGCTGGCCTGCGGCAGGTGCAGCGCAGCCAGTGCCCATCGGCCCAGGAAAAGAAAACCTGCAGGTGCAGTTGGGACATGTCCTGAGTCTCCAAAGCCACGAGCTTTTCTGAATAGTTGTCCTATCTTCATTGTATGCCTGCAAGATTACAGTTTTCAGCAGGAGGGGATGAGAGCAAGGGAGTGGTTTGGTGGAGTCTCCCGTTCTGGGGCTTTGATGACACATGCAAGCTGCTCTGACTCCAGAAGTGAGACGCAGTCAGAGGAGGTGAGACTGTGCAAGGGCAGGGGTGATGGTGGGACTTGCCCCACTGGCCCCACCCATGAGGCCCTGGACCCCTGGGAGGGTGCTCCTCTCTCCAGAGGCCATGGTGGACACGGGGAGTTTGCTGGTTCCAACTCAGCTCTGCCCTCCTGCCCCCCACTCTGGCCATCTGTTTCCTTCTTCTTCAGCCATCCTTGGGCAGAGTGAGTATGTCAGCATTCCACCTCCATGCTCGAAAGCCCCAGAATTCCAAATGCTGCTTGAGTTCTCTTGGCACATCCGAGGATTCCACAGTTTCACACACATGTCAGTGCTCAGTGGTTCTTTGTTAAAGGACCTCTTAATCCCTCTCATGACCTGTAATCAGAGGAAGTTTTTAAATAAACAACTATCATGTTCAGCTAGAAACAGGAGAAAGAAAGAGGCCCATGTGTCCTTTCCCAGCTCCCAATACTTGGTCAAGGGGAACTCCTCCCTCCCCCATTCAGAAAAAGACTATTAGACAATGGAGTGATCAGGATATGGGAACGATGACATTTCCTATTTTATAAATTTAACTCAGGGTTATAGTAGTTGCTAGGGCAATGGCTGTGGTCAAAGGAACAAGGAGGAATGCGCATGAGGGTGAGGGACTGTGCTATGACTGATGGTGAAACAAGGAAAAGATCTAGTGAGGCAGCAAAGGAAGTACTAGGTCATGAAGAAGGGTCCAAAACAAAAACTAAAGAAGACAGCAAGAACAACCTGACCCCTTCAAAACAGTAACCAAAGACGGTGAGGTGATGGCACAGCCCAGAGAACTACATCTGGCGAGAGGCCAAAGGAAAAGGAGGATGAGGATGTGTGGAGGGATAGCTGAGGACTAGACAGAGGAAGCTACCAGAACAAGAGAAGATGTGGCTGTCCAGGCTTATCCCAGGTCCAGATGTCCCGTGAAGCCACTTGCTGGGGGTGGCTCTACACATTTGCTTGGATCTTTCCTCTGACATTCAGGCCTTTGGAGCTCCTGGAGGGCACAGAGCATCTGGGCGGGGTGGCGAGAGATGCACCCAAGTGAAGAGGGTGAGGGATTATTCCAGGTTGAATTCCTTCTTTCTCAGGTGACTGGCTGCTGGCCGCCCTGTGCCGCCCCCTTTCATTCTTGGCCTGCTTCAGTCTGCCTGAGGCACGCAGGCGGCTGCTCCAACCACATGCCCTGTCAGGACCTGTTGATTCATGGAGAAGAATGCAAGGATATTAAATCCCTTCAAATACTGAAAGGGGAGGGCCCTGCTTTGTGGGGTGCCGGGGTTTGGGGCTGTCAAAAGTTATAGTATAAAATCTTAATATAGAACAATTTAAGGCTGGACCCCAGAACCCAGAGAGAGTCGGGGGGTGTTGGGTCTTTTTGTTCCTTGAACAGAGGAAACCAGTGGTGGTGAAATTCTTTTGTCTCCCAGCTTCAGGGGGGTAGGGGCAGTCCTTGCCCCCCAGCCGCCCTTGCCCCTTTGCCTCAGCAAGGCTGCTACTGCCTTTCTGAGCTGGGACTTGTGCTTTGCCCAACCCCAGCCCTCAGAGCTGCATCCATCACTGTCAAGCACATGCATATTCTGGAAAGTTTATTGAGCAAGAAGTCCTCAGCACTATGTCAGGAAAGAGATGCCCTTCTTCAGAACCCATGACCACACAACACCCCCATAAGCCTTTGCACTGGAGAGGCAGCATGGCTAGGGTTAAAGGTGGGCTCTGCAGCCAGGCAGGACTGATGCTCTGGTCTCACCACCTGCCTGTGTGGCGCCAGACAGGTGCCTTGACCACTCTGTGCCTCTGCACTGTGGGGGTCATCAGAATATCCAGCACATAAGGTTGTGAAGACTTAAGCAAATAGATCATAAGCATTTAGAATGGTATCTTAGCTCTTATAGTTATGACAGGCAGCTGATTAACTAAGTAAAGATTTGTGCACTTTGGCTGCATTTCTGGATTTTGGACCTGTTTTCTTATTCAGTGTCACCTTCCCAAGAGGAGCTGTAATATCATGCTCCCTTGCAGCATTCAGATAGCACTCCGTGCCACTGGCTGCCAGTCTGCTGCAATTCCTGAGCAGAACTGGAATTCCTCCAAGGATCAGCGTCCTACGCGGGTATGCCTGGAAGGAGCCAAGACAGGTGCAGTTCAGCTGCCGGGAGGAGATGACTAAGAGTCCTCATTATACCAGGCAAAACACCTTCCCTGCAAAAAGGCTCAGCTAGGAAGAGCTAGGAATGAAATGGTTTACTTTCATAGGATGCTGACTCTTGATCATTGAAATCCCAATTGGTTGAGCATCTAGGGGCCTTCTCCTTACAAAAATAGTGTGATAGAAGTGCACAGGCTACTACGAAGGAATCCTTTCCTAGATCTATACCTAACCCACTCAATGGAGATCTATTGCTACGTGAGTTTTAAAGCATTTTTGGTCTGGTCTTAATTTAAGTGTGTGTGTGTGTGTGTGTGTGTGTGTGTGTGTGTCCCCACATGAACTCAAATGTACACCCAGTGGGACTTTCCCCGCTCTGAAACTCTTGTCTGAACTCCTCAGTCCCACCTGTTTTGCACTTACTTGCAGTTTTGCATATGAGTCTCTAGACACGTGCATACAGTTTCAGTTTCTACTTCTGCCTGAAGGAGAGGATCTCTTGCATTGTTGACCATTTCTAATCACTTCACAGAAGCTTAGAGACCCCATTTAGGGCTCAAATAATAAAGGTGAGCTGGACACAGTCTTGGGATCACAGGCAATAGATATATGACTTTGGGGACTTGGACTACATCTTTCAGGCCAAAGGCTGCTCCTGAGCACTGACTGGGTCCTTTAGGGTCAATTGGTGAAGGAACTCCGCTCCCATAATGAAGGCTGCAGATGCAGTGAGTAAACTGGCTGGCTCCAGCCAACAGCTGAGAGGACTAGGCCACGCAAACGCCACCTGGTCATACTAAGTTGATTCCTTACATTTTTCTCTGCTTAGCAGAAACCATAATCTTGAAAAATAAACAATGAAAGTCCTGCTACGATATGGACTACAGCTATAATCACTCTAGGAGCCCATAGAGAAGCACCTACAGCTGTCCTTTCATGGACAACATCAAGCTAGGTGAATGTGAGAGAAATAAAGAGGGAAATTGGTAAGAGAGGAAAGAAGAGGAGAAGCAAGAGGGGGGGAATTAAATGGTGCAAAGAGGCAGAACAGCATGAGCCTCACCCTTATCTAGAAATTGCCAGGTGCGTAGAATAGCAAAACAAAAATGAGATGCGTTTTACCTTCGCTTTAGGAAAACACCAGTTCTGATGGACAGGAGCGGGAAACAGCTAAGCACAGGCTCCAGGAATAATAAACAAAGCAGACTTAGGGCTCTGTAGGGGGTAGGAAGGGGTCGCTTTACTCACAGTGGTGTCCCAGGCATCCCATTCCAATGGCACATGGCCCAGCTGGATGAACCTGGGGGTGGGGGAGGATAAGAAAGCTGGTGGGAGTGGGTTCCCTGGTTTGGGTTCGTCCATTGCTCTGGTTGTCACATCAATGACAAGTAGTTGGTGGAGGTGGTCAGGCGTGATAAAGAACACAAAGTATACACCTCATCTTCAGGATCCAGGGGGCCACTGTATGGAGGGTCCATGCTTCAACAGAGAGTTAGCTCCCTTCTCTGGAAGGTACATCCAGACAGGCTGATGGCTCCTTTGGCCACGAGCAGCTGCAGCTCTGCCCTGCTGGTAGAGCAGCTCCAGCCCACGGGCGCTGCTTAGAGTGCGGAGTCTCGAGCCCCACCAGCCCTGCTGGGTCAGAACCCTCTTTTCACTGGATCCTACAGTGACACAGGTGTTTGTGAGAAACTCGACATTAGATGTTCTAGAGACCAACCAGCCATGACTCTCAGAGTGCAGCAAAAACTTTACACATACAGCCCTGGCTGGTTTGGCTCAGTGGATAGAGCGTCGGCCTGCAGACTGAAAGGTCCCAGGTTCGATTCTGGTCAAGGGCATGTACCTTGGTTGCAGGCACATCCCCAGTGGGGCGTGTGCAGGAGGCAGCTGATCAATGTTTCTCTCTCATCGATATTTCTTACTCTCTATCCCTCTCCCCTCCTCTCTGTAAAAAAATCAATAAAATAAAATATGTTAAAAACTTTACACATACATCACACATTGCAAAAGAAATCGCTTAATTAGTCTGAAGAAATGAAAACTAAGGTTTGATTTAATTGGCCTCAGTCCTAAAAGAACAATATCAACAAAAAATGGGGAGCTGTTTTCATTTAAATGTTAACCTAATGCACCCATACCCAAAGGAAAAAAAATTTGAAAATTGGAAACAGTCTTTATTGCAGCCAGAAATAATTTGGTAAAACCTAATAAGGAAGGGTCTTGCTAGACTGGAAGTCCACCAATAGGATGCCTCATTTTCCTCATTAGAATATGTGAAGACGGCCTAAGGAAGCAGCAGGCCTGGATGGCTGAGGAGACCAGGAGCTTACACACTGAGAAGAAATGGAACTGATAATGTTATAAGGGCCTGCCAATAAATCTAATATTTAAAAGAGATTTTACCCCAATATGCACATGAAAATGAGGTGTTCCTAGCTGCCTCTCACTCACACGTGCATTCACATACCTGGGCACAGTCACAGAACCTTCAGGAGCAACATGGGGAGTAGCAAAGCCATGGCAGGAATCCCAGTGGCATGTCATTATACCCACACAATCACTGACATCCTCTGGGTGCTGAACAGTATGGCTCTCATCCTCAGTAATTGGTGGCTTGCTGTGTACCCAGGCCTTGATTTAATCTCTAAAGAAAATATCTCTCCCCCTAAAATACACATTTTCTTGTTTATTTTCACCTCTTCCTCCCTGGTCAGCCTACACCGCCCTGTTATGTGGCCCAGCCACAAACACACACACATACACACACAGTTCCCTGGGTGAGAGGTTGTCAGGAGACAGGGCATTTGAATCAATGGGTTCTTATGGGCTCTTCTCCCTCACCTTCACCTGAAGTGCACTTTCACAACCCCCCCACCCCTCCAGTCCCGGCATTACCAGCCTCCATGGGCAGTCCCCAACTGCCAAGCATCCCTGCCAGGGACAGTTTTCCTTCAGTCCTGCACAAAATAGAGTTTGAAGCAAGTACAAATGCCCAAGTAAAAAAAATTCCAGTAAAAAAGCAGGAAGTAAGATGTTAAACTTCGTCATTGAGTATTTCAATCACTGTTTTGGTCAGATAAGTTACTGGCATGAAAGTGCTTCATCATCCATAGCAACATCTTCTCATTGTTACAGCACTGAGCAACCAATCACCGTGGCAATATGGAACCCTTAATGACAGAGCTCAAAGGAGGCAGACCACAGACCACAAGAAGACATTGCTGCTCCTCTCATCCATGCTCACGGCTTATGAGTTTTGTACTGCTACTTATTTCTTAGTGTATCTCTCTTGTCTTTCAGAACAAACACATCCCTGGAAATGTCTTTTAGAGCTTGGGATATATTATTAAAATGTCCAAAGTACAACAGTAAATAGCATTGGCTTTACAAAAAGTTTGTGTTGCTTTTGATAGAAAAGAACTAGCCACTTTTTCCATAAATGATTGGTTTCATTTTCATCCAAGATCACACACAACTGGAGCCCATATATATCAGATCGGTGCGCTTCTTTAAAATCTGCAAGGAAAATAAGGAAAGAAATGGACAGGTATTCGATTGGATAAAGGCAAGCCAGGTCTTATCATGGACCTGGGAGCAGGTCTTATCATGGACCTGGTCTTATCATGGACCTGGGAGCAGGGAGCCAGAGGAAACGAAGCTGGGGCTTCTTTCTCTTTTTACAGCCACATAATTACAGAAAACCAAATGGCAGGGGTAAGAGCAACAGCCTGGCTGTGCGGGCCTGCTGAGAAGCTGGTGGAGCGCAGAAGATATCATCACGGGCAGAGCAGGATGTGGAGCAGGCCAGGGCCTGCACGCCCAGCTCGAGGTATGTGACTGAAAGGCAAGGCGCTGGCCTGCGGCAGGTGCAGCGCAGCCAGTGCCCATCGGCCCAGGAAAAGAAAACCTGCAGGTGCAGTTGGGACATGTCCTGAGTCTCCAAAGCCACGAGCTTTTCTGAATAGTTGTCCTATCTTCATTGTCTGCCTGCAAGATTACAGTTTTCAGCAGGAGGGGATAAGAGCGAGGGAGTGGTTTGGTGGAGTCTCCCGTTCTGGGGCTTTGATGACACATGCAAGCTGCTCTGACTCCAGAGTGAGGCGCAGTCAGAGGAGGTGAGACTGTGCAAGGGCAGGGGTGATGGTGGGACTTGCCCCACCGGCCCCACCCATGAGGCCCTGGACCCCTGGGAGGGCGCTCCTCTCTCCAGAGGCCATGGTGGACACGGGGAGTTTGCTGGTTCCAACTCAGCAATGCCCTCCTGCCCCCCCCCCCACCCCTCTGGCCATCTGTTTCCTTCTACTTCAGCCATCCTTGGGCAAAGTGAGTATGTCAGCATTCCGCCTGTGTGCTCGAAAGCCCCAGAATTCCAAATGCTGCTTGAGCTCTCTTGGCACATCCAAGGATTCCACAGTTTCACACACATGTCAGTGCTCAGTGGTTCTTTGTTGAAGGACCTTTCAGCTTCTCTGGGAGGTGTCTCCTCCTGATTTCTACATGACATCAGAAAGTTAGACTGGGACCCACACTTCTAACATACACTATATATAGTTGTTGATTTCACACTATATATATATAGTTGATTTCAGAGAGGAAGGAGGAAGTAGAGAGAGATAGAAACATCAATAATGTTTGAGAATCATCAATTTGATCGCTGCCTCCTGCACACCCCGTACTGGTGATCTAGCCTGCAACCCAGGCATGTGCCCTGACCAGGAATCAAACCAAACCATGACCTCCTGGCTCTTGGATGGACACTCAACCACTGAGTCACACCGGCTGAGCTCTAACACACACTTTAATCCAACCCTCTGCTTTCTCCAAAAAGTGTCAATCCTCAAAGAATATTTAATATTTCTATCAGTTTTCCTGTGAGAAAATGGGAGACATAGCTCTCAGTTAACCTATCAAAACTATAGAAGATATATGCAAGAACGCTATCATTGCAATTTATTCTATTAAACCATCTCAGTGCTAATGAGGGAAGATAGGGTTTTTTATGTTTATCCATAGAGGGAGGGTTGTCCATGGCTCCCACATGATGCTTTTTTTTAAAAAAAAATTGCTGTGTTTAATGCTTTTTATTTTCTTCTACCAGAATGCAAATCCATAAGACCTTACCAGTCTTGTTCCCTAATGTCTTCCCTGGCCTTGTATATATAGACATTTAATAAATAGTTTCTGAATGAATGAATCCCAAGGTATTATTGGAAAACCATTTTTGTGTTGTATCTGAAAAGAGTTGTGTACTCAGGGTAATATTTTTAGAAAGTTATTGTGACTTCATGTAATACTCAACAATATAAAGTGAGGGGCTGAGTTAACTCTCCAATGTCTAATGCAGCCTTAATGGACTATGACATATAATATGAAATCAAGTGCAAGTGTCAATGTTTTTATTCTACCCATCATTTCATGGGCTTTAGTAGCATCCTATTCATTGATCACCAAACAAAATTGAAAATGGCCTCTTGGAGAACAAGAAGGAGTTAACCATGGACACCCCCACCCTGGAATAGTTGTTGTAATAAGTATTTCTTTGTTTACAGAAGAGTAAGAGCTGATTCAATGCCTTTACATGAATTCTATACATGTGAGTATATTACATGGAATACACCTTCAAAATGGGGACAAAAGTAGACTCCAATTGACATGTACAGTAAGCTTGGTTTCATTCAAAGAGAGATTATTATATTGATAATGCTAGAACAAGTTATGACAATCTGTTAAATAACTAACATTGTGAAGCTTAAAAATTAAATTATTATACATATTCTGTTTTCTAAGATGATCCCCTGCAAGAGTAGACAACTGAAGAATTACACTAGGATAATGCTTTAGGTAAAGTAATAATGTTGAGGATTTCAAAACTCATAAGTATTTAGCACATGGCTAGCCACAAAATTTTAACTTTTAAAAGCTGTGAATGTGTAGGTCAATAAGATAAGATATTATCTGGTAAAATTATACTGACTGAGAAAAGTCTTTCTTTCCTCACAGGTATCTGTTACATTCCTAGAAATGGACAATGTCCATGCCAGTTAGAAGTTATTGCACTTTTGGTGCTTCTGAAAGGTTGCCTAGATTCTTAGCACAGACTAGAACATCTTAATATGATAAAGGATTTCTGGAGTTTCTTCCAGTCACTTTTGCCATTACGCTCACATACCTGACTGGCCCAAGGCCCCACACACCTCCACACCTCTTTCAGCCTTCCTTTCACGTTTTCCTGCCTGACAAATTCTTACTCTCCCTTCACATCAAATTCACCTCCACTCTAAATTTTTCCGTTCTCTGCCAAGAAGTCTGGCCCAGAGCCCATTGTCCAGACCTCTCATAGCATCATATGGCATTGCACTCATTTATCAATGTTGATTTCATTGAGTCCAGGGACCATAATTCATTTCATTGCCTTGTCTGGCATATAATAATTCCCCATTAAAGTGACAGATACATGAAGTTTTCAAACCAAACTCATGGACTCTAAAGGACGCTAAAATTTTTCCAAACATTCTCAGAATTAAGATCTTCTACCCTCATGAATAACAAATGCTTGTGTAGACTATCCATCCTTTACTAGTTTCATGGTACCTTACCCTCTCAAGAAGCATGCCACACCACAGACCTGGCCATTACATGAACATATTTTCCTCCAAAATCTTCATCTTTATTATTTTAAACTTTTAACACCATCTTGTAAATTTCTGCCTCTCAAACCCCAGTCTCATTTCACTTTATCTTTCATGTCATAAACACTTCTACTACCATACATAATCCCTACACTTTCTCCCAAATTATCAACTTGAATTGACAGTACCTTATTCCCTCTTCCTAGCATTTCCTGTTTTATTTTTTCAAATGAGTAACTCCTACTCATACACCAGAGTTGCTTCTGGCCTTGTCTCTTTCAAGAAACTCTCTGGCCCTAACCGGTTTGGCTCAGTGGATAGAGCATCGGCCTGCAGACTGGAGGGTTTCAGGTTTGATTCCGGTCAAGGGCATGTACCTTAGTTGCGGGCACATCCCCAGTGGGGTGTGTGCAGAAGGCGACTGATCGATGTTTCTCTCTCATCGATGTTTCTAGCTCTCTATCCCTCTCCCTTCCTCTCTGTAAAAAAATCAATATATTTTTTTTTTTTTAAAAAGGAAACTCTCTCTGGTGGTCATTGGTGAGATGTTAGCATACCCTCCTGTCACTCCATTGCTATACACAGTCCTTTATAGTACAACTTCCTATTAGTGTATCTCTATATTCTTCAAAACATGAGCTCCTTAAGGGAAAAAATATACTTTATTCATCTGCAACCTATGTCAATAAATGGCTGTTAACCTCTCCCCTTGTGCAAAGTTTCTATAGGCAGCCTGGGAAAGGTCTGTAAATCCAATCTGCAGAGGATAGAAAGTTGACTGGCCCTGGCTAATATGGCTCAGTTGGTTGAGCATCGTCCTGTGCACTAAAATGTCCAGTTAAATTTCCCATCAGAGCACATGCCTGGACTGCAAGATGCATCCCCAGTAGGAGGCAGCTGATTGATGTTTCTCTCTCTCAAATAAATTTAGAAAAAAAATAAGAAAGAAAGAAAGTTGCCTGGATCCTTGGGAAGTTAGAGCATACCAGGAGTGCCGCTAAAGATCTAAAGAAAACCAAATCTATTCAGGCCCTTCTCTACAAGTTTAAAATTCTGAATGGGAGAACAAAACACTTTTTCATTGAGGAGTTGATATTTAGGAAGAATTTACCTCTCATTTCCCCTTTTACCCACAGTGCAATGCAGTTCCTTGAAGACTTTTATCTCAGGTTAATCTTGGGTATTCCTACAAATGACAGTCAACATGAATACTCTTCACACATACTGTGGTGTGCACAGCCACATGGGAAAGAAATAGATAGTTGGGTATATTTAGGCAAATACCAAAATATGATTCACATCAGTACTCTCAATGAATTGGCTTACAAGTTCATGCATCTTTCCTCTGTCAGCTAAGAGTCTATCTGTTCTTGAAGGTACATATCAAGTTGTACTTTTATGGCACATCCCCAACCCTATATTCTTCCAGAAAATCCAAAAATTGAAAATAAGAGAGGTATGCAAGAATTATCTTCTCATCCTTTGAGTCCTCGATATCTTTGTCTTGGACATCGATTTGTCAGTTTTGTAGATTTAAGAGATTTGAAAGCCTTGTATTCACCACTCCCCCCTAAGCATTCATATTTCAGCATTAACTGGCATGTTATAGGTGTTCCATAAATATTGACTATTTGATTGATAAAAAGACCACACGGATCACTGATCTAAAGGAACGATCTCTCAGGAAGCTGAAGGCTAGAGTTTCTAGTGACAGGACTGTCCTTCTTTCGAGTTATCCTGGCTACCATGAAAACAAAATGTATTTCTCAAAAGTATTTTCAGTTTACAGAAGTCTAAATATTCAGCAGATTGGTGATGGTGGTGATGCAATCACTTCTTGATGAGGAGCCACATACTGAATCAAATGATTTGCAGATCTGGTTCATGCCTTAACCAGCTCATTGCAGAATTTTTATGATTTGTGTGTCATTTTAATACCTTACAATCACTTTTATATTCATGGCTTCATTTG
Organism: Cnephaeus nilssonii; assembly: GCF_951640355.1. Taxonomy (NCBI): domain Eukaryota; kingdom Metazoa; phylum Chordata; class Mammalia; order Chiroptera; family Vespertilionidae; genus Cnephaeus; species Cnephaeus nilssonii. The sequence goes on from NC_137089.1 coordinate 47,231,111, forward strand.
CCTTTTACAACCATCCTGGAAGTGGATGGGGCAGATGTGGTAATTAATGGATAAGTAAACTGAGGCACAAAGAGGTCAGGAGACTTTAGTTCCAGAGTCTGCATGAGAGAAATAAATGCCTGTGGACAAGTTTACAATGCTGGCCCCGAGAAACCCAGCAGCTTAGGATAAACAGAATTCATATGCGACCCAGTAGAAGAGTGAATGAATGCTACAACAGAGGTCTGACGGAAGTGTTAGCACAGAGGAAGATATTTAGTCCAACATCCATCCCCACCCCAGGAGGGACCCTCATCCAGAGGAGGGCTGGTTCCATGGAACCCGAGAAAGCACTTTGCATGGAAACCCTCCCACATGCTGCAGGTTCTGAAGTGGTCAAAGGGGCTTTTAATATGTGCAGTGCAGTAATTATGTTTGTTTTAATGGAGCAAAGCGTGCTCCTGTTGTGCTATGGCGCAAAGTCCTAATTATTCCAACGCAGCCATTAATTAGTTCCCACACAGCAGAGATGATAGCAGATGTTACACAGATAGCATCTCTTGGCCATTTGCCCGCCAGGCCTGGCCACAAGGACACTTCAAAAGCAACAGCAGCTTCTTCCAGGAGCATCGCACCACATGTTCTAAGACATGAGAGCCCAAAGTCCACTTGCCGTCTGCAGCAAGAGAGTCATGTGGCAGCAACAGCCCTTTCTCTCACGGCTCTCAGGTAGATGCGGCGGCAGCTGGGCCTGGTTAGGACAATGGTCTGGGCTGCCTGGAGCCCTGTGTCCTGCTGGCTGTTTCCACACAGACAAGAAGCTCCCATCCGGACACAGAGCCTGTGTCAGGAGCTCATTTCAAACGTACAAGGCTGGGAGGACATCATTTATTTGACTGGAGAACAAGATGTACCCAGAAAACCTGTTCCACTTCTTGCCACCACTACCAGGAAAATATAGATATAAAAAACTAGCTGGATTTGTGCGGTATACTGTTGCTCAAACTTGAGTACCCAGAAGCAGGCACCAGCCTGCCTGCATTTTTCCTATCCCAGCCTTATGAGTAACAGTCAGGAAAACACAAAAGGGCTTTAAAAAGTTCAAAGAATTTTTTTTTAAAAAGTTACTGCATCATTATCACCATCAAACTGCTGAATATTTAGACTTCTGTAAACGGTGAAAAAACACACACTTAAGTTGAGAGACGATGGGGGGTTCTTTTTTTCTCTGCATCAACCATTGCAAAGAGATTTCCTCGAAGTGGAGTCCCTCGAGGTTTCAGTTTCTTTGTTTCCTATGCATACATGTGCACATGTGTGAAAGTACACACACACACACACACACACACACACACACACACACACACACCTGTATCTTTAATAAGCACCTGCCTGGAAAGAGACCTGGAAAGAAAACAGAAGTGAGGAAATATTCCTCTTGACAAAGATTTTCACTATTTTGTTCTTAAATCACAGTTTCCTCTGTCTTCTCATTGCACTTCCATCAAACCGTAGGAAGACTATCACCCATAATATTTGCAGTTTGAAGGGCTCTCAGTTTGAAAAAAAAAGAGTAAGTGAAAAAAAAAACTCTCATAATAATGAGGAAAACCACACTTCGCTTTCTGCTGGCACAGACTCTGTTTGAACAAAGCCACGAACTGCCATCAAGAGGAGACTTCAGAGGGAGTGGAAGGAGGAGATAACACGTGCTAAGTTCCAATGGGATGCCCCCTCCACAGCAACATGTTGTGAAAAACGTCGATTGGTGAGGGACTTCCCAGAACCAACGCATTGCTCCTCCTTCCACGTGGAGATGTGAAAGATAATCCAGATAGAATGAAGTCAAAGAGCTGGCCTCTTAGCTTAGGAGGAAGAGCATGAATTTCAGAAAGACCTACGCAACTCAAGGGCTCTGGAATAATGGCAATTAAAAATAAGCAAAGAATTAAACGTGTTAAATAACAGTCAAAATATTAACAGTGAGATGTAGCAGTGAGCAAACTGGCATGACTGGCTTGGTCCCAGCCAAAGCAGAGGACGGCCCATCATAGCCCTTGACTGAGAACAGAATTTTACACATCTGCAAAGGATCGCGAAACAGCATTTAAGTCTATATTTTCATACTAAAACACCAAGAGCTCACTAAGCGCCATCTTGTAAGGTCAGGATGAGAGGAGACCATGTAGATTAAAGGCTCATCCTGTCAATGGGAAAGCCAGACCCCGATGACTCTCAGGCCTTGCAGCCAGCTGATGCGGACAGGACTGCAGGGAAACGTCTGTCATTACCCCATTTTAGAGATAAAGAAACTGGGGCCAATAACGGGTCTAGGGTAATTCAGCAAATAAAGAGCACAGAAGATCTCTGACTCACAGCTTGCTGTCTTCAGACCTACTGCTCCAGCTTCTCCCTACCACAGTGGCCTCAGGTCTGAATGCACAAATGGAAGGACAAACGAAACTACACGAGTCTTGAATCTATATTTGCAAGCACCTCCTAGCAAAGTGGCATTCCTCTCTCATCTCAGTCAAGGTGTGTTCCCTACAGCATAGCTGAGAGCCCTAGTGCAGGGCTGTGGGTGGGAAAGGCCACTATATATTTTTTTTTGGGGGGAGGGGGGGTGGGGGGGTGATGCCCTATGTGCAAAGAAAAGCTCAAATCCCTGATTCTACCCCACAAAGTTCATTAATACTTGATTTTCCTCACACGTTTTTGTCTGAACAAATACTGTATTTTACATTTGTCTTTTCACTTTCCACACACACAAAAAATACCACAACAAAAATGAGGCAGTGTAGGCTTCCTCAGGCAGCACTATAACAATGGGTGAGACTGGGCGACAGGTTTCTGAAGACCAAGATAAAGAAGGACTGAAAAAGATGCCGCACCATCAGCCCCAGCCCAGCAGGCCATTCTTAGAGGCTGCTCAGCCTCCGAGAAGTGTGACCCACATACTCAGACGAGTGCTCGTGAGGACCAAAGACCAGTCGGCGCTCCTGTACGAACACAGATTCCCGTGACAGAACGGGACAGTTTCCACTGTCAGTCACAGGGTGAGCTGAAGTGGGAGAGCAGGTCCTCTGTGGGGCCAGGTGTCAGGGCTGAGGCTCCCGGGGTTGGGGGAGGAGGCGCAGGCTGAGAGGAGGCAGAGACCTAAGCCTTAGGTCCTAAGGGATGGTGGTGACTGGTGTCCATTATGGACAGCCAGCCCCCTGACTGGGGGTTCTTAGCCTGTTTGTAGGTGGACCGCTTTGACTTCTGTGAGGCCTATAAACTTCCTTCTCATAAAAATGTTATAAATACACAAAATAAAATAAGATTTTTAAAAGCAATTATATTAAAGCATGTTGCATCTGTACACCCTTTGGCTGAAAACTCATTACAGAGCTTAAGTGATCTAAATGTTGGCATAAGAAGTGCATGTGAAAAGAAAGGCACTGCAATATGCCATTTGATTTTGTAGCCGCAGACCGTCGCAGGCCATTTGGTCTGCCAATCTGGCCAAGGACACCTGGCTCCCGTCGGATTTGGGAGTTAGATCGTCCATTTCAAGCTACCACAGGCCTTGAGTGTTTGCTGCGGACCACTTCGATTCTACATTATACTGGAACGCCAGGGAACAGGCTAGGAACCAACATGTGACTTCCAAATACAAAGGTATCTGTGTAGAATCATATTTTTAATAAATTGTATTGAATACATATGTTTTAGAGGATATTAACACTTTATTTGCTTATATTTTATACTGCTTTTCCTATGAGGTACTCCAATAATAATAAATCCAAGGATATTCTCTCAGAGACAGATAGATATATTCAAGACTCAAGTTTAATTTTATTTTACACATCCTCAGAGGGCTGCCTAATGCCCAATGCTGGCTGCTATTTAGAAGTTTAAATGGAACCTGAGAGCAGCCACATGCCTCCTGGACCTTCAGGGTCACAAAGACGCACCTTCCCAGCCCCATGCACCTGCTCACCTGCTCCTGCGGAGCTCTGAGTTCAGAGCAGGGCTCTGCCCCTTCAGAAACGCTGTCATTATCCTCAGAGGTAAGTACACAAGCGAGTCTGGGCGTGTTGCTAGTTGCCTTCAGTAGTCAGAGACCCAGACACATGACTCTTTGGAAGAGCCAGGAGGCAGCTGCCACCCACACTCAGCCCCCACGACCACCATCAGGCCCTCGGCATGTCCTGGCCCACCCCACCCCACTCCACCCCCCTCTCCCTGAGCCAGGGTCTAGTCCCAGTGCCAGCCCTGGCCTTCACTCCCCCACACTCTATGGAACACACACCCTTCTACCATCCCACCCCGCCCCCAATATATAAAGATAAGAAAAGGGAGCTGTGCAGAAGTCTCAGACCTACTGTGGGAAGCAGGAGGCTGAAGTCTCATACAATGACTTCCCGCCGGCCGCTCTTTTAACGGGAGCCTTCCACGGTGCGGATGGTGTACGGTCATGTTTCTCATTTTCATACTCAGTCAGCTCTCCCAGGTTAACTGGCAGCTCTGATCGCCAAGAAGCCTGAGTCCAAGGGAAAATCACCGAGTGAACTCACTTCCTAGTGACACCCAGGGAACACCCTCAGCCATCTGAGCGTCCTTTGTGGCCCTGGAGAACACCCACCCCACTCCCCACTCCCCACTGCTGGCCAAAATTGCAATGTCATGTTGTCAGAGCATGCAGGAGCCCAGTTTTCTCCTAATGATGACTTCCCAGCGATGCTGGCTTCTGCTCTCTGGGAGATCACAGCATGAGGTTTAGTCTGCTCCTCTCATGAGTCCAAAATATTTCTACACCCTAGCAAACCCTTTGTGAGATCTGTTCCAGTTCCCAGTCAAAGCATGGGGGATTTCATATACTCAAAAAACTGAGGAAAAGGTGCTGGAAGAAAAATCTCCAGATAATGCAGCATAAGCAATGTTTCAATACCAAACATGTCACTTCTTTTCTTTTGGAACTGTCAAAGGAATGTAATATCCCATTTGACAAATTCAAAGTCAAGAGAATAAATTTCTCATTTCTATAAAAATCAGTTTACCAAGAAAAAGAATAACAAAAGAAAGGCACATAAGACCAGGTAAGCTCAGGGAGATACTTTGCCTTATGCATTTTATTCCCCTGCAACATGCAATCATGTCATGCATCTCTTCAGGAGAAGAGCCCTATGAAAGAATATCGTATCTCATGTTCCTATCACTAATGTTTACAATGCAGGAGCATTTGCTAGAGGCAGCCCTAAATGAGAGCTGGAATTCACACTTCACTTTGGCTCCTGACACTGTCCTGCAAGGCTCATGGCCTCGGGTGAGGCCCAGACACCAGAGATGCCTTTGAATAATGTAGTAGATAATCCTTCCTTAAAACCCCAGCTCTAAATCCTTGGCAAAGTCCACTTGGCTTTCAAACATTTGTGTGTGTGTCAAAGTTCTAGCATGATGTTTTGAAATGACACACACCCCAAAGTATTTGTGGCAGCTCCTGTGGCTGAGCACTTTGCAAGACACTGAAGAGGCTAATCTTCCTTCCCAAAATGCAGGTGCAGAAGTTGCAGTGAACATAGGGATGCATTATCTTTTCAAGATCCTGATGTCAGTTCTTTTGAATAAATACCCAGGGGTGGAATTGCTAGATCACATCGCAATTCTATTTTTTAATTGTGGCAACAAACCAAATATCCATGGACAGAGAAGTTGTGGTATACAGTGGAATATTATTCACCCTTCAAAAGAAGATTCTGCCCAATGCAACCACATGGATGACTCTTGAGCACGTTATGCTAAGTGAAATAAGCCAGTCACAAAATGAAAAATATTGCCTGAGTCCACTTATATGAGATGTGTAAAGTAGTCAAACTCATCGAAACAGAAAGTAGAATGGTGGTTGCCCTGGGTCGTGGGAGGGGGGGATCAGGGAGTTTTTTATTGAGTATAAAATGATAGTTATGCAAAATGAATAAATCCTACAACATTGTGTTTATAGTTAACAATACTGTACTGTGCAGTTAAAAGTTTAAAAGGGTAGATCTCATGTGATTTGTTCTCATCACAATAAAGAGAAAGATAAACTTGTGGAGTGACAACTGCTGGCGTTCCTTCTGCGGTCTTGCAGAACTTGAGGCCTCTGCTCACACTGCTTCCTCTGGAAGGCCCTTTCCTCCTCGCTCCTCTTCCGACACGTGTAAGGTGCGTTGGCACGCATTACCCTGTTATATGTAGACGGCAACTGAGGCTACAGCTCCAAGACTCTCTGTGTCACAACGCACTGGGGCACAACACACAGCTCATCCTTCCTGTGGTTACAGACAGTCAGATCTCTGACTTGGGAAGATAGTATTGACTTGCTAGGGTTGTTTTGAGGAGTAAATGAGTAAAATTAGTATGGTATGTACTTAGAAGAGTTTCTAGTATTGGCTATTATTTGTATTAGAACCATGTACCAATAATAATTTCAGTCATTGAATGAAATTTGTTGAAATGTGAAATGGATACTCCAAGATTGCAGTAACCCTGCTTGTATCCCCAGTGCCAATGTCTGTGTGTGATTGTTTTGTTTTTATGGTGTGTTTTGTTTCACGCTGGTGGGGCAGCGAGTGTGAAGAGGTTAGCAGTCAGGATCATTTTCCAATCACTTGTTCTGAAATTGGACCCTCTTCCTACAAAAAGGTCCCAAGTGTCACACCTCCTATTATAATAACTGGAATGTGCATTATTCATATATACAGACCAATTAAAGGGAACTACAGGATTCACTATGATAGACTAAATCTGGGAACTGCTCTTATGGCATGGGAACTGAGCAATCAAGCTTTTCACAGTGATTGAAGCTGCAGGTTTAACAATGCCAAGGAGGGATGGGCCCAGCCTCCCTATGAATTCATTAATTATGTTTATTGTACATATAGTCTACCTGTGTCTTTGAGGCCTGGGATCATAAAGTATGAATGACAGCACCTCAACTACAGCGTTGTTGTTCCTGCTCATTCAGGTTCAAAAAGAATTCTGTTGGAGCACAACTACTGGGCTCCCAGTTCTTCCTGGCAGGCCAACCAGCCCAGAGAAAACTCAAGCAGTGCATTCTACCCTACTGGTAAGGTGAAACCCAATAGTCACCTATGGGAAACGTGATTTAAATTAGGGAGAAAATGTTCATATTTGTTTTTTTAAACATAAGATAAATATTTAAATATAACTACCGAGGACACTTGTACAGATTGCCGGATGCGGCCAGTTGTGAGCAGTTACGTCCCCATCCTGCTCGAAGCACAAATGGAAGAGCTGCTCCCCAGCGTGCTGGTGGCGCCCATGGCAACCACACCTTGCTGGTCCCAGAAGAAGTTTGTGAAAAGCCTGTCCAATTTGTGGGGAAGTCTCTGCCCAGAGTTGGGGTTCCCTTTTGTCTATCCCCCCTCAATAGCTATTGGGGTTCATCTCCTTCATACACTATGTATTCACTCGTTACTTCCTATTTCTGGAAAGTCACACCTACCTGTGCAAACCAGCAGTGACATGAACTGGGGCTTTTGCACACAGACACACACAGTCACCCTAATTAAGTAGCAAATGTCTCATAGGAATGTAGAACAAAAAGAAGTGAATATTTAAAGAAACATTTTGTGTTAATTTCACCTGATTAATTAGAGAATCACTTAGAAAAATTTAAAAGCAACCAACGGGCCCAAAGATTTCACATTAACATTTTCTTTATTGTATTCCCATCTATGTTTATCCATTGGCTTTGGTATTTACTCAATAATTGCTACTTGGGTCCAAGTTCTTCATATATTAACCTCATGATTACTTTACCTGTATTGAGTGGTTTAAATCTTGATGACACATTATCATAATGATAGACTATAATAATCTTAGATACAAATTGCCAAGAATAATCCATGTTCTTGTATAAGAATTTAGATGCAGCCCACACCCATGAAATTTATAATCAGCATTTTATGTCAATATACATTTCACAATATCTACTATTAATAATTAGGTCAATTAATTGGCTCACTATTACAATATGTATACCTTTTTTGATACATTTCAATAAAAGTCACCACATGCATTATGAGTTTCAAAGGTAATTCTATGAAAGGAATGTAAGCAACTGATCTTGTTAGGAGTCACTGTCAATGTTTTACAAATAAAAAATTATAACTTCTTAAAGGGCTTTTTAAAAACTGTATTTATATTTAATTTTAATTGTTGAGTCATTTGCCAAACTCAACTGGGTAATTAACAATATCAGTGGAAAATATATGTTTTGCCAAGAGCTGGAACAAGCTTATAGTGACTCACAAGAAACACATTAAATTTTCATAAATTTTATAGTAGCTTACAAAAAAACACTTGTCAAATTTTTAGGAATTGTTAAACTTTATCATTAGGAAATATTACATTACTAGAGGCCCAGTGAACGGGGTCCCTCAGCCCAACCTGCACCCTCTACAATCCAGGAGCTCTCAGAGGATATCCTACTGATGGCTTAAGCCCACTCCCCATGGTTCTCTGCTCTCTGCGGGGCCTGGAGGTTTCCCTGCAGCCATGGAGATGAAGCCCCCATGCCCTGCTGTCGCTCTCTGCCTGCTGCCACCATGTGCCTCTGCACCCAATCTGACCCACTGCCTGTTTTTCCAATTGAGTCTTATTGGAACACAGCCATGCTTATGCATTTATGTGTATCTATGGATGCTTTTGCACTTCAATGGCAGAGTTGGGTAGCTGTGATGGAGTATAATATGCAAATCCTAAAAATGTACTATCTGTCCCTTTAAAAAAAAAGGTTTGGTGATCCCTGTCTTAGAGGAAGTAATGCAATGGTAGCATTCTTCCGATGTTTCCACATTTCATATGGTTCCACAGAACTAAAGAGTGATTACATGATAATTTATTTGTTCAACTAACATTAACTGAATGCCTACTGTATGCCATTGGAAATAAATAAGACATCCTCCCACCCCTGGCTGGCTGGGAGTCTTAGTTGGAAAGACAGAAAGGCAGATGCTCAATGTTAGACTTGGGACTTAGCCATAAATTTGAAGAAGATGCTTACTCCCAAGATACTGCAGTTGAAGTCTCAGGTTTCACAAGGCAACAACTGCCACCAAGGTCCCTGCTTCTTTAATACAACTGGGGTCCTGCTATGTCGGAACAGAGGTGAGAGACTAAGGATGGCTCTGGTGGGCCGCTGCAGCAGGAGGCCTTAGAGGGCCAGCTCAGACTACAACATGCCCTGTTTCTTATTTGACAAGGGACCCTGGTACGGGAAACGGGAGAGTGGTACCTGACGCTGCACTGTACTAAACACTCAGGAGCATCACTTCGTGTACCTGGCAGCCAGCCCTTGCAGCAGGTCCTATTGCTTTCTCACACTGAGTAGGGAGACCGAGGCTCGGAGTGGGAAAGGTACCAAACACACCCAGGAACAGGTTATGGAGTGGGGAGAGAGTCAGTCTGACTTCAAAGCCAAGCTGTCGGGCCTTCTGCACAAGTCTGAAGCCTGAGGAAGGAAGGGGTGGTGGATACAGTCAAACGTAGCAGAAAGGCAGCTCAAGTAGACCCTGATGTCACCAGTTTGGCATTACCAGCGACTTGCAGTGTGGGAGAACACCCTTACTTTTTGTCTGGTATTTGCCCTTGATGCTGCCTTCAATCAGGTGGTTTGGAGAACAGGCATATTGGACTCTTGTTTATTTTATTCTTTGTGTCAAGACCAACCTTAAAGGAGAGAAGAATCATAAAATGTACAGCCTGCATAAATGAAGTCTGTGTGTTCAGACAATAACTGAGAAAGAGTTACTCAAAGATATTCAACGAGCATTATTTCCATGGCAAAACTATGCATTTATTTAGAACTCCTGTTCCCTAACTCGGAGGGTCTGGGTGCTAAGCTAGACTCCATCCATTAGTAATTTCTCAGCCTTGAGCAAGTGTCGTATCCTCTGAGAACCTCTGTTTCCTAATCTACACAACAGGGATAATAAGGCCTAATTCCCAGGGTGATTGTGATAGTAAAATGAGGTCATGTTGTAAAACAACTTAGCATGGTTCTTGGCGTATATCAAGAATGTTGTTTTTCCTGTCTCTAATGTTATTAGGATTGATACTATTATTATTATTGGTATTGCAGTGGGTCAGACTCTATGCTGAAAAATCAAGACATACAAGTGAATGAGGTACAGCCTCTGTCCACAGGGATTTCGTGGTGGTTGGCAGAGTAACAGGTAGCAGGAGAGATGTACAGGCAGCAGAATCCCTCCTTCAGTTCAGCTGCCTACAACATGTGAACTATCAAAGAAGTCAACACATTTGTGTTGCTTCTGTTTGTCTACCATTTATTAAAAGGAAAGGGTAGTAATGTTGATCACAGTTCTTTCCCAATTCTCCTGGCCCGTGTTTCCTGGGGCTGCAGTGCCTCCTCTGCTGCCATCTACAGATCCCCACCAGGCATCCTCACCAGTTCTCCTGACCAAAATGCACCTCTCTTGAGAATTTGCACAGGTGTTCTAGTGGTAGCACTGGTTGAACTGGTTACTCCCTCCAAAGTACACATTTTAAGAGACTATTGAGCCTTAACTAACAAGTATGTGGATTTCCAATGAGGCAGTCAGCTAGTGGGGGCGCAGAGAGCAAGTTTGGCGTCACCTACATTGTGTAGCCATCCAAACTGGACAGAGGAAGCCTCAACTGTGAAAAAGAGACTCACGATAGTAAATCCGGAGGAGTTCCATTTATTCCAACCAAACTAGCATCTTGCTCCGTGAGAATCCCACCTTCAGTTCCACTGCCTACGTTTTCCTTTAGCTTACTGGCCTAGAGTGTTAAATACTAAAGAATTCAATACATTTGTGTTATTTCAGTGTTGTTGTTTTTTTAATTTTTAAAAAGGAAAAGAGAGTAATACTTACAAAAATATTCGCAAGAATAAAATCCAGGGGTTGTTTGAATCTGCTCAGAGGAAACATGCTCTTTAAATAAAACATGCTCATGCTACCAACTTTTAAAATGAAGAGCAATGCTTTGTGCACATCTTATGTGCCCACTTGTGCAAATTACAAACACAATCGCCAAGAGAGGTAAATTCGAAACATTGGGAATTTCATTTTCTATACACATACAAAGCTCACCCTGCAAAATAATATTGATCACTAAAGAGGAAATGGATTACTTATGTCCAGTTGAATTAGCAAATATATGCAGACATAGTTTTAACCAGTGGTATTCTGGTAAATGTTTAACAATAAGGTTTTTAAAAAATAGTTTATTGCTTTTTAGAGAGAGAAGAAGGGAGGAAAGAGAAACATCGATGTGAGAGAGCAACACCAATCACCTGCCTCCTGCATGCCCCCCACTGGGGACCTAACCCTCAACCCTCGCATGTGCCCTGACCCCAGAATCAAATTGGCAACTTTTTGGTGCATGGAATGACACTCAGCCAACTGAGCCACAACAGCCAGGAAAACAAGAATTTTTTGAGGAACAAAGGAAAAGTGAATCTCTGGTTTGGAGCATCTACCTATTTCTGTTGTGTAAACACTCTCACAGGGGCTGAAGTCCCTGATCATTCAATGGGGAGAGATGTCCAGCTAAGCTCTGTAGAGCTGTGGCAAGTGGTTCCAGGAATCACTGAAACTATAAGCTTTGCCCACTCTAGGCTCAGCAGCATGATGGAATGGAAAAAACCTCTGGACTAGGTGCTGGAAGATGTGGCTCATGTCCCAGTTTCAAATAACTACGAAGCCATGTAAATCACTCATTCTTGGAACCTGAGTTTTCTCATCTGGAAAATGAGTAATAACAGCTGTCCTAGAACATCCATGAGGATGAAAGAAGTTTATTGAGGTACCTTAAATTCTAAAGTTCTATGCCATTGTAAGTTTTTGCTATTATTACTTAGGCATTCAGCACATAGCATGACAACTCTTATACATATCCTTTTTTTTTACATATCTTAATTACAGTGCTGAAAAAGCTACGACTTCCATCTGACCCCTCAGAAGTATCTGTTGAGTGTCCAGCCTAGTTTGTACCAGTATTTTTTCACTAGTAAAATTTGAAATCATTCATTAATCTAATTATTGAAGCAAATTCTGGATTACTCTAGAGCTACTCTAAAATGCTCACATTTAAAAGATAGATACATATCATTATCTATGCCCACCTTCACAAGCTCTTAGGATAAAAGTTACTGCTCCATATGAAGGTGGAATTAGAACTATATTCAATCATAACTGATTGATAAAGCAGATTAATGTAATATTTCTCCTGGAATTCAATTTGAGAGCAGTATATGAAAAACTTGAACCCAAGATCTCATTAACTCATTTCATTTAAGGCCTTCAAATTGAATTTGAATTTGAATTCCTACTGACTGGTCATTTGATTTTCTTTAAGACTTTATTCTCCTTAGGTTTTTATTTGTCTTCATGGAAAGTGGCTTAGTACCTATGTCAGAGAAATTTATGAGAAATAAATCTGGTTTTTTAAATGAGAGGCATGTAGCCTTTCTATTCAGATGTCATTATTAATTGACAATGAGTTGTTTTGTATATGAAAATGCTGACATCTCAATGGATACCTATAAAGCACAGTCATCATATATAAGCAAGGAAAGAAAAAAGCGAGAGATACGGTAATTACTATTTTTCAATATGATAGTCCTTCTGTGGTTTTAATTTGGGTATTTAGAAAACTAATTTCTCTTTGAAATGTTCCTCAAAATGATTTGAGGGTTTAGCAGACACTCCTGGTTGTCTACCTTTTCATTTATTCTCAGAAGGCAACATCCATATTTAGTTCAAATGTCAACCAATATGAGTATGTTTACTCACCCTCTACCCAAATCTAGGTATACTGATGACCAATTTAAGTCAGTAATAACAGTCATATTTATCATACCAGGGTTCAGCAAGGCAAGTGATCCATTTTTGACCAAGCTATTTATATATATAAAAGGCTAATATGCTAAGTGTCCAACCATCCGACCAGTTGATATGATGCGCACTGACCACTAGCCAGCACACCAGCAGCTGCCAAGCTGCAGTGACTTGGCAGTGGCGGTTCTCAGGTGACACACCCCGAAACCAGAGAGGAGGGAACCTGATTCCTTACAGGGCTGCGCGATTCCACCTTTGGTGGTGAGTTATGTTGTTGCTGGGGCATTGTGGCCCTGAATCTGGTTTACTGCACACTGTGTTTGCGTTCCACACCCTATACAACAGCAACTTTGCAGAGTGCCCTCTCGCACTCTGGGACCCCTCAGGGGATGTCGGAGAGCGGGTTTTGCCCGATCCCCGCATGCCAGGCTGAGGGACCCCACCTGCTGGAGGGACCCCACTCACTCCACAGATGCCAGGGAGGGACTGCAGGAGGTTGGCTATAGGGCATGTCCTGTCCAGCATGTCTCGCCAAGTCCTGCCCCTCCAGCCACCTTCGAATTAACTTCCTTTCAATGTGCATGAATCTGTGCACCAGGTCACTAGTATAATTTAAAATGGGAGGCTTCTAAGAAAAGTTTTTTATACTTCTAGGAAAGAGACTCTGGAAATATATGGCCATTTCCCACCTTTGGACATTCTTGGTCTGAAAGTAATACCTGGAAGATCTGCAACCATCTCGTTCTCAGAGCTGTGGATGAGGCCAACATAGAAGGCAGAAGGAAAGGACACCTGGTTTTTAAGACACCCAGAAGCTGTTAAGGTAACCAACCTGAAACATAACTTATTTATGAACTTATTTTTTGTGAAATCATAAATTTCCTTATTGTAGGTGTTTTCTTGTACTTGCAGCTCAATTAGTCTTTACTAATTTTTGTCTTACTGCCAAAGTTCTTAAAGATATTAAAGCAGTGGTCCAAACTCATCTAAAAACATATATTACATCTTGAGGAATTCACTGTGAGACAAAGTGTTATCATCATGTGCAGCATGAAAATTAAGTAGGATTTCTCACACATTGAAAATCACAACACCTACAGCTCCAGGAGCAATATGGCTGGTGATCAGAGTGCCTATGGACATTTGAACTTGCTAAAGAGCTGCCTAATCTCTCATCTGTAATTACTTGAGAAAAGTTCTATGCAGAATATGTTTCCATCTTCCTGCTTTATCTTTAACTACATCTGAGGGTATTTTTCTAAACTAATAAAACTCTCAAAGAATGGGAAAATGAAGTCAAGAAAATGACATCACTTGCAATGTTTGCCTGGGACATATGTGGAGTAACCTACCAGGATGACCTCAAATTAGAATTCACCAATAAAATGGCATTGAGGGTGCTCTATCATGGTTAATAGTGATATTTAAAGAGGATGACTTCATATGTCTCATAAACTCAATTAATTATGTTATTCTACTTCTAAAATATAGTGTGGTTGGGGAATATGTCAGGAAAATTTCAGTATCATGCTATAGACTAGAAGTTCAAAAGTTCAGGCAAAACAACAAAATGTATTATTTTTAAGAATGAAAAATACTCAAGATGGATTCAAATAAATACACCAAAAAACATTTTTAATATAATAAAACTTTGAGGAATATAAGGAATGTAGTAATAAAGCATGAGAAAAAACATTTGCATGTTCCTAAGATGCAGAAGAAATTGAAGACAGTTCATCTATATAAAATATGACCCTTTGAGAATTGCCAAGGTCAGTGAGACCCAGAACAATCAGCTTGATCTAAAACTGTCTTGCTCATTTTTCTTACGTGTGCTAGTTCCTCCCTTTCTTGCATATCTACCTCTTTCTTTTACTTCCCTATTGCCCCTCCAACTTTACATCCCAGCAAGTATTTTATAATTGTCCCAGAACATATTTTGAAAAACAGAGGGTAATAGAATGACCAACCCCTGTTTTCAGGAGCTATTTTTTTCTGAACTCCTATTTCTTAATTACACCCACTATCTTTGTTTCTTTATGGGTTGATATTAAGTGATAATAAGTAGGACAGAAGCATGTTAATTCAAATCATCTGAAGCATTTCAGTGTAAATTAGTCAAATGTTCCCTCAGCACTTACTTGTCTTTCTGTATTCCTGTTTTCCTTAGAATTTTTTACAAGCTGTTATCTTTCACAGATTATAGAGTATATGGTTTTGACTAAAGTTTAAAATTATATGTTTGAGATTGAGAAAATAAAACCTAAATCTTTTAAGGAATTGATAGATTTTAAAAATCGACTTCCAAATATTAAGTAGTTTAAGCTTCAAATCATATTGAAACAATAATTATAATTTCTCCCTAGGTGTGTAATTTAAAACACTGTACAGCTTTCAGAAATACTGATGCTTTTTAAAAATCATCTCATGTAGTCATGGATACAGGAATAGAGTGTGAAGAAAGATTTAATTTTTTTAGATACAAAGTAAAGCAGAGTTTCATGTCATAAACAAATGAGCACATATTGTAGTTTCTGATGGCCAAAATTACAAAAGTAAAATTTTCAAACAGATAAAGCAGAATGATTATAATATTAACAGAATATTATAGCTAAAGTTGCATAAATATTTTCATCATAACTCCCATTTATCTCATTTCCTTCATGTATAAATTTCTAAAAACGAAGTATTTTTTTTTCCTGAAAACTTTCCATGCTATAATTTTCTCTTTCTCCAGGGGTCACTTATTTAGATTTTGGAGAAATCTAAGTAACATCTGTTCAAGGAGTTTGGCTTTTAGAAAAGAACGAAGTGGAGGGAGCACAATAAAATAGATTTGTTCCTAAAAACCATGCAGTCATTTTAACTTCAGATGACTAATTAATAAGGAAAAATAACTGGATTTGTTCAAAGAACTCCGTAAGAAAGGTAATTTTGTAAACTAATTGAGCCTAAATAAAAGATATTTATATTAAACAGTGAGTTTTTCTCTAAATGCATTATATGCTTTATAAGTCACTCCTCAGAAACATGTGCTGAGTGCTCTAGCTTTTCCCTCTTTCTTTTAGTTTAAGACGACATATTAATTCCCCAAGAATAAATGCAGAGAGACAGCTGTATAGTCTCAATTTAGCATTAGGCCATGTAATTATAGAAATATCTTGAATTTTTATAGCTTTTTTATCCTCTGAAGACCCAAAGTTTATTCACATGATGTTACTGCACTGACTCCTACGTAATGCCTATGAAGCACCTGCTATAGTTGAAGAACTGGCTGTACTACAAGCTTAAGAAGGCTGGGAAGGAGCATCGATAGTCAATGGAGCAGCAGAAATAAAACCCAGTATCTCTGGATGGATCATTGCCCTGTTTCTGCATTCAATGGTCTCCACTTATGTTTCTCTCTAGAATCTTCTAGAACCAGAAAATACAGGGGTGTCAGTGGATATAATTTACTGACCTTGCATAAAAGTCACCTATATTTTTTAATGTCTTAGAATTGGGGAATTACTCTGCCTAGTGGCTTGATACCAGAGGTCACTGCCAGGCCTATTAAGAAAGTTTCATTCTATTACTACCTTACAGCAACCACCCCAAATGAGAACACTGCACTTTTTCCTCAACAATTTTCAACACATTTAAATATTAATTCTAAATTCTAAGCTACTTATACACCCATGATTGAAATAAACTGGACACTTCCTATATAGATTATCAGTTCATTGCTGAAAACAGGTTTGTAAACAGGTGGCAGGAAAGTTTTCCTAGGGATACTGAAAATGTGCTTAAGAATGTCCCTAAGGCTAACATAATGGAACAATTAATCCTGGATGGAGATGAGCCGGGCAGTCACAAAAGCTGGCATAGTCGTAATGGGAGATTTTCTTTGTAGCTGGTTTATGTCCTTGTAACTGGTATTGTGTTTTAGGACTAAGTATAAGGTATATGGGAGCTCATGAAAGGAAAACTGACCCAGAATTAAAGGGTCCAGAAAGGCCCAAAGGAAATAGCTATCAAGTTTAAATGTGATGGACTGGCAAGTCTGCAGGAGAGAGACTGGAGGGAAAGTTTTCTCTGGAGAGAAAAGCAGCAGCATATATAAAGGCTTATATATAAGAAAGCTGGCCCCAAGCATTGCCAGTAGCTCAGTATTCCAATAATTCTGAAGAGTAATACAAAAGAATAGTAAAATATGAGATCAGAGAGTTAATGACATCTCTAGCATATTCCTTATGCATAATCTATAATAATAAAAGTGTAATATGCTAATTAGATTGGATGTCCTTCCAGGACAAAGTTGGGGCTGCAGCCACCACAGCTGTGAGGAAGGGATCCAGGCAGCTGCCTCGCTGCGAAGGCCTACTCTTGCACGAATTTCGTGCATCGGGCCTCTAGTTCTAAATAAAGCCTTAATACCTCTTCTAATAGTAGGAGAAAACCCTTAACTATTAGACCAATCATCTATTCCTAACATGTTACCAGCTGCTTCTCTTCCTCTTGTGTAAGAGACTTTACGTCTCTAACTTAATGGGATAGATTTTCTTTTGCACCAAAACCCATCACCTCCTTGCCCAAGGCCAGTGTTAACATAACTAGTATAATTTGTTTTCATTGGTGATTTTTGGCCCTGGGAATATATTCCTTATACTCACAATGTTTTGAATGTGACATTTAAACCTAACTTAGCCCTTTTCTTTCAAAGCTACATTAATATAGTAGAAGGCTTAACAAACAATACAGGCAGAAATGCCTGTAAAAGTTCACTGCAAGTGCCACAAAAATGTAAATTGTTTTTCTCTGCATATGGGGATTTGGTAGTGTTGCAGAGTTTCAGGATTTTATGAGCACTTAAAATTTGGATCTGATTGGGATCTGGACTCACATTAACCCATTTTAAATTAGTGAAATATCCATCTTCTAGCTAAAATTAAAATGTTACCAAATCATAACTATAAGAGCATGAGATAAAGGGAACATTTTCAGATATCTTAAGAAATAATGTGAAATTAGCATGGAAAAGTAATCAACATATGCATATGTAAGCAGGCCCAAAATAATTTGATTGCATCAAATAACACTAATAGGGTTGCATGATTCAATTGAAAGGCATCACTTTTTACACCACATTTATCCTATTAACTAGAAGAACTAGTGATTTTAGAAACCATGAAGCTCAACCCAGTTGTTCCAATCCTAGAAATGTTTTATTGATCAAGATAACAGTAACTTTCTGCTCTGTTATACACATAGACACATGCATGTTAAAGTTTTGCAAGGAGCCTATATTTACTTTACCTGGTTGGCCTTAAAATTTGGAGCTTAAAATGGGAATGGTTTAAAATGATCCACTACTACTTCTTATAGTTATCAAGCAATATCCATACCACGCAGCCCAGATCCCTCTTCATTCCTTGCAGGGTGTGCTCAGATTGGTGGCAAAGGCCTGAAACTAGAGAATTGAGGACTCCTCAGGTCATGAATGCCTGAACCCCAGCTGTTAGGTCTGCACTCCACCCCCAAACACTGACAGCATCTACAGCTCTTCACGTCCATCCTGCCCAGAAGTCCCTTTCTTCACCCACAGGACAAATATGCATTGCATCATGTAAATGATAGTGAATGCAAGTGTTAAGGGCAAAAGGATCACTGCCAATAAAAACTATTTGTTGCAATCATGGAGACAAATAGCGAAAAAAATTAACTCAAGTGAATGCGTAATTACTGGAGGCATGGTCCAATATTTAGGAGTATGTGTCAGGTGGAGAGACAGGTGTACAGTTAACCACAGGACATGCATAACTGCTAAGGTAGAAGAGAGATGAGTACGTGGGAACGCCCATGTTAGGTGAAGAGACAGGTAGACAGTTACCTCCAGGACATGACAAGTGCTGGGACAGGCTTGGGAAGCAGCACCGTGGCTCTCCTAGGTCCTGCTCCCAAGCATAATGGCTTGCACACGACAGTAGGTACTGGTGGGTCACTGGCGGGCTGCACTGCACTGAAGCAGAACAGCACAGTGTCATGGAAAGGAGCTAGGAACTACGCTGGAGCTGCGCCTAGCAAGCCAGGCCATGGGCCTCCATCTTACAAACATGGGGGTCTCAAACAGGTGAGGCGCCCCTTGCGAACTCCGTGAGGCTCAGAATAAGCAAGGCATACTTTCCTGGAACAAGAATTCTACTTTATTACAGAATTATAGGTCAATTTTCTATTAAATTATAATGTTGATTTATTAAGAATTATTGAAATTTAAAACAATGTGGGAATTTGATACCAGCTAACCCACTCCGGTCAAGCATGGGAAGTCCCGCCCCATCCTCTCCTTACCTCCCTGCTCTTATGTGGAAAGTATGAGCTCTTGTCCAGTCCCAAAGGTGGTCAGATCTACTTGAAAGAGAGAGGGCCTTTTGCTTCAACGGATGTCATGCCACCTAGAGTGAAATTATCACTCATGACTATCCACACATATGTAACTACTGAAACTTTACCCAGTGATAAAACTCCCTGACCTATCCCCAACTTGGCTATTTACCATGAAAAACAAGGTATTAAAAATATTGAAATCAATCCTAAGTGGATCTTTCCCGCTATTGATGGCCTGAGGTCCTGGGGCACTTCAGGAAAAAGGCCGGCTCCAAAAAGAAACAAATAGTCAAGGAACATATATGCATGGCACATGGCACAGACAAGAATGTGGTGAAGGCCAGGGATGGGGAGGCAGGGACTGGGTGGAGGTGGGCAAAGGGGAGAGGGAAATGAGGGACATTATTACATGTGTTAACAATTTAAAAAAAAGAAAAGAAACACATAGTGACAGAAATAAAACAGTTTAATCAGCAACTTCCATAAAAGAAAAAGCCAATGCAGGTACTATTTGAAAGTTCTGTTCATATTTGGGCTCATTAAAGGAACTATGTTCTATGGCTGCTCTGCAGATTAATGTGTATGTGTGTTGTGTTTAATGTGGAAGAAAAATTATTATTGGCTGTAACAAAGGAGCTAATATAAATATGCAAGGCTTAAAGATTAAGTAATAGATTTCAAATGTCCCTCTTGAAGAAAAGTCATTAAGAATGGGTAACAATGTCTCAACCAATGATTAATTACAAAAATAATTACAGTAATCATATATTTCCATCTGTGTGCTTCAAACCAATGCAGTTTGTTCGGGTTTTGCACATGGTTTGGTTCATTCAAGTCCCAGGTCTACAACCTTGTGGCAGAAAACAATGGGCAAACTGTCAAGACCCCAACAAAACCCTGCAGACCGCCTGGCAAGGTACTGTCATCTTCTTTATTGGCTTGTTGTTCTCGCTGGTTAGAGCAGTCAGAGGAGGAAGGGCTCAGCAGGCCACCTGAGTCCTCCATTGAATTTTCACTTTGCGTTCCAAACAAAACAAAATATACCATTAGTCAGTGACTCATAGCTCAAAAAAGCATGGCGCCTGATTAGATAAGAAGCATGCAATAGTTTTCTTTTAAAATATTGTAATTTACATAACTATTATACTCTAGTCCAGAGGGAACTTGGATTTCTACTACTGATGTTTAGAATTTAGCTTGATGTATATGCCCCAACCCATGATACTCAAAGAAAGGCAAATCCAAAATTAAAATAGAACCCAAATTCTCACTCTATATTTCCTAGGATCTAACCTCAAGCCAAGGCACTTGAAAGTAAGCTTGAAAATCCAAGCTCTGCCACTGTAACGCAAGTAGTTGTACTTTCGTTTCTTCCTTTTTTATACCGCGGGCTCAAAAAGATCGATGTGAATTTCTTTCTGACGGAGTTAAGTAAGTCTCCCATACGTCAGGTAAGCCTTGGGTTTGACAAAATTGAATAAATGGCAAATGGCAATTGATAGTAATGTTCCCTTTGATAAAGACTAATCCTGCCAATGTGAAAATGATATGGTGACTCTGAGAGTGGCATTCGTTTAAGTCAAATGCAATTTTATGAGTGAGAACTGAAAAAAAGATATTTTTCTTAAGTTTCATACTTGCTTTTGACCACCTTTGATGGCCAATAAATTCATGGAAGGAAGTCCCAGCTCCCCAACAAAGCGTCTACCCAGGCTTGGCAGGGCCTTCAGCTCATCGTGGGTTTTTTAAAATTTCAAAGTTCTCAGCTCGACAAGCTTCTTGGCACGTGTTCGGTTAAGTTTCCTGATGTATTGTCTTAAGAACC
Organism: Cnephaeus nilssonii; assembly: GCF_951640355.1. Classification (NCBI taxonomy): domain Eukaryota; kingdom Metazoa; phylum Chordata; class Mammalia; order Chiroptera; family Vespertilionidae; genus Cnephaeus; species Cnephaeus nilssonii. The sequence goes on from NC_137089.1 coordinate 47,252,153, forward strand.
TTTTTTCTTCCTAACCATTCATGATATCTCTGGTGACACAGCTCATGTCAGTCTGACACTAAAGGAAAAGAAGTTTATTTGTAGCTCTACAGGAATGTAACAAATGGGAATGATTTAAGGATAAAAGAGCAGAAGTTGTTAAGGACTAGCTTACTATTGGCAAGGTTCAAACACACTGCACGTGATTGTAGGAGCTCACACAAATCACCTGTAGAGCAAGGCAGGGACCACCCCTTACAGAGCATGGCTGGTCACTGGAGACCCACAAATATGCTCCTTGTCAGACTTGTCTTCAGTTTAAGCTAATGCTTATCTAAGACAGAGCATTTGTTGGGTAAATTCCCCACATGCTGATATCATTAAATGAGAGAAAAGAAAATTTTTCTCTCAAAAGTTGTCTTGTTAGCCTAAGATTGTTTGCAGATTAACTCTGGAAACTCTCTAATAGTATTTTAATTATGTTCATGTAACCTTGTGCCACATTTGCTAAACAATTTTGATAAAGCATAGTGCTTTCCTGGTGAGCATAGTCTCTTGGGACAGCAGCCTCACTGAGATTTCCTTACAAATCACTGATGGACCCTACAGAAGCTACCTATGCAAAATGTTTACCTCTCAGGTATTAGAATTTTTAACTTAATTGTGTTTCCCCAACCTGATTTGCATATCCAGTGCCATCTGGTGCTTAGTAATTGTGATCACAGGAGCCACTTACAACTGAGAAAGCATGTTATGCAGACCAAACTTCATGCCAAATAAAGAGGCAAAGGAAATTATGTGAGAGCGTCTCATCGGATGTCCCCTTGCTCACCACCAAGAGACCTTTCCCTGCCAGATGAGTTCTAGACCTGCCCCTTTGCTTCCCTTGTAAATGCAAACAGGATCACAGGGGCGGAGACAGGAGCAGGGCTGCAGGGGAAGACCATGAGAAACCTGCAGGAGGTCAAGGATAAAAGCTTTGTTCCCAAGCATATTGTGGGATGCCAAGTTGCAGACTGGAATTTTTACTGCAGAGTCTTAAACCCCTGACAATGAGAGTTTATAATGGAAATGCTGCCAGACCTTTAACTATAGCGATGCCACTATAATATTTATAAGTAACTTCTACTTTTTCCAAACACATGTATTCATTACTGTGTCTCTGCTTTTGCCTCACTTCAGGGGAACCTCATTGTATAAACACAGTAGATTGGCTTGCTTATACTTTGAGACTCTAATTGCTCTCCATCTCTATCTGTGAGAAGAAAGCCAGCCCCGGGGCCAAGCCGCAAAGCCTCTCCCACTGTGCTTCACACAACTCCAGTGCTCTACAATGCACACGCTGCTTCTCTCACTTTCGGCTGCTGGCATTAGTCGGTCTGCACATTCGTTTTTTCTTATAATTATTTTTTCAGTGATGTACCTGGGGGAGAACTAACTGGTGTGTTGGATCCACTGGGTCTGACAGATTCTGACCGTTAGGCAAGTCCTAAGTAAACAAGGGCCTAGACAGTGCACATCATTGAAAAGCCACTCAGAGTGCTGACAGCTTATCTGTTCCAACATAAGTAGGTTTCCTGGGAAATTGATTGCTTAATAGTGATGAGGAATGACAAGGATTTCCTAACTCTTCTGTGCAAACCTCCCAGTAATTGTATGTCTGGGCACAGAGTCATGCTGAACTATTGATCTGTGTGACCGGATGTATGGCCTGCAGGTGAGAAGACAGACAAAAGGAAGTGCATCTTCCTTCTGGATGGGCATATGGTGGAAGACAGCGCCTCATCATGGCTCAGGTCACTGGACATCCAAAGCTACAAGCTGGAATACAGACCAGTGCATCCATAACTCACAAAGTCTACACCAGCTTTGGGGCCCAGGCCTCAGAATACAGGTGTGAGTTTATTGGTGGTGGCCTCGTGACCCAAGATTTTTAGCCAGAAATAAATCAGGGCTATGAATCAAAAATTTGTACACAAAAATGCTATTGCTAGGACATGAAAATAAGTGAAGGTTGGGCCATGGAGCTGACTCACCAGGTCTTTAGGGACATGACTGGTGGGCTATCAGGCATGACCGCACTAACATTCTCCAGCCAAATGTCACTTCTCAAAGTCAGAGGAGAGCCCTCAATTTGATGGCTCATCATGATGATACATAGCCCTGTGGAATGTGTAGGAATACAGACTAACTCATTCAACAAACATTCCTCTAGGGCAGTGGTTCTCAACCTTTCTAATGCCGCGACCCTTTAATACAGTTCCTCATGTTGTGGTGACCCCCAACCATAAAATTATTTTTGTTGCTATTTCATAACTGTAATTTTGCTACTGTTAATGAATTGTAATGTAAATATCTGTGTTTTCCGATGGTCTTAGGTGGAGAACCGCTAGCAGGGTCGCCTAAGACCATCGAAAAACACAGTTATTTACATTACGATTCATTAACAGTAGCAAAATTACAGTTATGAAGTAGCAACGAAAATAATTTTATGGTTGGGGGTCACCACAACATGAGGAACTGTATTAAAGGGTCGCAGCATTAGAAAGGTTGAGAACCACGGTTCTAGGGTAAGGTTTCCAAGCAGATGATATGCAGCTAACTCATATAAAACACAAAAGGCATCAGCAAGCACTTTAGCCTACGGAGCACCTAACTGTACTGATAGGAAGGAGGATGGCGTCTTGTGTGAAGAGTTTGCTGCATGCACCGTCTGGGCTCACTTTGTCCTCTTCTGAAGTACAGCATCAGAGCTTTGGGAATAAGTCAACAAGAAGCAGCCAAAGTCACCACAGTGGGTGAATTTCCATCTGCTCGTACACTATCATAATGCTGGTCAATCATCAGTGATGTCTGTATGGTGACACTACTGACGAGCAACGTAATCCACAGCTCTGTGATCAAATGAAAGGAAACTGGCCATAGCAATGAGCACACCATTAACAGCACTATCACATTAATGTTTTCATTGTTGAATAAAGGAAAGTTACCTGGCTGGCATTTCAATGTTTAGCTATTAAGATAAATTAATACACAACAATTTCATTCTTATTCACAGAACAATCCACTCAAGTATCCACTTTGTTTTGCTGCTTCTTTTTACCCCAAATCTCTGGCATTGTCAGCACAACAAACTTACTCTGCTATTATATTTGGAGCAATTACTGAGACTGCTAAGTGAGGCCACTCTTAATGAAAACAAAATATGCCCTGGCCACTGCAAAGGAGAAGTGATGCAGCTATACAATTGGGTGGCTCCTACAGAAAATGCAGCATGCAGGGAATGCTTATAAATACCTCTAGCCCAAACAAAGATTATATCAAAAGAAACATAGAGGAAACATCAAATTTTCTTTTTCTTTCTTTGTCCCAGGACAAGATCCTCTCTAATAAAATGGTAATATGCAAATTAACCATCACTCCACTACATAAGCCACGCCCACCAGCCAATCAGGGCAAGTATGCAAATTAACCCCAATCCAAGATGGCTACAGCCACAGAGAGCAAGGTTTCCCAGGTAACAGAGCAAGCCAAGCTTTCCATAGCAGTTGCAGGCCTAAGCCTCCACTCAAGCTACAAAGTTTCAATTATAGAAGGTAAACAAATTCAAACAAATGGCGGCAGAATGGAGCTTGAGAGAGCAGGCCAGGGTTGCCGGCAGCAACAGGGGAAGCAAAGCTTTCTGCACACCCTGGCCGAGCTCACCCGCTTAAGGCTACAAAGTTTCAATTGTAGAAGGTGAATTAACTGCCACAGAAATGGCTGCCGCCCCAGAAATGGCTGCCGCCCCAGGCTACAAAGTTTCAATTGTAGAAGGAAAATAAATTCCAGATACCAGGGCCTCCCCTTGGGTTGCCAGGGGGCGTGGCCGGCCTGCAAACCACCACAGGCCCCTCGCTCAGGCCGCCCCACACCCCAAGGGAACCCCCACCCTTATCTGTGACACCCTTCAGGGCAAACCAGCTGGCCCCCACCCGTGCACCAGGCCTCTATCCTATCTAATAAAAGAGTAATATACAGATTGATCATCACTGCAACACACAATATAGCTGCCCCCATGTGGTCAAAGATCCTGCCCCCATGTGGACACAAGATGGCCACTACAAGATGGCCAGCAGGAGAGGGCAGTTGGGAGGCACCCGGCCTGCAAGGGAGGGCAGTTGTGAGGGACCAGGCCTGAAAGGGAGGGCAGTTGAGAGGGACCAGGCTTGCAAGGGAGGGCAGTTGGAGGTGATCAACCCTGCAGGAGAGGGCAGTTAGGGGTGACCAGGCTGGCAGAGGAGGGAAGTTGGGGGCAAACAGGCTGGCAGGGGAGCAGTTAAGCATCAACCAGGCTGGCAGCGGAGTGGTTAGGGAGTGGTCAGGCTGGCAGGCAGAAGCGGTTAGGGGCAATCAGGAAGGCAGGCAGGCAAGCAGTTGGGAGCCAGCAGTCCTGGATTGTGAGAGGGATGTCCGACTGCCCGTTTAGGCCCGATCCCAAAGGGGGTTCGGGCCTAAACGGGCAGTCGGACATCCCTCCAGGAGTCCCAGATTGGAGAGGGTACAGGCTGGGCTGAGGGACAACCCCCAGCCGTGCACGAATTTCGTGCACCGGGCTTCTAGTAACAGTATAAAAGAAGTGGGGAGCTCACCCACCTTCCAGGAATATACCAGACCTCACCAGGTGGAGGCAGCCTGAAGATTTCAGAGCCATGCAGTAGTGACACAAAGTGGAGGTGAAGCTTGGATCTGTGGATGTGGGCATGGATGTCTGTGCAACCTTGGCTCCTACTGTGGTCAGGGTCGCCGCATTTGCATGAATGAGCCACGACACCTTCCCTGTGCAGAATTGTCACCGTGACCCCATGCAGTCTAATTAAGCACCCCTGTTTTTAGTAGTTGGTTTCAGATAACCCTTGAAAACAGGAAGCAAATGCTGTAATTTTAAATAACTATTTGGCAATCAACTGGTGAGCAATAGCAATCCTAAAACGTTTAAGTGTAGGGAAAATACTGAAAATTAATGTTAAAAGTTTACGATATTTTTCTCCTGAAGATTGTTAGCATTCACTGTGGAAGACATATGGATAAAAGTAAAGATTTAAATTTGCCTAAGCAAATAAATAAATTGAAAAATTCCACAGTCCCTCTTCTCAAGAGAAAGGTGACATGACAAATGACTTTATATTCAATTGGAACACATTTTCAATGAAGTAAAACAGAAAGAATTACTTAACAAAGGTAAAACTAAAACTCATATAGTTTTTTCATGTTGAACATGAAAAAATTAAAATAATGTAGAGCACATTATTCCCTTTCCCCTGAGAATGCTGCCATCAATGGCAGGGAACTACTAATGAGGTGCAGAGGTGCTATTTACAAGGACTCGGCCCTCCTAATGAAGCAGACTTCTGAATTAGGCAGGAATGCCTGCCTGTTCCCCGGGGCAGGGGCTCTACTCTGTAGGAGCCAACTCCATTCAACAATCTCAACCAAGGCAGAAGCTCAGAATGAGGCCAATGACAGCAGTGAACTGAAAATAAACTTCAAATGAAATCCTGTTCATTTCAACTTTGGCTATATTCAATCCTAACACATATTATATAAAGCCCATTTTTACTGAAGCTAAGTAAACAATTTAGGGGGTGACCTGACCCCGTTCGAGCTTGTGGAAATCTGGCTGAAACAGATGAGCCTCTCCACCTTCCAGGACCACAATGAAATGCATGCTACCCTGGCACAAAGATCCCTCGTCCAGAAAAACATGTGGGGATACCTGTTTTCCCTTCCCCATTGTGCAGTCTCTTCCATGCTAAGGTGGGCCTTGGAAGTTCGGCTGCATGGCCTAGGTCAGAAAGCAGGTGGCATTTGGAGAGTCCCCCCTGGAGAAAATACTTTTGTTTTTCTTCTGTGAGAAAAAGAATAGCTTTGACCTACTAACCTGAAATCTCTTTCTGGAGAATTGCATTAAGCCTTTTGTGGGGACCACATAATTCTGATCCCGGGAATGAGGTGCCCACTAAGACAGAATTTGAATGTAAACCCTGAGTGTTCTAGGGAAAGTGTTTCCCTTTCCAAATACATCTTGTGCTAGGATAAGCATGCACTTACTTTTAACTTCATTGAGAACCCTGCTGATCCAATTCTATGTGTCAACCCAGCAATCAGATTTCAGACTCTAGAAGATTTGCTGAAATTAATATAAACTTCGCAAAAGATGCATCTCCCTCCTCTAAAGGATGAAAGAAGAATTATCTCAAAGATGGAAAGGGCTCACTTAGAAACGTGAACTTCCCCCCTGCCTCTCTAGATGAAGCACTCTTGGGCAGTACTCTTCCAGCCCCTGCAACGGAATAAAGCTCTTAAGTGAGCATGTGGCTGCATAAAGCAACAGCCAGAAAACAACTCTCTTAAACAAATAAACAATTCAGCGCATGAACTTTATGTTCCTAATCTCTGCCATCATTAATCACATTCAGCGTTTGTCTTTAAGAGCCTGAGTGAACCAGTGGGAGGTGGAAGGAAAGGAAAGAAAATAAACTCCTAAATCCAGTTAGATTTGTGAGGCACTGAAGATGGGAACCCACCTCCTCTGCCAAAAAGGATTTCAGGAAACTTATTAGAGGTGGGCAACATGGATATTATGGCCAGCTACAATGGAAATCAAACTATGATTTAGGAAACAACTCAGGAGCCTAACACTGAATATTATTTCAGCCTTCTGAAAATATGCTTCATCTGGATTTCAGTAGAAAACCTATAATGGGGTCTGAAAGTACTCCATCCATGTATTTATGTCTTTTGTTTAAGAACAAGTTAAAAAAAACAACCCTAGAATAAAAAAATATGGTAGGGCCAAGGCCATATCATAAATAGATGTGAATAAAGCTTTCATGGATGTAAGAATGAGGAAAAGAGGAGGAGACGTAGAGCAGAAGCCATCTAATGTCCCCAGTTCCAGCTTCACATTGATTCTCTTATCTCACCAAACTCAGATATGGATAGGAGCAGCGTTATAGGGCCATCTCCTACTGCTGGAAACAGCAAAAAGTCAGCAAAAATTCTTTAGCTTCTTATTTGCTATTTGTAACCATTTTCAAAACTTCAGATGGTAAATAACTCCATCATCATTTTCACAATATACAGATGATTTGTTCTGTTCCAAAGAAATCTAAGTAAGTGTGAGGTCACTGGATTGCCTAGGGCCATGCTACAAAATGCAGTGATGAGAGACCATCCCTTCGGGAGCAAGGCCGGGCATCATTGTGTATTTTTTTTGTATGTCCTGCTTCGACACAGGAATGTTCCTGATTTATAGCAATTAGTGAAACAATAGAATGTTCTCCTTTGCCTTTTGCTGTTGTTAGAAAAACCACTGATTGCTTTCTGGCTGGAACTGTCTTGCTGATTGTCAAGGAGCACTATTCAAGTGATGAAAGCCAGCTGGGTCAGTATGCATTTGATGAGCAATAAGATTTGCATGCTGGGGGCTATCACAGACCAAGGGTTCATCTCCAAATCCTGGATATGGTTAACTTAATCAAAGGTACCTCTGCCAGTTCAAACCCTTCCCAGAATCTGACCCATTGTTGGACAAGGGAACAAAAATAGTCATTTAAATAAATGTCCTATTGCTTAGGACATATAGGCTTTCTTTCTTATCTGTAACAGCCAAACAACCTTAGAAATTGGTTGTGTGCTTTACTAAGTTAATAGTCCCTTCCCCAAGGAAAAAAAGAAGAGGAATATAAAGTCATTATCCTGGTACACGTCACTTCTAAATTTTATCCTTCAACACACTGGAAGTCTTAAGTGTATATGTTCCTGGGAATAATTGTAAGCTGACGCTGTAATCAAGAAGCAAAAGTGAACTGAACAATGAGTAGATCAAGGTATACTGTTACATAATAAATCAGAGCTATGGAAACAGCACTTCTGCTCGGAGTAAGGGTCACTCCGAAGCATTTACCAGTTTTAATGAAAAAAATTTATTATATCCTAATGTAATTTCGAAATGCTTTCTTTAATGTTCCAATATCATTTTCCTCACAGAAAACCACATTGTAATGCTAAGTTATAAGTATAATGGCCAAGGACATGAGGCCAGGGAGCATCAGGACACATCACACATGCACTTATCAAAGGATAACTGTCTACTGCAGAGAACATCATTATGTGTTTTGATGTTCCTTTGATGTAAATGAAATGTAAACCCAAGGAGCGCCAGCTGCTGGGGTATTGTATAGACACCCAACATGTCATCCGGCTTTGGGTCTTTGGGATGTGAATAAAAGTGCATTCTCTCTATGTCATTTCCATAGCACTTAACAGCCACCAGGATGTAGATAAAGTTATGTGAGTACAAAACTGGCAATGAGATACACTCAATTTTGCACATGGAAAGAATCAGCTGTCAGATATAGATAAAATTTCAAGATCAAAATTAAGCAATAAGCTATAGGATGCAAAAGAAAAGAAAAAAATGAGCTGAGCAAGATGTAGGGGGGGAGAACAGGAATGGGGTGTATTTTGACTGAATGAATATGTTTTTGCTTATTGGATCATACTATACCTTTTTATAAGTGTTTATTGATAAGTTGGCTACAAATATACATAAGATATGATCATTTTGTAGTTTTAAAAAAATCTCTCTAAAGATTGCTAAAACTGCCATGGCAAGGTGGCTCATTTGTCTGGAGCAGCATCCATACACCAAAAGAGTTGTGGGTTCAATTCCAGGCCACATAAGGGAAGCAATTGATCAATGTTTCTCTCTCTCTCTCTCTCTCTCTCTCTCTCTCTCTCTCTCTCTCTCTCTCTCTCATCAACTTTTTAAAAAACACATATCCTTGGGTGAGGATTAAAAAAAATTGCTAAAACTTTCTGGACAATCATTCAGATTTTAAATTTAGGCTTAATTACAGAAAATCTTATTGAAAAAATTAAGACATTAGATAATTGTTGGTTTTTTTTTGGTTTCCAAGATAGAGTCCAAGTTTTAAACCATCTACCGAAGTAAAGTATAATAAACTTTGTGGACTATATAAGGTGAAGTATAACAGTTTATGATATGCTATCTAATCATACCATAAATTATTCAGCTCCAAACATACTTTCTCATTCTGCAATTAAAAAAGCAACAACACTGTTAGCATGATTAGATAAGAATGTTCCTGACACCCGTTAAGTCATATTTTATGAAAATGGAGTTCATGGAACCATGATATAGACAGATTATAGTGAACCTGAATCTTCTGTGATTTTAGAGAAAACTGTGTTTGTGTCTTAAATGTGCCCATGTGAATTTTTCTAGAGAAAACTTCTCCTTTACACTATTCAACCGTTACCTGACCTTTTAAAAATAGTAAGAGCCTTTCAACCCTTTCCTTTCAGTATAGCGATTTCAGTATGTATTTTTATTCTGTCCATTTGTCACTGGCGAAGGGGTTCTCGCCCCCCTACCCCCAGGACAGAAGTCAAGAGAGGAGATGAAACAGATTCAGAAGAGAAGAGGTTTAGTGAAAACAGTAAGGGCAAAGGGAGAGGGAGGGAGGGTGATGCATCAGGGAGTCCACACTGACAGAGCTTATGGCTCCTTGACCTGCTGCTAGGGCTGGCTTATACAGAGCTGGCTTTCTTAGTGCAAACACACAGTGAATTTCTTTGCTCTTCAGGTTCCTGCTGTGGGTTGGCATTGACTCACACTAATTGGTGCAAGGTTCGAGAGACACCCGGAAGGAAACCTAATCCTATCTGGGAGAGGCTCAAGAAGTAACTGAAGGACATTCCCATGCACCAGCCTGTCTCACATTTATTCATTGATTATTCACTAATATTTACTGAGTGACTATGTAGGATCCAATGACAGATAAGCCAGATGGATTCCCTGCCTTCTAGGTTCTTTGGGCTAATTTGGAGAAGCAGGTGGCAAGAGACACTGCGAAAGAAATTCAAATTGCTATGTAAACAGATAGGATTTATAGAAAGTCAAGGGTATCAGGGAAGGTGACTGAGCAATAATTGATAGGTTTCAATACATATCCACAAATGATTCCATCTGTGACCTCTTTAAGTTGGCTCCTGAGTCCTTTTGTCACAATCTCAGTAGACTTTAAGAGTTTTCTTGACTTCCTGAATGACAAGATATTCTGGTCTTATCCTGTGCACGTCCTGTTCCAGACCTGGAATTAGCCAATTCTCTACGAAGCTCTGGTATCTTTTATGAGAAAATAATATTTAGATGTCACAGTCTGTATGTGCCCTGACCAGGAATCGAACCCGCAATCTTGGCATAATGGGATGGCGTTTAAGCAACTGAGCTACCCAGCCAGGGCTAGACATCACTGTCTGGATGTTAGAGGTTCAAAATTCAACATTTTTAAAAATTTATTTTTCTATTATAGTGGACATACAATATTATATTAGTTTCAGTTATACAACATAGTGATTAGACTTTGATACACCTTATGAAGTAATCGCCCTGTTAAGTCTAGTACTGATCTGGCACCAAGCATAGTGTTACCATGTTATTGACTATATTCCCTGTACTGTAATTTATATCCTCATGCCTGTTTATAACTGCCAATTTGAACTTCTAAATCCCTTTCATTTTTTTTACCCATCTCCTCCATCTGATGACCATCACTTTGCTCTATGTATTTATGAGTTTTTTATTTGCTCACCTTTTTCTAGGTTCCACATATAAGTGAAATCATACAGTATTTGTCTTTCTCTGTCTTATTTCAGTTAGTATACCATCTAGGTCCATCCTTGTTGAAAATGGCCAGATTTTCATTCATTTTTTAAGACTGAGTAATATTCATCTTTACACATGTACCACTCATCTATTGAAGGATATGTTGGTTGCTTCTATATCTTGGCTATTGGAAATAATGCTGCAATAAATATAGGGGTGCATATATCTTCAAATTAGTGTTTTGGATTTCTTTGGATAAATACCCCAAAGTGGAATTGTTGGGTCATATGGTAGTTCTATTTTTTTCCTTTGAGAAACCTCCACACAGTTTCCCTTAGTACCTAATCAATTTACAATCATATGAACAGTGCACAGGATTGCCTTTTCTCCACATCTGTGCCAACACTTGTTGTTTGTTGATTTATTGATAACAGGCATTTTGAGAGGTGTAAGGTAATAGCTCACTGTGGTTTTGATTTGCATTTTCCTCTTTATTAGTGATATTTAGCATCTTTTCACATGTCTATTGGCCATCTCCATGTCCTCTTTGGAGAAATGTGCAGTCATATCTATCTGGCAAAAAAGAAAGACTTTTTTGTTATGTTTTCTCAGTATGTAATATAGGAGGTTTTTGTTTTTCAATTGGGTTATCAGATCATTTCTCCCCATATTCACCCAGTTATAAGATTCTGCTAAAGTCTCTGCTTGAAACTTGAAGTACAATGCGTCAAAAATCATATAATTACTCATTAGGAAGGGGTAATGGCCTGTGTGTTCTACAGTCATTTCATTAAAGCACTATCAATTATAGCAATATTATTTTATTTTTAGCATGGCAGTGGAAATTTTGGAAATCAAGATTATTTCTTCCCAAATTTTGGTAATAACATTAAAACATTTTATAAACAGCTCAGCTGGCATGGCTCAGTAGTTGAGTGTTGACTTATGAATCATGAAGGAGTTCAGGGTTTGATTCCCGGTCAGGGCATATGCCTGGGTTGTGAGTTTGATTCCCAGTGTAGAGGCATGCGGGAGGCAGTCAATCAATGATTCTCTCTCATCATTGATGTTTCTACCCGCCTCTCTCCCTCTCCTTTCCTCTCTGAAATAAATAAAAATATATTTAAGAAAAAACATTTTATAAACAAATGTTCTTACTAAAGTTAAACTAGAAGCATCTCTAAAATAGTCATAAATAAGTCAGGCTCTAGAATTATATATCACTGGGAGAAAATACTAATTTCACAACTTATTGTCCTAAGTCTCATAAAATTGTCCTAAGTATTATATAGGACAATGTAGATGAACAATTAGAATATTGCCTGTAGTACTTCTGCTTCCAAACATGATAGAATAGCAGGGGCCAATTTGCCCTCCTGACTAAAACAAAAAAAAAAAAAAACACCCACAAATATATGAAAGAAAGATATCCGAAACACTGATGTCAGGCAACAGAGAACGATAATTCTTGGAAGACAGGAAACAAACCAGGGAGTCCTAAGATTGTCCATCAGACTATTTTGGGATGGTTTCTGGCCATAGTACAGGAATGAAGATCCAGGCAGAGGAGACAGGCTCCTGATTTGAGATTAAGCTGAGACCAAGAAAGGTAGTACTTGCAGAACTGGAGAGGAGAGAAAACTCTGGAAATCTGCGACAGTCCCATTCATATATTCAATTCAGTACTGACCATTGCAGTGTAGCTGGATAAAATAGCATTTGAAAGAAACAGAGGTAAGAGGCTTTCACACAACGCTGGGAAGTGTCTGTTCCCACCATCAGACATTGGATAGAGTAATCAGAATGGTTTTAGCTCCAGAATGAGAGTAAACTTGAATTTTAGTGGGGTTTTAACTCCATACCCCAGGATAGAGTACAGCCTGGTCCCACCTAGAAAATTTTAGAAGTGACACATGAAAGAATCAAAACGTTTCCAAGTAACTTAACTGGAACAAAGCTCAAGAATATCTATAGAAACTTACACTATCCAATACCGTCCCCCCAAAATTTACAGTGTCTGGCACTTAATTAAAAATTACCAGGTACAAAAAAGAAGCAGGAAATTATAAACCATAAAGAGGATTGAAATCAATAAACCAAAATCAACAACTGAACAACTGATACAGATAATAAAATTAGCAGAAGACATTAAAACATCTATAACATGTTCAGAAAGTTAAGTAGAGATATGGAATATATAAGGCCCAAATTAGACTTCTATAATTGAAAAACTAGAATTAATGGCATAGTAGACATTGTGGGAAAAATATATTAGTGAACTAGAAAACATAGAAATAAAAACTATCTAAAATGAACCACAGAAAGAAAAAGTATCTATATATAAAAAAGGCTAAGTGACTGGATGGTACATATGATGTGCACTGGCAATCCTATCTAATAAAAGAGTAATATGCAAATTGACTGTCACTTCAACACACAAGATGGCTACCCCCATGTGGTCAAAGATGGCTGCCCCCATGTGGACACAAGATGGCTGCCACAAGATGGTCAGCAGGGGAGGGCAGTTGGGAGGGACCAGATATGCAAGGGAGGGAAGTTGGGGGTGATCAGGCCTGCAGGGGAGGACAGTTAGGGGTGACCAGGCCAGCAGGGGAGGGCAGTTGGGGGGAATCCAGGCCAGCAGGGGAGGGAAGTTGGGGGGAACCAGGCCAGCAGGGGAGGGCAGTTAGGGGCATCCAGGCTGGCAAGGGAGGGCAGTTAGGGGTCACTGGGCCAGCAGGGGAGGACAGTTGGGGATGACCAGGCCTACAGGGGAGGACATTTAGGGGTGACCAGGTCAGCAGGAGAGAGCAGTTAGGGGCAATCGGGCTGGCAGGGGAGTGGTTAGGGGTGATCAGGCCCACAGGCAGAAGCAGTTAGAGGCAATCAGGCAGGCAGGGAGGCGAGTGGTTGCGAGCCAGCTGTCCTGGATTGTGAGAGGGATGTCCGAATGCCCGTTTAGGCATTCGGGCCTAAACAGGCAGTTGGGCCCTGACCAGTTTGGCTCAGTGGATAGAGCATTGGCCTGCAGACTCAAGGGTCCCAGGTTCGATTCCGGTCAAGGGCATGTACTTTGGTTGCGGGCACATACCCAGTAGGGAGAGTGCAGGAGGCAGCTGAATGATGTTTCTCTCTCATCAATGTTTCTAACTCTCTCTCCCTCTCCCTTCCTCTCTGTAAAAAAATCAATAAAATATATATTTTTTAAAAAAACAACAACAAAAAAAAGAAACAGGCAGTCGGACATCCCTCGAGGGGTCCCAGATTGGAGAGGGGGCAGGCTGGGCTGAGGGACACACAACCCCTCTGTGCACAAATTTCGTGCACCGGGCCTGTAGTTTAAAAATAAATGTTGACTCGTGCATGCACGATACATATAAAGCTCTCGCTGGTGCCAATTGCACGTGATGCCAGAATGTATCTGAAGACCAATTATTAGCACAACATACCTCTGAAGCTGAAAGAAAGCGGCGTTGTCAACAGAATATGTCTGAAGACCAACTATTAGCACATTGTACCTCTGAAGCCAAAAGAAAACAATGTCATTGACATAATATTGTTTATTTGTTTATCAATTTATATATCACTTTCATATACATTTACTAATTTTCTTTCATCTCTGACACTTCTATTATAGAGAAAGGGCAAATAGCAATATTAAAATATTTTGTATTTTAATTTTATAATACTATATTATATACTAGAGGCCCAGTGCACAAAATTCGTGCATGGGGGAGGAGTTGTCCCTCAGCCTGGCCTGCACACTCTCATAATCTGGGACCCCTTGGGGGATGTCCAACTGCCAGTTTAGGCCCAATGTCCAAATGCTGGTTTAGGCCCGATCCCATGGGACCACTGGCTTCTAACTGTTCGCCTGCCTGCCTGCCTGATCGCCCCTAACTGCCTCTGCCTCAGCCTCACTCCCGGGACCCAGGCTTCCCTCCTCCAACTGGCCGCAGGCAACCAGGACCCAGGCTTCCCTCCCTTTGGCTGGCCTCAGGCACCTGGGACCCCAGGCGGCTTTGCCTAGGCCCCAGCTTTGTCAGGAAGGCATCCAGAATGATGTCTGGAAGACGTCCAGTCAATCTGGTCTAATTAGCATATTACCCTTTTATTTGTATAGATACTATTTTGACATGTAATTTTTTGCAGTAATGTAATTACCGCATGAATCTTTTTTCTAATTAATTTCTTTTCAATGTGCATGAATCTGTCATAAATAATAAACAGACAATCACTGTCTGTGGGACAATTTTTGAATGGGAGCTCCAAGAGGGAAAAGATGTGACTAGAAAAATATTTGAAAAAATAACTGAAATATTTCTAAATTTGATAAAAACTCTAAATTTACAGTTTAAAAAAGCACAACAAAACTCAAGCAATAAAAAAAAAAAAAAACTAGAGCAAGGCTCATTAACATCAAATTACTCAAAGCAAGTAATAGTCTTTAAAGCAACCAGAAAGGGGGAAAAAAGATGTTATATAGAGAACCAAAGATAAATATGCTAGCAGATTTCTAGCCAAATTAATACCAGCAAGAAACAGTGAAGCAACATACTTAAAATACTGAAACAAAAACCTATACACATAGAATTCTATTCAGGAAATATAAATAAATTATAAACTTTTATGAATAATGTAACAATATTGGTTTATAAAATATGACAATATTAACAAAGGAAACTGGGTGCAAGGTATATAGAAATCATCTATATTATGTTTACAACTTTTTGGTAAATTTAAAACTATTCTTAAACAATAAGTTTATGAAAAAATAATTATTTTTTAAAAACCAGTGCATGGCATGTTGTTTATTATAAATAACAATTAATTTTATCCATTATTAGTTATTAGTGTTTATTATCAGTATTATTAATGAGCACTAATTACTATTAAGCATTGATTTAAGCATTTCTTTGTCAGTGAGAACCTCATACTAAACACTTGAATCTCTTAAGATAATATAGTACACTAATAGTTAAGCCAGGACAGGTATAGATTTTAAGGGACCCATAACACAACATTCTAGAGATTTTTCCTTTGAAAGTAAAAATACATGTTATATGTACAAAAATAGGTTCAGGGATTTTAAAGTTCTCACTTGAAACCCTGGTGTTCTTTTTCATTGTTTATCTCCAGATCCATCTATACAAATATATCTTATCCCAAGTTAGTGGCAAATTCACTAGGTTAGGATATTTACTGACTATTTCTAGAATTGAGTATGAATTGCAAAAAATTATTCCTAGCAATTCGATAGGCCCTACAAAAGAGAAATAAATTGACAAAAAATTTACTAGGTTAAAACATAGGGTAAGTAATATAATAAGAGGCAACACATTAATCCAAATCAGTCATCATACAAAAATCATCCATATAGGTAATCTGAGGACCACCAGCCAAAATGATAGCCTGTGATTGGTTTGCATCACATCTTAGAATTCTAAGACCTAACCATTGCTAAAAGGATAAAAATATTTCCCATAGCTTTTTCAGCTGTCATACTTTTATATTCTCACTAGTGGCCCGGTGCATGAAATTCGTGCACATTAAAAGGGAATTAATTAGAGGAAATATTTTAATATTGCTATTTGCCCTTTCTCTATAGTAGAAATGTCAGAGATGAAAGAAAATTAGTAAAATGTATATGAAAATCGTCCTCCTGTCAGAATCTGGGATGCGCCGCAGGACCCAGAGTCAAGTCCCCACCCAGCCACGCATGCCTCGAAATCGCATTAGACCCAGACCTGGCCGGCCCCACCCCCGTCAAGCCCCGCCGGGAAGTGGGGCGCAGCCTCAGGTCCCCTGGCCCGGCACTGGGTGGAGGGCATAGCCTCAGGTCCCTCATCAAACCCCGCCAGATGGGGCTCCTGTCAAGCCCTGCCAGGTGGGGGGCGCAGCCTCGGGTCCCCCAGCATACCCTCAGGTCCCCCAGCCCAGTGCCGTAGCAGAGGACTCGGCTCAGGTCTCCTGGCCCAGCACCAGGGCAGAGGGCACAGCCTGATGTCCACCAGCCAGGTGTTGGGGCGGGGGGTGTGGCCTGAGGTCCCCTGGCCTGGGGTGAGGTGGAGAGCATGCTTTGAGGTCCCCCATCAAGCCCCGCTGGGTGGGGGGCACGGCCTGAGGTTCCCCAGCCTGGGCCAGGGCGGGGAGGTGGAACCTGAGGTCCCCTGGCCCAGCACCAGGGTGGGGCATGGCCTGAGGTCCCCAGTCAAGCCCCACTGGGTGGGGGGTGCGCCTGAGGTTTCTCGGCCCAGCACCAGGGCAGGGGGTGCAACCTGAGGTCTCCTGTCAAGCCCTATCCGGTCCCTGCTGATTGCTTGTTAAGGCTCAGTATGGGAACTCAGCCTCCACTGTGGGTGCAACCATCTTGTGTTATGGAAACCCCACCTCCGCTGTGGATGCCTCCATCTTTGTTGTGGTGTGGCTTTCAATTTGCATATTCCCTCTTTATTAGATTAGATTAATTTAAAGGAAGAGGTGGGACTCTGATTCTCTCAGGGAGCTTTCCGTGAAGCCCCTTGTGCAGGGTTGTTAAGAACAGCCTTGGTAGTTGAGGGGAGATGAAGAAATGCACAACTCCATCAAAGGCCTGTCCCTGAACGACTCACAGGTCTAAACCTGAGTGTGAGTGTCTCCTGTAATGACTCCACTTGCCTGCAATACCAGCCGCAGGTCCCCTCACCAATCAGAATGCATAGGTAATTAGCTGCTGCTTCAGTTAAGGCTCACAACATGTTTGAGCAGGTTGGCTTCAAGGGTTTAAGATGCACCTGTTTACAATTAGTTACAATGGATTCTATATACCACACCTCGTTTCTTGGAGGGAAGGAAGAACGTGTTTGAGCAGCGGTTGCCACCATTTCTCTCTGCCAGTTTTGTTGGTTATTGACAAAGCCAAACTTGTTCACCTGGTCTGCTTTTAATGTTCTTTCTCTTCAAGCTTGCTGCAAATTGCTTTAATTAAACTGCATCATTAAGGTCACCAACTAACTCTTCTTCCCTTCTCTTTGCTGCCACAGAGAGACTTGTCTCCCAGAATACGTTGGTTCCAAAACATCACACTTGCCCTGGACTGGTTCACTTCTCACCACGGCTACAGCCAAGCACAAGAGGAAGAGGTGGGACTCGAACTCCCCCGGCGAGCTTTCTATGAAGTCCCTTGTGTATTGTTCCTACCCAGGAGGGGCACTCACAGGGTGACACACAGGCGAGCATGGAGCAATCTGCACCAACCCATGAGCATAATGGAAACAAATTCCCATCTCCTTTGCCCCGGATGGAACCAAGAAGCAAAGAGAAGTAAGTGAGTGTTTCATCATCATCTTAGGTGGTTAGATAGAGCCAATCATAATTCCAAATTACCACTGAACACTAAGAGTAAATTGCTTGTTTTCTCTCTTTCAAATGTACTTGATGCCTATTTCTTCAACTTCACTTCAAAAAGCTAAATATGTATTGGTCTTTTCACTGTGCAATGGATAATATGAACTCCACCCGCACTCCTACAACACACACTGGCTTGAGAGCCAGTGATGCAGGCATGGGGGTGGCCAAGTTGCCACACTGAGTTTTACAGACCACACATTTCATCACAGGGGCTGCTGAAAGGTTGCTGATCCGTGTTCTGGAGTGAGACCTAAGAATGAGAAGGCAGAGCTAGAGAAAGGGTGTGTCCACCCTCAAAATTCCATCAGTTAAAGGTGCACCCCCTTCCCCACAGCCCACCCAACCTCGGAGAGTTTCAATTAAGAAAGGAAAAACATTGTCCAACCTAAACATAAATGATCATTCTCCAGGCCACAGAGTCCTCGGGAATACTGAGGACTGTGACATGGGTGGTTGTCAGTGTTAGTAAAGATTCCTCTCTGGACCTAACCAGTTTGGCTCAGTGGATAGAGCGTCGGCCTACAGACTAAAGGGTCCCAGGTTCGATTCCAGTCAAGGGCATGTACCTTGGTTGTGGGCACATCCCCAGTGGGGGTTGTGCAGGAGGCAGCTGATCGATGTTTCTCTCTCACTGATGTTTCTAACTCTCTATCCCTCTCCCTTCCTCTCTGTAAAAAATCAATAAAATATATTTTTTAAAAAGATTTCTCTCTGATCTTTGCAGATCTGTAGTCTTAGACAGATCCCAGAGGCAGCACTAGAAAAGTGACTCAGGACATACCCTGGCCTGTCTCCATCTCCTCCCCCTGCCACCTGTCACTGCCCACAAGATAGCCTATCCTTAGATTCTCTGCTCCTCACCAATTGTATTTCAATATATTTGGAGGAGAATTTAAGGTGCTAGCTGGATTTTAGGCAGATGAAATAAAAAATGATGGTGCATAATGTCTTTTGAAATCCCTGAAACTAGTCACCTGACCCAAGGATATCAGTGATACCTAAAATTTAATACTGTATCAGAATCATCTGGAAAACTTCCACAAAAAGTTCCCATGCCCAGAGTTTCTGATTGAATGGGGTTAGAATTAGGCTATGTGCCTTTCCAATTCCATGTATCCAAAAATTTGAGAATTGATTATCTATAGGTTAGGTCCGTGGTCGGCAAACTGCGGCTCGCGAGCCACATGCGGCTCTTTGGCCCCTTGAGTGTGGCTCTTCCACAAAATACCACAGCCTGGGTGAGTCTATTTTGAAGAAGTGGCATTAGAAGAAGTTTAAGTTTTAAAAATTTGGCTGTCAAAAGAAATTTCAATCGTTGTACTGTTGATATTTGGCTCTGTTGACTAATGAGTTTGCCGACCACTGAGTTAGGTGATTCTATCAGGTTGTCCTATATACCAAACACTGTGATTTAGGGACTCTACATTGAAATTCCGAGTTTACTTATCATCCTAGTTAAATTCCACTAGGGTCCACCAAATAATTCATTTATTCAACAAATATTTATTGAATGCTTGCTGAACAGAAATATAAAGGAATTATCTATACCTGTATCTAACCTCTATGTTTATGTTTACTTACATATAAAGATATAACTCTCTCTGTATAAGTTTATCTATATATACATATATTTCCACTGATATAGTCCTTGGGACTATGTCTCAAAAGTTGTTTACTACAATTTAAAAAAATGATATTGAAACATTTCCATGTTGTGTAAACCAATAACAGTGATGCTGTTGTAATAACCGAATTATTATTTAACAGGAAAGGAGTGAAAAAGAAGGCCAAATAATATAGGCATGCCATTTACACAGCTTTGCCAAAAGCTGCATTTAACATTCTCCAAGTCCCTTCCCCACTGATTGATGGGAGAAAGGACTAGTCAAAGGCAGTTTAGACATTTGCCCAGTAAAGGTCTGAGTGATGTGGGAAGGTGCTTGCCCGTCAGTGAAAGCGAGTCAATGTCCAAGATGGGTGTGGCCACTGCAAGTGCATGAAATCTAAATATATAAACTTCCAAACAACAGAAGCTCCCTCTCTTCTCTCTCTGGCACGCCGGGTTCCTAGCTCTCCTGTGGCAGGAGGATATGCTCCCTGTGCCCACATGGTGCACAGCCATGTTGGACTCCATACATGGACTAATGGACTTTAATTAGCTTGGATACTAAACCACACCTGGCTGCAATGCAGAATGGAAGCTCTCAACATTGGCCTTGTTTCTGGCTCTGCAGGAACCCCAGTTGCACCCTTTTCAGGCTTAAGGGACAGGGGGGACTTTTGAACCCCAAAAATGTAACTCCATGCAAATAAAACCTTTTTCTATACCCTATCCTCCCATGTAAGTCTTAGAAAATTCATTTTCTGAAGATACCTCAAGAGCCTCACTCCCACTCATGTCTGGGAAATCTGGCCCATTAATTCCTCTGGCAGCACCAGGACCCAGCATTTTCCAGAAACTAAAATACCTCCATGGTTGTGTCCATGTGGAGGAGATTATATACCATTCTTTAGATAAAGGTTTTTGTTCCATATCCCCCAAACATAACTTATATCTCAAAGCCATGTTTATCAAGAATTCTAGAGATGTCGAATACAAAATGATATATAACAAAGAATTCATTGAATCCTAGATTTCAGTTATTTCCATTTTTTTTCACCAAGAATGTTTCCTTTACTTCTCTTTCCTATTCCTTGGGTGTGCTGCAAAGAGTTCTGTTTTTCTTTAACATGAATTAGGGAAGAGATCTTAATTAATTGTGTTATACTGACTTTCTTGAATATGGGTGCTGTCCTTTAAGTATCTCTCTTAAGAAAATAAAGCTAGAGAGAATTCCAATGAGAAAGTGAGAGGCCCAGTTGTCTGTCTTGTGGTATCTTTTAATTGATGACAGAATTTTCCTCTGTTTCATTAAAGGCATGGCATCGTGTATTTGTTAAGTTGACCCCAGACTTCCTTTGCTGATGCTGATCTCGAACAATGTAACTGGAAAGAGAATTTAAATCCAATGCATTTGACCTTTGAAGTCCACATCTCTCAGCTGACTCTTGCAGATTCTATCACTTTGCTGAGGGCCTCAGCTCTGGCCTTTTGCTACTCCCTCAGATATATCTTTTATCTTCTCCCTCCCCCCACCCCCAACTTTCAAAATGCCTGTTCCACTTAGGTTCTTTCATTCATGCTCAGTGAAGAAGACAAAAAAGGAAATTCAGAAATACACGCTGACCTAAGTGAAATGGTCTCCCTTTAAATAAAGGTAGGACTATGCTGTGCATGAACCAAAGTTGAAGGACAGTGTGAGGCATCTTTTATTCTTCTGACTTATGCACAAATTCTGACCCAAATGAGCTGCTGAATAGCCGTCCAGAGACCCATGCTATTCAACAACTGTTCTGTGATGATCCAACGACTTTGTGTACTGTGCTGTTCAAGAGGGAGTCACTAGTCCCAATGGCTACTGAGCCCTGGAAATGTGGCTGGTGTGACTAAGGAACTAAAGTGTTCATTTTATTTAGTATTAATTAATTTAAACTTAAATAGCCACCTGTGGCTGTGACTATTATAATGTAGTGTAGTTCTAGACTCTAATCTCCAAGAAATTAGACTTTGGAGGACTTGTAATGTACATAAGAATGAATCATTGTGTGTGTGTGTGTGTGTGTGTGTGTGTGTATGCCTTTAGAGTCAGAAGCAGCAGCTCAGCTCCATCCTGGTCATTGTGTGAGGCTATGCAGTGTCACTACAACAGACACAGGATGCACGGCTGGCTCAGGAGCACACAGGAGGCTGACCCTCCACCTTCTTTACTGAGGGTTTACACCCCACCTCGAGCAGGAAGGGACTCATTTTATAGTTACCTACCTAAAAGGTTAAAACATTGAGAATGGTGTCCCCTGGCCTATGACAAGAGAGATTGACGAATTTAGGAGAAATAATGTGAGAGAGAAGATGCATTGAAACCACACACAGAGAGCATGTAACTAGACAAAAGCAAAGACTCAAAACAAATCTATGCTTTGGATGATCTACTCACATCATGTCATTGACAACGAGCTATAATCCAATGAGGAACAATTGTTGAGCAATGTACATCGCTAAGCACTTTTCACAGACCAACTATTTTCTTTTAATTTTCACAACAAACCTAGAAAGTAAGTAATAATTTTTTTAATATTTACAGGTGATGAAACCGAACAAGGATTAGGAACTTTACTTAAGGTTGCATAGCTTGGATTCAAGCCAAATAAGTCTAGTTGCAAAGCCCATGGGAACTCACTAAAATCCTTCTAAGTTTTATTGACTTAGCCTCTAATATAGATAATCTTTTGTCTCACTAAGTGCACACACACATGTACACACAAACATAGTGTGCTTATTCTTATGAAAACCTAATTTTAAAACCATAAACTTATAATGTGGGGGGCATGGGTTTGGAATGACAATTTTTCACTTGAAAAAATTATTCATCCCAGTGTTTTATACTTGGGGTGTCCAATATCCTATATTCTCTATGTATTCTTATCCTTCTAGAAGGGCTTGTGTTAGACCCAATGACATAGGACAAGCTGTTACAATCATTTATATAATTTAAAGGTTCTGCCCAAACCTTTTTAGATTGCTCTTGGGTGCATATATATTTTCACACAATTTAAAATTCCTCTTTTCGCTATCTACTACTAAAGGCTACTATCAGTCTATCTTCTCAGTAGAATGTGAAAAATGTTACGTTTCTTTGTGTTTCTGTAATTTATTACAATATCTGAGATAGATTAGGCACTGAGATAAATAATGCATGAATAAATAAAAATTGTAAATGCATTAACAAATGTAAAATACATTTTAAATTGTGACAGACCATAATGTAAAGCCTGGAAGTAGAGAATTCTGGTTAGCATTCTTTTCTGTGTTTCTTTCCCAAAGTCTTTCATGTTTTATAGGAGAGCTGAAGTCAGTTTGGAGTGTGCATTTTCTTGCATGTTCATTTTGGTTCAAAGCCTCAGTGTTTAACACTAGCCTTGCTCCATGCAGGGTCATGACCAGGATAATTAATGAAGGATCATGGGTAGCTGTTCATTTCTCATTCTTAAATTAAGATTAGGCTAATATAAGTTCAGATTTTTAAAAGCTTCAAATATAAGCCATGATAGATAGATAGATAGATAGATAGATAGATAGATAGATAGATAGATGATAGATGATAGATAGATGATAGATGGAAGATTGATTGATGGGTTTTTAATGAAAAAGCAATGTTTTGCTAGGGAAATCATTCCCTTTTAGGCTTTTGGAGATGTCAGGGGGTGTGTATGTGGTGGTGGGGCGGGGGGGAGGGGGCAGAGGGGAGTATGTCAGAAATTCGGAACTAACTAACTAACTAGCTTAGCCAGGTGTTGTTCTTATCTCAGCAGCAGGATTCAGCATGGTGCCTCCTGACATTCCATTCTTACTTTACTAGTTTCAGAAGCCATTTGATAGTGGATACTTGAAAACATATAATAAGGAAAAGAAAAAACCCAAGGTTAGGAGGTAAAGAAATATGTGGCTTAAATCTCGGTTGAAATAAGCAACAAAATTCTACCTGAAGTAGTCATCCTGGCAATGGTGAGAGGTTAATGGGAGGGAGGAAGTGAGAATGAGCTGCTGAACTCTATAAGAAATTGGGTGCTATATTTAATAAATTTATATTTAATGTCTCTGTGATGGATTTGATTATAAAAGTGGCTGTCTGTATATGAAGTTGCCTGACCAGCAAAATTGTTTTGGTTAGCAACAATTCCAGAAGATGTAAAAAATTCCAGATGGTCTCAATGACTCAGGACAAGAGGTGAAGTGTGAGTGGAGCACTCCCCCGAGCATGCTCAGCAGGCTGGCTCATTCCCTCCTCTCTTAGTGCTCCCCAGCTGCCTGGCACCTGCCACTGCAGCCAGAGCCAGCCCTTCCCCCTCCCCTGTGGTCTCCTGCCCTCCAGGCCCTCACACCTAGCCTAAACATATTTACACATACATGTAGAGAATTTCATGCATTCTGTTACACACATATGTATGTAATATACCAAATGTCTCCAGAGTGCATCATATCCATGTTTTTTTTTGCAAATGTTATTTTTTTTATTGTTGACAGTATTACAGATGTCCCCCAATTTCCCCCCCTTTTCCTGCTCCTCCCAGCCCCTGCGCCACCCAGGCCTTCTCCACACTATTATCTGTATCCATTGGTTCTGCATATCTTACCTTATAATAGAGAAACATGCAAATTGACCGCACCTCCGCTATGCCCACGATTGGGCCGGCAGGAGGCTGGGGGCGGGACTCCGGGTGGCATATCCGCCGTTGAGAAGATCAAGATGGCGGTGCCCAGTGGCCGGGCCCATGCCGCCGCTCCCAGGGGTGCCTGGGGCGATCAGCACCCCGGGGGGGCGTGGCCGGGCCCATGCCGCCCCTCCCGGGGTGCCTGGGGCCATCGGCACCCGGGGGGGGCGTGGCCGGCTCCTCCCGCCCCTCCCAGGGGTCCCGGGGGGGTGATCGGCCACCTGGGGGGGCTTGGCCATGCCCATCCCGCCCCTCCCGCCGCTCCAGGGGGTCCCAGGGGCCGAGGCTTTCCGGGCCTTGGGCACCAGCGGGGAGCCTGCACTGATCGCAGGAAACCACTGGGGGTCGGCTCCTGTGATCGGTAGCAGGGACGCTGGTGCAGCAAGCCCAAGGCCAGGAATGCCTGGGGCGGAGGCTTTCCGGGCCTTGGGCACCAGCGGGAAGCCTGCAAGGATGGCAGGAAACCACTGGGGGTCAGCTCCTGAGATCCTTAGCAAGGATGTTGGGTGCCGCGGAGCCCAAGGCCACCGCCCGGGGCCAAGCCCCGACCCTGAAAAAGGCAGAAGGCGGTGGCCACAGCCAAGGCCTGGGTCCCTGGTGCCGGCAGAAAACTGGTGCAGGCAGCCAGGTGAATGAAGGTCTATTGCACGAATCTTCGTGCAAACGGGCTACTAGTATGTATATAAGTTGTCAGGGCCCTGACCAGAGTACGCCGGATGTTAAAGGCCTGTTTGCCATATACATGCGTGAAGGAAATGACTCAGCAGTATCAGTATACGCACTGCGCAGGCACACTCTTACATCACCCACCTGTTTTGCGTAACACTGATGTCACTACTTGGCAAGAAGCCTCTTTTGTTTGAGTTAGTATAAAAGGTGCTACTGCTTTGTCTGCAATAAAGCATTTCCCTTCTACTTGCGGCTGCTCGTGTCTTTTTCAATTCCCGGTATCCAAGGAGGTCCCGTCCCTAGCAGAGGAGCTCAGACCCAACATAAGTTCTTCGATTAATCTTTTCAAATCACACCCATTTCTTCCCTCTGAGATATGTCAGTCTGGTCCATGCCTCTGGACCTATTTTTGTTGTTGTTGTTAATTTATTGTGTTCATTAAATTTCACTTACAAGTGAGATCATGTGATATTTGTGTTTTTCTGACTGGATTATTTCATGTAGCATAATACTTCCCAGATCCCTCCATGCTGTCTCAAAGGTTAAGAGATTCCTCCCCTCCTCCCCCTCCTCCTCCTCCTCCTCCCCACTTCTTCCTCCTCCTCCTCCTCTTTCCCCTCCCTCCTCCTCCTCCTCCTCCTTTCCCCCCTCTTCCTCCTCCCCCCCTCCTCCTCCTTCTCCTCCTCCTCTTTCTCTCTCTCCTCTCCTCCTCCTCCTCTCTTTCTCTCTCTCCTCCCCTCCTCCTCCTCCTCCTCCTCCTTCTTCTCCTTCTTCTTTGTTGCATGGTATTCTGTGGTGTAAATGTATCACAGCTTTTTTATCCACTCATCTACTGATGGGCACTTGGGATGTTTCCAGATCTTCACTATTATAAATAAGGCTGCTATGAACCTAGGGGTGTATATATTCTTTCTGATTGGTGTTTTGGGTTTCTTAGGATATATTCCTAGAAGTGGGATCACTGGGTCAAACTGTAGTTCTATTTTTAATTTTTTGAGGAAATTCCATACTGTTTTCTATAGTGGCTGCACCAGTCTGCACCCCCACCAGCAGTGTCTTAGGGTTCTCTTTTCCCCACATCCTTGCCAGCACTTGTTGTTTGTTTACTTATTGATAGTAGCCATTCTGACAGGTGTGAGGTGATACTTCATTGTAGTTTTAATTTGTATCTCCATGTTTTCATTTGATTTTCTATTTGATAATATGAAGCCCAAACATGGGAACATGATTTAGAAAGGTCTGTGTGCTAGATCTCCTGAATCGTATAATTCATTCTTTTCTCAACTATACTATTAATAGCTTAAGGTACTGTGTATGTTTTGAAAATATTAACTTATTAGTACTTAGAAACTATCTCCTATCTATGTTGAGGAGTGTCACAGACTAGAAAAAAATATGTAATGGTAAGTATATTTGTTTCTGCATGACACCTCGAAAGGTAAAGTTGTTCAAGTAGAATTATTCAGAGAACAGAGATTTCCGTTCAATTCAAACCTCTCTAGTTTCCTGCTGCAGTTCAGGTTTAATCAAACTTACGAGCTGAAAGAGGAAGCAAGCTGGCCAGCTGCTCCTTCCTCCCTGATCACCTGCCAGTCATGCGCTGATGGAGGAGCCCACATCAACGCCTCCAGAACCATGAGGATGGGTCACTTTCAGAGAGCAACTGCAGCACGGGGCCTGCTCCAAACAGCGGCTCTGCCTCCACGTGTCTTCCTGTCCTCCTCTCCCTTCACTCTCTCCCCCCTGCACTCCCTCCCTCCTTTTCTCCCCTAAACATTGAGGATTTGCTAGGTACTAGGTGCTCGCTGAGTCACAAATAAAATGAATATAATCTTGATACCTGAGGTCTTAAATTTTAGAGATGGAACCAAAAACAAGAAGGATTAGATAAATCATTGATTTCAATTGTAATAAATACCACAAGGGAAAACACAGGCAGCTACGAAAGGACTGACCCTGTGGAGGTGATAGTCGAAGCATCGCTATGACTGTCCATACCACAGCACGTCCAGTTAAACTCTCTGCCTTGATGGCAACGTCATTGGCACTGTCTGAGGTGGTGGCCATTAGCCACGTGTGGCACTAAGCACATGGAGTGTGACCAGCGTGACTGAGGGACTCAGGTTGTGAATATCTTTCTCTGGCTATTGCGTTGGACAAAGCAGGTCTTGGTGCTCCAGCAGAATGGAGAAGAGGAAGGTGGGGATGAGACAAGGGGAGGGGAAATTAAGGGAATAGCAAAGAAGGAGAAGTGGGGGAGGGAAGTAGGGTGTCTGACAGGCAAAGAGATAATTAATAATTAGGTCTATTTCTGAAAATTTTATTTTTAAATATTCAGGAAAAAGCCTTTCTCAGAACATTTAAACCATTTCACTTAGGATGACTTGGTGATTCAACTCATGGAATTAACAAACATTGCGTTGAGTGCTCAGGACAATACTAGGTCTAGGGATACAATGCCAGACCACAAACACAAGCTCTCTATTTTTTTGCATGGAGTTTTATACCCACAGAATCAAACAATCACATAATTTCCTTCACAGCATAATGAGACAATTATTGTGGAAGGGGAAACTTCCTGGAAAATTATTTATTTATGAAAATGTAGAGCCATTAAAATAGTCATATATTTTGATGCAACAATTGCACTTCTGAGAGTCCATTCTGAGTCAATAAAGAAAACAGAGATGTCAATAGGGTTTGTGTGTTAGCATGGTGTTTATTTAAGTGAAAAATAACAGAAACAGAAAGTTTAAGAATAAATAAATTATGCACATTTAAAATGATGACATACTGTGCAATATTTCACTTCTATAATAGTAGCTGGCTACACTCAGTATGTAGCAAGCCTTTTATACCAGTTAACACAGTGAATCTTCCAAACTACCATATGAGAAAGGTCTTAGTATTCAGTACATCATTTTAATGGAGGACGCTGTAATGAAGGGGAATGTAGCTAGCAGCTGAAAGAGTTGAAGCTTAGACTTTATTTTCTATTTATTATGACCCAGAATCCTGAATTTCTCTCTGCCTTTCACTCATGATTTGTAAACAATGTCTAATGACATGGGGAAATGCTTATACCATGATATAAATGGGAAAAGAACAATGCAGAACTGCGTAATTCCTATTTTGTAATTACACACACACACACACACACACACACACACACACACACTTTTTTTTGTGGCTGTCTCTCTTAAATGTGTCTGTGCCAAAGCATGAATGTGTGTGTGTAAGCAAATGTCTCCAAATGTTCAAAATGATATGTTTTCTCAAAATCATGAAGTGATTTTGAATATTTTGTGCTTCTTTTCCTAAAGCACCACCAAAACTTGTTGCAGAAAAGAAGTTTATCTGTCATTTAAGTTTGATTTCTATACCCAAGTTTATGTGCATGTTAAAGAACTTTAAAACTTCAAAACAAAAATACAAATATGAGTAATCTTATTAGTTATTTGACTCTTTGATTTTAGTGACTAACTTGTCCATGCCTATTTTCAAAACCTCTCTTTGTGCTGTTTCACATTGTTTCCTGTCTTTGGATACATTTTAGAAATAGGTATGGAAACCAGAAGTTATTTTAAAACAATGAATTTACCATTGGGACTTATGTATACTTAGTTGTTCCTAGTCAAAAGTAGTTTATAAAACCAGTTGCCTCAGGACCACTTTATAAATAATCCCCACACATTTTTCCCTTTTGGGACCAAACCTTGGTTCTTCAGAAGTTCTTCTGTACCCTGAAACATATTTTTGAATGTGCATACAGTTCAGATAATAATTTTTTTGATAACTTGAATCATTAAAAATAAAAACCCATCCTAATTCTCACATGACAACTCTTCATCTATATCTTTATTGTGCAGCCTCCACATCTGAGTCTGTCTGTGTCACTGACCCTCCTGTATGAACATCCCTGACATTCTACCCCAAGAAGTAAACACACCCTCAGCGCCTGTCTGGTGTTGCCTGTCATCTCCTGGATTCCGGTGGCCTTATCAACGGCTCTCATGAAACCACTCTGGGATTGGTGGCAGTCGTGTTCCTATCAGCCTCAAACAGGCTGGTGACTGGCAAGAGCTTCAAAGAGCTGATGACAAAAGTGAAGAAGGACACCAGAGGGTGTTGACTCTGCTCTCCCCTTGAACCTCTTGGTCCTCCCTCTTGAGGCTGGCTCAGGGTCCCTGCCTGCACCTCAAGGGTTGCTACAGCTACAGTCTCAGCAAGCACTCTTTGTAAGCCAGTAGAGATACCTGGTCATTCATCATCTTGTCCCCTCCCATTTTCTCCCTAAGATATTGAAAGTAAACATTTTTCTAACCCGATTTCCAGGACTACTTCAAAGGCAGTAAGTGGGTAGGCAAACAGCACCCCCTCACAATTCCCCCCTCCCACACACACACAGATTTGGTGTTGCAAACTCCAAGTCATTTGGACTTGGACTCTGGCTCCCATTTCTTTGCCAAGATTCAGATTCTGAGCAAACGAGAAGAGTGGAGCCAAAACAAACCAAGTGATTCCACAGGCACATTGTGAGGTGCAGAGCTAGCATTTTTAATATGGTGTAATTAAGGCTATAACAAGCATCACACGGGGAACGAGTCTCCAGATTGTGACAGAAATAAATCTTCTTGACTTTGAAAGTTTTCCTTAAAAAGAAACATTTTGGTTCTATCATTTGTGCAAGAGGGAGAAAGCCTGCTGTCCTTGACACAGGAAGTAGATAATACTTGTCAGTAGAATTCAGCCACCTGCTTGGGGTGCCTTGGGGATTGAAACCTACATCTGGCAACACGCTCTCCCACTTCTGGAACACACCTCTGGGGCTACAGAGAAGGTTTAGATTGGGCAAAGTCCTTTATATTCAGCATTGAAGACCCCAGATACATAAATCATCACAGGTTGTGAAATTTCCCCCAAAGGATGAAGAAAGGTTATACTCCCCACCTTCAGAATATCACAGTTTAGAACTTTGTAAGTTTAATAGTCAACAAAGAGTCTTAATTTCCCATATAAAAAAAAAACACACACTCGATAGTAAAAACACAAGTCCTAGTACACTGTGTCTGTTCTTCAGAACACAAAACAATCCAGAACTTTCACCCACAGACTCATATATAAAAGATTAAGTGAAATGCCAAAAGTAACAGTTTCCATTGGATTTATCTCCTTTGCTATAAGGCTGCTCTATGTTATTCTTAGGAAAACCCTTCCTGCTTGAATAAATATTAACACTTAACAGCGTTTTATAATAAGCATTCTTTTTTATTTTTTAAATGTTTAATGAATTTTAAGCCCGAATAAGTCAAACAAGGTTGGCACTGTAATTGTAGCCTTTGCATGCATTTTTGCTATGAAAAGACTGCGATAAAGTGGGCAGTCCAATCCCAGTTTATTTTGGAATTGAGGCACCTGGCAAACAGCAAATCTGCTACTGCCACCTGAAGCTAGCAAGAAAGTTGAAAATGGAAGGAAATTAACTTAGAGCCAAGATTATATGAGCCATCTCACTGGGGACAGGAGAGAAGGAGGACAGATGGGAATTCGTTGTAGTGCTTCCTCATGACCACAACTCATTTGTCCCTTTCTCCTTCCATGTACACTGAGAACTACCCACCTCTTATTATTTATACATAAAATAAAACCGTTTCATTACAACTGCAGCTATTGCAAAAGGATATTGCAAATATGAAGTCGCCTTCTAAATATAAAAATGGATGCATAAGAACACATGCCTGAAACATACGGAAAGCAATTCAACTGCAAAACAAGAAGTCCTCCCTTCCCGTGGCTTTGTGTGAATTCTTTGTGTCAATGTGTGCCACATGTCAGGGTGTTTACAGAGAAAAGGATTTTGCTTTCCGAATCAGACATATGGTAGACACGCCAACTCTGATGGAAAGAAAAATTGAGAAACAGCTCACTCAGTAATGCCTGTGTTCATGAATAGGTGCCACAGGCCACCGAGTGCCACCAGTCAGAGCCAGACATGGCTCAGGAAATGTCAAGAAAATACCCAACTTGCAGCTCCTGTGAGTCACAGTCCCTCTGAGGCAGAGGGGTACCTGTGCCAAAGCATGAATGAACTACCTAGAATCTGGAAGGAAGATGAAGAAGAACACAGAATGTAAGTGAAAAATGCAATGGCTTTGCAAAATTTCCCCTTGTCTGTCTAACCTTTGACTCATATGCACACCAGAGCATATACACATATAAATGCACATCATATACCCAAATGTAGTCCAGAGAATTCCAGAGGGTCTTTCTGATGCCAGAATGCCCATCAGAATTCTTCCTTTTTATTTTATTACAAAGGGTTTGGGGAGCAAGGTGATTAATGATGGTTCCGAAGGGCTGGCAGGAGGGAAACTGGATGAATTAGCATCTCTCCCACTGTTTTCTGCATCTCACATCTCTGAAGAAGAGGCGCCCACACTTGTCAAGACTAATTGCTATGCCTGTGCCAAGCATGTCCTTCCCCCAACACCAGGGACCTCGCTCTATCAAACTCTCCCTTCCACATAGAAAGGTTAACTAACAATAGTAATCTCAAGAACAATGATCACTAATTGAACATTTATTGTTTGCTAGATTTTCAACGCTGCACCATGCATGCATTTTTCTCATTGAAGCTCTTCGTATCACTTCTATTTTAATGCTCCTTTTAGAAACGAGGACGTTGAGGCATAAGATAGCATCACCTGCACGAATCAAACGCAGCTCATTGAGTGTTACACAGAACCCTGGCAGCATGACGCTCCAATTCCATGCTCAGGATTACCAATAAGCATCCCCAAACCCAAATTTTCCTGAATGGGCATACTTTCCCATCATTTCAACATCCCTACTCTTTTCATGGAGAAGTGGCTCCTCTCAGC
Source organism: Cnephaeus nilssonii (assembly GCF_951640355.1). Taxonomy (NCBI): domain Eukaryota; kingdom Metazoa; phylum Chordata; class Mammalia; order Chiroptera; family Vespertilionidae; genus Cnephaeus; species Cnephaeus nilssonii. Next base: position 47,284,055 of record NC_137089.1, read on the forward strand.
AGATCTTCGGGTCTACCTCCCAGGTCGGTGGCCTGACCTCTCACCTTGTGTGCAGACTTCCCTGCTCTCCTCAGCCCCTAGACATCCTTTCAGGTTTCCTTGGCTCTTCCCTCAGTCTGCCTCTCACTGTTCCCTCCGTCTGGGCTTACTCCCATGGCATCACCGAAGTCTTCCACCTCAGGCTCAAATCCATCTATCCAGGGGCCACTGAAATCCCACAGACACCTCAAATGCATCCATAAATTTACAATTTTCCTCGACCCTTCACCTTAAGTATGCTGCTCTGAACTCTCCACCCCTACAAATAACCAACCACCCACCTCCTCTCCCAAGCCTGAACCCTGAGGTACCTGTATTTCATCACACCTCTGTAAACATAATCAGTCACTAAGTCCCTCTCTCCTTCTCGGTTACAGCCCCTTCCATACATCCCTGGCCATTGCCTTTGTTCTGGCACCCATCATCCTGCGTGTCTGCTACAACAGTCTCTGCCCTGGTTTCCTTGCCCCACACCAACCTGGGAGTGATCAACGTAAAACGTGAATCTGAGAGCATTGCAATGGGCCTACAGTTCCCAAACCTCCAGGATTAAGTCCATATTCCTCAGCAGGCGATACAGGATTTTTCCTTTTCTGAGACAGTGCATGCGTCTCAGGCTCATCATTCACTATTTTGCCCTTGGACCTCATGCTCTGGTCTTGCCAAATTGTTCTCATTCCTGATCCTTTTCACGTTGCTTACATTGCATGGGATGCCTTTTGGCAAACTTGTTTCTGGACACCTATGCATCATTTCTACTGGGACTATTTGGTCATTTTCCATACCTGTCCACACCTTCTGTCATATCCACGAAGTGTCTTTCCTTTCTACCTTTCATGGTGAGTTACTGAACACCCGCACCATGCTGGGAACTAGGCATTCACAGGTGCCCTCACAGAGCTTTGGATCTAGTAAGAAGGAAAGAAATAGACAGATAGATGTCAACTGACAAGCATGGCTGCCCGACTCCATCGAGCTTCTCAGGCTCAGAGGGCCTGCCATTGCTTCCTAATGATTTTTTCCTGTCTCTGGTGCATCTCATTTCACATACCAATTTGAAGGCATGAGCTACCAACTGAGAACTTCCAAATATAAACGTTCCTGAATTCCCAGTGCTGCAATAGAATCATAAATGCAGTAATTCAATTTTAAAATTACATAGAAATTTAATTTTTAAAAATCTGTAATTTTTTAAAGATTCATTTCAATTCACAGGGACCACACAAACAAGGCTTGTGTTTTTAAATATTTTAATTTTGTAGAGAATAGATGATTATAATAGCACGCCTGATCATAGCTACCAACATTATTGTTCAGAGTGGTTGGATGGATCCTGAGCTGCATCTGAAGGAACATGATCCCTCTCCACTTCCTATAATTCTTTCTTGGTATCAAAAGGTCAGATAATCACTATCCTCCACACTTTGGGGGTTTCACTGGTTTTATGCAAGCAGATTTAAGACGCCGCACCTCACATGGCCTGGTTTTAATCTCTTTAAGTGTTGGTAAAGGAAAGCAGCTTGTGCAAATTGCAACCAACCACAGAGCTAATTGTCATGGGAAAGACAGTCAGAGATCCACAGTTCAGCAGGCAAGTAAGAGAGAAAAGATCCCAAACAATGCACAGCAAGCAGACACACTACCCAGAAAGAAATATATTGATCATACAAGGACTCTAAAAACTCTTTCTGTTTTTTGTGGCTATACTTCTGAGATTTCATACTTTAAAATAATAATAAATTAAATTAAACAAGGCCTCTCTGGACAGACAGATGAGAAGTGTGCATTCTCTTATTATTTTTGTTTCCCCCTAACTGCCTCTTCTGATATCAGTTGGAATTGAGCCTTTTGGAACCAGAAGAGCTGAAGGAAATGTGACCATTAGCCCCTAATGTGTCCCTCTCCCATCTTTCTCATCTGTAAGGCAATAAGCAGATGACTCTCCATCCTGACACAAGTTTGAAAATTATTTCCATATAAACATGCAGAGTAGTTTTCACTGTTCCTTCCACCCCCATGCCCCAGGCCCAGCCTCAGAGACCAGGGCACAGACCATGCAGACCTGAGGAGCCCTTGAGAGGAAGACAGCAGCAAGCATCCCTGGCCCTCTCCCCAAGGCTCACAGGGACACTGAGAAAGTCCTACCCCAGTGGATGAATGGTGGAGAGTAGACCCCAGGTGGGAATTGTGTGAACCAATGAGCTGGGTTCTTGACTTGCTAAGCTCGGCACTTTCCTGGAAAACCTTCAAAGAATGAAAAAGGCTTATCAGTCCACTGTCTTCTATAGACTAACAGAGGGACCTTGAATCCTAAAACTACCTCTCTTGTTAAAAAAAAAAAATCCTGTGCTTTGATTACATGTGAAGACCCATTTCAAATGTTACAGCTGTAAACTAGAGAGATGTGACACTATGCGGCCTCGGCAAATGGGAGTGCTCTCTGTGACTTAATGTTCCTATGCAGAAATGAGGAGGTTGCAGGAAAAGATTCTTTCAGCTTTATTCCAGTGCAAAATATCAGTGACTACCCAGAGCCACGTAAAATGCTATCACAGCTCCACACAGCCCACTTCGTCTCCACAGCACTCTGGCCTGGTGGGATGAAGAACAGAACCACTTGAGGTTGCAGTGCTGGACATTCCACCCAGCGCCCAGCTGGACATTGAAGGATCCCAGAGCCATAAGAAATCCAGCTGACATTTCCCAGGGAGATAAGCAAGGAGAGAAGCTTCTTAGAGCTTTCCAAGTGCAGGACACGCAGACACATTTTCACTACACTGTAGAATAGTCCCAATCGCGTAAAAGATAAAAACATGACAATCTTGAGAAGTCTGCATTCCTGCTTAACTTTATCAAGATGAGTAACTTCAGTACAAAGAGGTAGTTTAGCCACTTCAGAAAGGATGTTGCTGTCTCTTCAATCCAAGTGGTTTTTAAGTTTTCCTTTTGGGTTGCTGTCTGCAGAAATGATGTAGCAATTCTATTCAAAAGGCACATTTGATAGCTATTAGCCCACAAACGGTTCCCTCATCAGCCACCAGGCTTCATTAGAATGAAAAGCACTGTGTTTAGGCATTAGTTGTCTAATTAATTATTGAAGATTTGAAATGAAAACTGTTATTTATTTCTCTATAATCTACACACTCCCACTACTACTGAAAGCTTATAACCCAGGAGGATAATAACCATTTTTCAAGCATCTGCAGGCATGGAAGAACTGGCTTTTTATGGTAGTGTGCTGTAGGAAAAGAAAGCCTGGATTTCACAGCCCAGTGGTCTGTATTGCAGGTTATATATCCACGGTTCATTGTAAAAGCGAAAACCTTTTGTGAGGAATAAACATGATATCTTCAGAAGGTCTTCCATATCACAAACATGTTTCTCTGGGCTTGAATTTTGCAGAGAGAATATTGTAGGGAGTTTAACAATGTTATTCTTAGCAATCTGACTGCTGACTCATGATATGGTGAACTCCCAAGCCTACATGCAGATGGATCATCTGCTAGCGAAACAGGACATAGAGAAGAGACCTGGGGACAAAACTCTACAACAGAAATGTCTCATTCTTGAAAACTTTTCATCTTGAACCACAAAATTTGTAGGGCTTCAGAGACCCGAAAACTGCCAGGAGGTGTTATCAGAATATCATCATCACCATTACAGGGAACTGATGGTCACTGGACACTGATGGTCCCGATCCTATGCTGTTTTATATGTGTTGACTCGTTTAATTCCTACAAAAGCCTGTGAGGCAGGTTCTTTGATTCCTTTTAAAGATGAGGAAACTGAGTATCGTAGTTGAGACACATGCTTCCCTGTACCTATTGCGCTATGTCAACTTCAGTGAGCACAGGACATGCTTTATGCTTGAATGCAACAGAACCCAAACTCAAACCAGCAGACAACAGGGATGACCAACTGGCTCCTACCAGGGGGTGTAAAAGGTGTCTCCGACTGCCAGGACGCTTATAGCTGGCAATGCCAGTGACAAACCAAGAACTCTTCCCCAAGAGCTGCAGCAGCCTCCTGGGGCAGACATGTGCTGGCCACATTTAGGCCTTATGCCCAAACCTGAACTAAATATTGTCACAAGGTCGATGGACTGTGGTGATGGGAGAGTCTACGATTGTGATCCCTCCAAATCAAGGGTGTCTCCAAAAGGACCGAGGTGGGGGAAGGTAGGCTCCCCAAGGGAAAATTGGAGGGCTATTAACCAAAGGTAGGACAGAATGATGGGCAGGAAAAAAGCAAATGTTCAGCACACAGCAGTCTCAGTGTTAGTAAGGCCAACTGTATAGAAGATTCCCGAGAATGCCTAGGAGTCTAGGACTTTTAACAAAATACCATGCTTTTATTTTTAACTATTTTAAAATATATTTGGACCTCTACCTTATTAAGAATTCCAAATTTTACTGTATAGTTATGAAATAATAGTAGCCAAGTTTTATATAATAATGAAGTTAAGATTATCTTAAAGAATGATCAGCCCCACACAATTGACTGCTGCTCTAAGTGGAAATATTTTAGAACCAGTAAAACACACCAGTAAATGTTCTGCATACAATGTAGATTATCAATAAACGCTGGTGTCTGACTTATATGTTGAATACACAAGATCTACACATTTGTGTATTCATTGAACTATAAATTATTATTAATTTTTCATGAGTTAGCTATGTTTACAAGTTAGAAATAAAATGATTGTACCTTCCAAATGATAGCATGCTGTCCCATTCCCATATAAAACCTGGTACTCTATTCTACAATTCAGTCCTGCTACATTTATTGCATGCCTATTATGTGTATATGGCAGGTGTTAGAGATAAAAAAATAATAATAATAAACACAACTCCTGTTCCTGTTAGCAGGAAAGACAAACATATTAACATACCTTTTATTATAAGTGCTATGACAGAGGTAAGCAAATATAGCATGGAAACTCAAATGGGGGTTACTTAACTCAATTTTGAAAAATGAGTGATTCAGACAAAAAATAAAGAATGGGAGTGAAGAGGGAATATCAAGAACAAAAGTATGGAAGCAGGCGACAGCATTATGTGGTTAGAGAGATAAAAGCAGTTCAGTCTAGGTCAGTACTATACAACAGAAAACTAAATTGAGCCACAAATACAATCTACAGTGGAGTTTCTGAGGGCAATTAAGAGACTAAGAATATCCCTAACTGGGTTGGCTCAGTAGATAGAGCATCGGCCTGCCGACTGAAAGGTCCCAGGTTCAATTCTGGTCAAGTGCATGTACCTTGGTTGTGGGCACATACCCAATAGGAGGTGTTCAGGAGGCAGCTGATCGATGTTTCTAACTCTCTATCTCTCTCCCTTCCTCTCCGTAAAAAAAAAAAAAAAAAAAAAAAAAAAAAAATATATATATATATATATATATATATATATATATATATATATATATATATATTTTTTTTTTTTTTTTTAAAGAGACTAAGAATAACAATCAGCCTGCAAGCAGAAGCAATTACCCCACCCTGTTGGAAAATCTCTTGCTGACTCTGTGGTCAATAGCCTGAGGCTAATCAAGACTGAAAAACAGTCAGACTTCAGACAGAGACAGGTTTCAGGAGTCTCTGAGTCTTTGTCTGATCTAATTTGGGATCTGGGTTAGGAAAAAGAGAATTTGGTGCACATCTAGGTCCTTTTCAAAGGAACCCAGCCCATCAGAAGGAGCCACAAGCTGTGGATTGATTATAGACCAAACATGGTACTCAGGGCTAGTCAGAAACAGTGTCTGACACTGTTTTGCACTAGAGATTGGGAGTTGAAACAGATTTACCTAATATATAGACGCAAACCTAAACAGGCAGCCAAAATGGGGAGAGAGAAAAACAAAAACAAACAAACAAAAAATAAGCCCCAAATGAAAGAATACGAGAATTCTCCTGAAGAAAAGATAAATGAAATAGAAATAAGAAATTTAACAGACATAGAGTTCAGAATAATGATGGCATGATGCTCAATAGCATGAGAAAGGATATAGTAACTATGAAGAATGACATAGCACTAATAAAGAACACAGTGGAAGGAATACAAAGCAGATTAGGGGAAGCTTAGGATCAAATCAGTGAATTAGAAGAAAGGGTAGAAAAAAAAATCATTCAATTAGAGAACCAAAAAGAAAAAAAAAAACAATTATAAAACAAGAGGACAGCTTAAGGGAGCTGTGGTACAATATGAAACATAACAATATTTTCATCATAGGAGTACCAGAGGGGAAGAAAGTGAGCAAGGTATAGATAACATGTTTGAAGAAATAATTGCAGAAAACATCCCAAATCTAGTGAAGAAAAAAATCACACAAGTATAGGAGGCTCAAAAATCCCAAGCAAAAAGAACTCAAATAGGCCCAGGCCCAGACACATCATAATTAAAATGCCAAAAATTAAAGACAAAGAGAGAAACTTAAAAGCAGCAAGAGAAAAGCATTTTGTTACCTACAAAGAAACTCCCATAAGGCTGTCAGCTGATTTTTCATCAGAAATTCTACAGGCCAGAAGGGAATGGCATGTAGAATTCAAGATATTGAAAACTAAGGATCTGAAACCAAGATTACTATATCCAGCAAGACTATCATTCAAAATAGATAGTAAAATAAAGAGCTTCCCAGATAAAAAGAATAAAGGAGTTTGTCACCACCAAACCAGCATTGCAAGAAATGCTAAAGGGTCTGCTGTAATGAGAAGAGAGAGAGAGAGAGAGAGAGAGAGAGAGAGAGAGAGAGAGAAACATAGGCATAAAGAATTAAAATGGCAATAAATAAGTGCCTGTTAATAATAAACTTAAATGTAAATGGATTAAGTGCTCCAAACAAAAGATAGGATAGCTTAATGGATACGAAAACATGACCCAACTATATAATTTCTACAAGAGACACACCTCAAAATAAAAGACTCACACAAGATGAAAATGAAGGGTCATAAAACATTTTCCATGCAAATAGAAACAAAAAAAAAAAGAGTTGGGGTAGCAATACTCGTATATCTGACAAAATAGACTTCAAAATGAAAACCATCACAAGAGACAATAAAGGTCACTAACACTAAAGGCATTGACCCAACAAGAAGACATAACCCTGGTAAATATATATGTACCCAGTATAGGAGGTCCTAAAAATAAAAATAAACTTCTGGAGGACTTTAAGGGAGAGATTGACAGCAATACAGTCAGAGTAGGGGACTTTAACACTCTGCTGACTTCACTGGAGAGATCTTCCAAACACAAAATTAACACGGAAACAATGACTCTAAATGACACAGTGGATCAGAAAGATTTAATTGACATTTATAGAACATTTCACCCCGAAGTTGCAGAATATACATTCTTCTCAAGTTACACATGGGTCGTTCCCAAAGATAGACCACAAGTTAGGACAAAATACAAGTCTCTACAAGTTCAAGAAGATTGAAATCATATCAAGCATTTTCTCAGATCACAATAGAATGAAATTATAAATCAATTACAGTAAAAACACTCAAACACATGGAGGCTAAATAGCATGTTATTAAAGAATGAATGGGTTACTAATGAGATCAAGAAAGAAATCAAAAATTTCCTGGAAACAAATGAAAATGAACACACATCAACCCCAAATCTCTGGGACACAGCAAAAGCAGTCCTGAGAGGAAAGTTCATAGTACTACAAGCTACCTCAAAAAAACAAGAAAAATTAATAATAAAATATTTAACCCTACAACTTAAAGAATTAGAAAGATAACAACAACAAAAAGCCCACAGTAAGTAGAAGGAAGTTAATAATAAAGATTAAAGCAGAAATAAATAACACAGATACTAAAAAGAAATACAAAAGATCAATGAAACCAAGAGCTGGTTCCTTGAAAAGATAAACAAGATTGATGAAGCTTTAGCCAGACTCATCAAGAAAAAATGAGAGAGGATCCAAATAAATAAAATCAGAAATGAAAGAGATAAAATAACAACTGACATCACAGAATTACAAAGGATGTAAGACAATACTATGAGCAAATGTATGTCGACAAGCTGGAAAATGTGGAGGAAATGGACAAATTCCTAGAAAAATACAATATTCCAAAACTTAATCAGGAAGAATCAGAAAACCTGAATAGGCCAATAACTACGATAAAATTGAAACAGTAATAAAAATACAAAATAAAAACTCACAGCAAACTAAAGCTCTGGTCCAGAGAGCTTCACAGGGGAGTTTTACCAAACATTCAAAGTAGAATTAATACCTACCCTTCTCAAACTGTTTCAAAAAATCTAAGAGGAAGGAACAATTCCAAACTCTTTTACAAGGCCAGCATTTCCCTAATTTCAAAACCAGATAAAGACACTAAAAAGAATGAGAATTACAGGCCAATATCCCTGATTAACATAGGTGCTAAAAATATGTCAAGAAAATATTAGCAAAGCAGATCACACACCATGACCAAGTGAGATTTATTTGAGAGATTCAAGGCTGGTACAATATTCACAAATTAATAAATATGACACATCACATAAACAAATGGAAAGACAAAAGTCACATGATCATATCAACAGACCAAGAAAGAGCATTCGACAAAATCCAACACCAATCCTATCTAATAAAACAGTAATATGCAAATTGACCGCACCTTCGCTACACCCATAAGCCACGCCCACCGGCCACGCCCACCGGCCACGCCCACCGGCCAACCAGGAGCAAATATACACGTTAAACCAGCAAAGATGGCGGGGGGAAAGGGCAGCACCCATGTCAGTGAGATCCAAGCCATGATCGCGGACCTGGGCAGGCGGCGTGGGTTAAGGCCGGCAGCCGCCTGCCCAGGTCCACCATCCCCGATCGCGGACCAGGGCAGGCGGCGTGGGTTCACGCCCGCTGCCGCCTGCCCAGGTCCGCCATCCCCGATCACGGACCTGGGCAGGTGGCGTGGGTTAAGGCCAGCAGCCGCCTGCCCAGGTCCGCCATCCCCGATCGCGGACCAGGGCAGGTGGCGTGGGTTCACGCCGGCAGCCGCCTGCCCAGGTCCGCCATCCCCGATCGCGGACCTGGGCAGGCGGCGTGGGTTCACGCCCGCTGCCGCCTGCCCAGGTCCGCCATCCCCGATCGCGGACCAGGGCAGGCGGCGTGGGTTCACGCCCGCTGCCGCCTGCCCAGGTCCGCCATCCCCGATCGCGGACCTGGGCAGGCGGCGTGGGTTAAGGCCGGCAGCCGCCTGCCCAGGTCCGCCATCCCCGATCGCGGACCTGGGCAGGCGGCGTGGGTTCACGCCGGCAGCCGCCTGCCCAGGTCCGCCATCCCCGATCGCGGACCAGGGCAGGCGGCGTGGGTTCACGCCGGCAGCCGCCTGCCCAGGTCCGCCATCCCCGATCGCGGACCTGGGCAGGCGGCGTGGGTTAAGGCCGGCAGCCGCCTGCCCAGGTCCGCCATCCCCGATCGCGGACCAGGGCAGGCGGCGTGGGTTAAGGCCGGCAGCCGGCTGCCCAGGTCCACGATCACAGATCACGGACCAGGACAGCTGCCTGCCCAGGTCCATCACTGATCTCAGAGCTGGGCAGGCAGCGTGGGTTAAGGCCTGCAGCCGCCTGCCCAGGTCCATGATGAGGGATCACGGACCAGGGAAGGCGGCGAGGGTTAGCGCCCGTAGCTGCCTGCCCAGGTCCGCCATCACCGATCTCGGACGAGGGCAGGCAGCTTGGGTTAGCGCCCACAGCCGCCTGACCAGGTCCTGGATAAGGGCTTCGAGTCAGCCATTGCCAGTGGCAGCTGACTTAAAGCCCCTATCAGGGATCATGGACCAGGTCAGGCAGCGTGGGTTAAAGCCCACAGCCGGCTGCCCAGGTCCGTGATCACCGATCTCAGAGCAGGGCAGGCAGCGTGGGTTAAAGCCTGCAGCAGGCTGCCCAGGTCCACGATCATGGATCACAGACCATGGCAGGCGTCATGGGTTAGCACCTGCAGAGGCCTGCCCAGGTACCGGATCACGGATCCAGGTGGCGTGGGTTAGCACCCACAGCCGCCTGACCAAGTCCCCGATAGGGACTTGGAGTCTAGCATAAGGAAAAGAATAGTCAGCAAAAGCAGGAGACAAGGTTTCATAAGTTCTCCCCCAGGTCACCACTGTTCTCTTATACATTTTAAGTATCCCAGACTTTGCATGATGGGATTTGATTTGAATTATGCCTGATAGAGATTTCATGACATGAATTGTAGGCTCATTCTTTCTTTTTGTGGTTGCCTGACTGAGAAAGGCCTTGGAATGAGAGAAGGCACTTTTATTTTCCTTTTTCATTCTTTAGAGGCTGAGGAATTACAGTTATATGAAGAAGTTAGTGAGAGAATGAAAGTCTCATGCTGTATTATTCTGTAAGTTTTATCATGTGGACTATCAAAAACTTGGTGGGATCCTTTTCAAGAGGTGTTACAAAAATTATGTTGAAATTAACATTCAAGAGTAAAAGGAGAGAAGTGAGTGGTGGGTAAAGGAAAGAACTTTGTCCTAGAAACCAAATAGAAGCCACATAAACCTTCAGATTCTTACTCATTGTGCTTTGGAGGTATCCTATCTAATGAAAGAGTAATATACAGATTGATCATCACTGCAACACACAATATAGCTGCCCCCATGTGGTCAAAGATCCTGCCCCCATGTGGACACAAGATGGCCACCACAAGATGGCCAGCAGGAGAGGGCAGTTGGGAGGCACCCAGCCTGCAAGGGAGGGCAGTTGAGAAGGACTAGGCCTGCAAGGGAGGGCAGTTGGAGGTGATCAACCCTGCAGGAGAGGGCAGTTAGGGGTGACCAGGCCGGCAGAGGAGGGAAGTTGGGGGCAAACAGGCTGGCAGCAGAGTGGTTAGGGGCAATCAGGAAGGCAGGCAGGCAAGCAGTTGGGAGCCAGCAGTCCTGGATTGTGAGAGGGATGTTCGACTGCCCGTTTAGGCCCGATCCCATCGGGGTCCCATATTGGAGAGGGTACAGGCTGGGCTGAGGGACAACCCCCCTCCGTGCACGAATTTCGTGCACCGGGCCTCTAGTTTTTGATAAAAACTCTAAGCAAAGTGGGAATAGCGGTATCATGCCTCAACATAATAAAGACTATATATGACAAACCTACAGCAAACATCATACTCAATGGGCAAATACTAAAACAATTTCACTTAAAATCTAGAAAAAAACAGGGATGTCCACTTTTAGCACTCTTTATTCAATATAGTACTGAAAATTCTAACCACAGTGATCAGACAAGAAAACATAAAAGGCATCGAAATTGGAAAGGAGGAAATAAAACTGTAATTGTTCACAGATAACATGTTATTATACATAGAAAACCCTAAAGACTCCACCAAAAACCAATAGATTTAATAAATGATTTTGGCAATGTAGCAGAATACAAAATTAACACCCAGAAATAATGGCATTTTTATACACCAATAATTAATTCTCAGAAAGAGAAACTAAACAAACAATCCCATTTACCATTGCAACAAAAAATTACCTACTTGGGAATAAACTTAACCAGGTGGGGGAAAAAGTTGTACTGGAGAACTATAGGGCATTGAAAAAAAGAGATAGAGAAAGATATAAATAAATGGAAGAACATACCCTGTTCATGGATTTGGTAGAATTAACATCATTAAAATGTCCACACTACCCAAAGCAATCTTTAGATTCAATGCAACCCGTATTAAAATATCAATGGTATATTTCACAACTCTAGAACAAATACTCCAAAAATGTATATGGAACCAAAAAAGACCTTGAATAGCTGCAGCAATCTTGTGAAAAAAAGAACAAAGTTAGAGGAATCACAATATCACACATCAAGTTATACTACAAAGCCACTCTAATCAAAACAGCCTAATACTAGCACAAGAACAGACATATAGATCAATGGAACATAACAGTGACCCCAAAAATTGACTCAAGTCAATATGCTCAATTAATATTTGGGAAAGGAGGCAAGAGCATACAATGGAGTCAAGACAGTCTTTTCTTGGGTGTTGGGAACATTGGACAGATACAAGTGAAAAAATGAAACTAGACCACCAACTTACACCATACACAAGGATAAACTCAAAATGGATAAAAGACTTAAGACGTTGTGGGGCCCTGTCTGAGCGTGGGAATCTTAATCAAAGTGTTCACGGTGGAATTGCTATATTCAGGTGCACAGCACGGCCACAGCTATCGCACTGTACACTGCACAAGCGTGCCCTTCTATAACCCAAAATAGTGAAGTCACTATTTTGGAAAGAAGCCTTTTTGTTTAAGTAGTATAAAGTTGTTACTGACCAGCCAGTATGGGGCTGTATTATGGGGAAGATGTATTACTGACCAGCAGGCTGCTGCTGTGGATACAGAGGCTGCTGCTGTTGTGTGGGAAAGATGTATTGTTACCTAGCCGGTGTATGACTACTGTATGGGACTTGGCTGTGAAGAACTGCTTTGTCTAATGGCTACATGTTAGCAATGGCTACATGGCCACTGGCTCCTACAATAAAGACTGTCTTATATACCCACAACTTCTCATGGCTTCTCCGTCGAATACCCGGCATCCAAGTAGGGGGTCCAGTCCCTAGCAGAGGGGCTCAGACCCAACAGTTGGCATAGTCAAGCAGAGTGAAGGAACTGAGTGCCAACATGAAACCATAAAAACCCTAGAAGAAACATAGGCAGCAAAATCTCAGCCATCTCTCATAGCAAAATGTTTGCAGATACAGCTCCTAGGGCAAAGGAAACTGAGGAGAAAATAAACAAATGGGATTACATCAAAATAAACAGCCTCTGCACAGCAAAAGAAACCATCAACCAAACAACAAGAAAGCCTACTGCATGGGAGAACATAGTTGTCCATGATACATCTGATAAAGGGTTAATATCCAAAATATAAGGGACTCATACAACTTTACATAAGGAAGACAAACAACGCAATTAAAAAATGGGCAAAGGACCTAAATAGACACTTCTCCAAAGGGGACATACAGAAGGCCAAGAGACATATGAAAAAAAAATGCTCAAAGTCACTGATCTTCAGAGATATATAAATTAAAACAACAATGAGGTATCACCCACACCTGTCAGAATAGCTATCATCAACAAAACAACAAATGAAAAATGCTGGCGAGGACATAGAGAAAAGGAAACCCTAGTACACTGCTGATGGGAATGCAGACTGGTGCAGCCATTATAAAAAACAGCATGGAGTTTCCTCAAAGTTAAATATGGAACTCTCATTTGACCCTGTTCTAGGAATATATCCTAAGAAACCAGAAACACCAATCAGAAAGAATGTATGCACCCTATGTTCGTTTTAATGCAATTTACAATAGTTAAGTTCTGGAAACAGCCGAAGTGCTCATCAATAAATGAGTGGATAAAAAAGCTGTGGTACATTTACACTATAGAATACTATGCAGCAGTAAAAAGAAGGATCTTTTACCCTTTAAGATAGCATGGAGGGACCTGGAGAGTATTATGCTGAGCAAAATAAGCCAGTCACAGAGAGAAAAGTATCACATGATCTCACTCATATGTGGAATCTAATGAAAAAAAATAAACTGATGAACAAAATACATCCAGAGGCATAGAAGCATGGAACAGACTGTTGAATTTCAGGAGGAAGGCAGTGGTAGGTAGGAAGGAAAGCAAAAAACTTGTATGCATATATACATAACCCATAGACCCAGATAACAGGGTTGTGAAGGCCTAAGGTAGGAGGCGGGGGTGGGCTAGGAGGGGTCAATGGAGTGTAAAAGGGGACATATGGAATACTTTCAACAATAAATTTTTTTTTAAAGAAACAAGGGTGAGCAGCAATAAAATTAGTCAGGGAGAAAAAAATCAGATTGTCTAGCAGCAAGTCTACTACTTCAGTGAAGGTGTTAAAGAAAAAAAGTTCCTGACCTAAGTCACTTTAGCAATTAGTGAAATCTGTAGGACTACAGGCAAAATAAATTATATATATTCATTCTACTCTAGTTTATAATCTTGTTTCCCATGGGGTAAAGATTAATAATTCTGATACTGCTATAGATTTATGCTGGAATTGAATGACTACATAACTCAGTGGTAAACGGTGGGAATAGGAGGTTACAGTTAAGCATAGGGGAGGAGGCTAGAACGCTCCACATGATGATAAATGAGAGTTGAAGTTGTCAGGATGAACCTCTGTTTTGCTTAGATATAGATACAGCTAGTGCCACATAGAAATATTTATAGACAAGTGTATATATATATATATATGGTTTACGATATGTATACATCTATCCACTTGATCTACAGGCAGAGAGGACTTGAAGCAGACACCCTAGCAACAAGCACATGCATCACCCCGATTTGGATTTTGATTTTCAATACCATTCTCCAGTGAATAGAACCAGGGCTCACTGGAGAAATGGCTGATTCTACCCCTGGAGCAAGGCTGTAAAAGATGGTGTTGGCTGTTTCCATATACTGGACATAGATGGACTATGTTCAGCAACAAAATAAAGTAGTATAAATCTAACTCAAAGCATAAATTAAATATCCCTGAATTTATGTTAATATAAAATAAGTGATTGAATAAATAGGAAAGAAGAGACACATCTTTTGTGCAAAAGGATTCCAAATAATTTATATTCCTCTCTAAATCAATAAAAATATATTTTAAAATAAATAAATAAATTTGGCAACATAGCAGGATAAAAAAATTAACACCCAGAAATCTATGGCATTTTTATACACCAATAATGAACTCTCAGAAAGAGGAACTAAAAATACAATTCCGTTTACCATTGCAACAAAACAACTAATTTACTTAGGAATACTTAGGACATTGAAAAATAGAGATAGAGGGAGATATAAATAAATAGAAGAATATACCTTGTTCATGGATTGATAGAATCAACACAATTAAAATGGCCATACTACCCAATGCAATCTATAGATTCAATGCAATTCCTATTAAAATACCAATGGTATATTTCACAGATCCAGAACAAACATTCCAAAAATTCATATGGAACAACAACAACAACCCCCCCCCAAAAAAAAAGCCTTATAGCCGCAGCAACCTTGAGAAAGAAGAACAAAGTTGGAGGAATCATAGTACCAGATATCAAGTTATACTACAAAGCCACTATACTCAAAACAGACTGGCACTGGCACGAGAACAGGCATCTAGATCAATGGAACAGAACAGAGACCCCAGAAATTGACCCAAGCCATTATGCTCAACTAATACATGCTACTCCTTTCTGCAGTCCTCCTCTCCCATCACACCTGGCTGCCCTTCATCTCTGTGCCTCAGCTGTCTCAGATTTGAATTGGGATCATGGTCATACCAGTCTCAGGGTTCTCCTGGGGGTTAATGAGGACATTCAGGCAGAATATTGATACCAGTGTCTGGCACACAGTATAAGTTATACATATGTTTGTGATGATACTCTTTATCATTACTGTTACCTTGTTTTATTTTTTCTTTACCACTTATCACCATCTAACATACTATACATATACATATGTGTGTGTGAATATGAAGATATATTCTAATTTTATTGTCTGCCCCACTAGAAGATAAATTCCATAAGGTTAGAAAATTTTGTTCATAGTTGACTGTGTGGTGCCTAGAACAGTATAAACATATGACAGGAAACCATAAATATTTCTGCGCATAACAGATACCACCATGCCGTATAAAAATGAGTGGAAAAGACCCCCAAAATTCTGAATAGGTTCAGGTGAGGCTAGAGAGATGGTATTTGTGGAGCTCCCCATTTTCTCAGACAACTTAGGTCACGGAGCTCTAATCTTCTCCGGCCTTCTAAGGACAGGGTTAGGGCTTGCGGGCTCTTCAGAGTCCGTTCTGAGTAAAATAGTTGCATCACCTTGAGCATTAGTTATGAGAAAACGGAAATCCGGACCAAAGTCATTCAGGGATTCAAAAGCAAATCCTCATTTATCTTTTTACGCTGGTCCTAAATAATCACCATAGTATGTGCTTTAGCCCTTCCCTTCTTTTTTCCATATACTCTAGTCAATTTTATCAACATATTACTGGAATAAAATGTATGGTAATTAATTGACTCTAAGATGTTATCTAATATTACACATTCTAACTTAAGAAATGTCAAAAAGTGATATTATAAGATAGTTACAATTTAGAACCAGTGGAATAAGGTGGGCTTCCGAATAGAGACACCCTGTGCTTTCCCTTGGGTTGAACTGCTTGCTCACAGCTATTTTATGAAGCTGAAGACACGCCCTGGTGTGGGCCCACCAGCCATGGGACGGTGGTGCCGTGGACCCCTTGGGCTAGCTTCCAGGCTTGTGGGAGCGACAGGCAGGGATGTAGTGGAGGGACCCAGAGTCATGCTGGGGAGGTGGCTTTCTGCCCCCAATAAACTCTTTAGAATGTCTGCTGGGTGGAAAAATTTCCAAGAGGCTTCTAGATTATTCCAAGCAAGGCCAAGTTTACCTTTTACGCTTACGGCATTTTTGTAAAGCAACTTACAATCCACAAGGATTTTCAAACCAGTTTGGCCACCACAAGCTGACACCTGCAATACAATTCAGAGTTCAAACTTGGCTGGAAGTAGGTTCTGTGCATACAGCTCTCAGTTCTCAATGATCGCAGGCTGGGCTGTACCTGGACTCCTGCCTCCTCCTGACCCTAAAAAGCTATACAAATGGCCAACAGTTATAACTTTGAGGTTGCTTTACTTCCAAACATTTTCAAATAGACAAATGTATTCTTTTAGATCCTTATATATATTCAAATATGTATAACAATTATTATTAAGAATATTTGTCCCACAAAATAATAAAAAGCTGAGGCTTTATTGTTTTGACAAATTAAACTGTGACCAAGTCAGAGAATATGGCTTAAAAGAACTTTGAGGCTTCCTTTCTTTTTCTGAAATTTTGTTGTCAGTATATAGGAAGGAAATGGAGTTTTGTACATTGATTTTGTATCCCGCATCTTTACTGTATTTGTTCATTGCTTCTAATAGTTTTATGGTGGAGTCGTAGAATCATGTCATCTGCAAAACATGACAATTTTACTTTTTCATTTCCAGTTTGGATGCCTTTTATTTCTTTCCCTTGCCTGATTGCTCTGGCTAGGACTGCTAGCACTATGTTGAATAACAGTAGTGAGAGTGAACATCCTTTTCTGGTTCCTGATCTTAAAGGACAGCTTTCCATTTTTCACAATTCAGTATGATGTTAGCTGAGGATTTGTCATACATGGCCTTTATTATGTTGAGGTACCTTCCTTCTATATCCATTCTATTGGATGTCTTAATCATAAAAAGATATTGTGTCTTTTCAAATGATTTCTCTGCATCTATTGATAATATATTATTTTTCCCTGTTTTGTTAATGTGTTGTATTACATTGATCAATTTGTATGTGTTGAACCACACTTGTGCCCCTAAAATGAACCCCACTTGATTGTGATGCATTTTTTAATGTACTGTTGTTTCAATTACTAGTGTTTTGTTTAGGATTTTTGCATCTGTACTCATCAGAGATATTGTTCTGTAATTTTTTGTGTTATCTTTATCAGGTTTTATAAAGAACTTATACAACTCAATGACAATAACAACAAAACAATCTAATTAAAATTGGACACAGGACTTGAACAGACATTCTAAAAAGCTATAAAAATGGCCAACAGTTATATGAAAATATGTTCAACCTCACTAGCTATAAGGGAAATGCAAATCCACACACAAAATAACAACAATGAATGCCACCTCACACCTGTTAGATTGGCTATTATCAATAAGACAAGAAATAAAATGTGTTGGAGAAGATGTAGAGAAAAAAGAACTCTCTTACACTGCTGATAGTAATGTAAATATGGTATAGCCACTATGGAATACGGTATGGAGTTCCTCAAAAAATTAATATATACCCAGAAATCCCTTTTCTGGGTTTCTACTGAAAAAAATTATATATATATATATATATATATACACACACACACACACACACACACACACACACACACACACGAGCCAAGACATGGAAACAATTTAAGTGTCCCTGAATGGATGATTGGATAAAAAATAGGGTGTATATTTAGAATGGAATACTACTCAGCAATAAGAAAGCATAAAATACTCTCATTTATGATAACATGAATGAATCTTGAGAGTATTTATGCTAAACAAAGTAAGTAAGACAGAAAAGAACCAGAACCATATGATTTCATTGACATGTGGAATATGAAACAAAAAAACAAACAAAACAAATAAATAGTTTTATATACATAGACAACAGCATGGTGATTACCAGAGGGAAAAGGGGTGGAAGGAGGATAAAAAGGGTCAAATATATAGTGACATAGCAAGACCAGACGTTGGGTGGTGAACACACAATGAAATATATGAATGACATATTATAGAATTGCACACTTTAAACTTACATAATGTTATTAACCAATGCCACTCCAACAAATTATTTTTTTAAAGGTAACAAAAGGCTAGCATATGTTTATCTAGAAGATGTGAAGAATTATTTCCAGAACAAGAAGGTTGGAATGAAAACTTCCACAACTTTAACATAAACTAAGTTTTACAAACTTAAAAAATTATAATGCTACTAGAGGCCCAGTGAATGATTGAATCATGCACGTGTAGGGTCCCCTACACGCTTTCACTTTCGATCGCAGGGGAGCTGGGTGCCTGTCTGCTGGTGCACCAGGCCTTTCGGAAGCCTCCGGCGGAAGCCTCAGGCACCCAGCTCCCACGCTTTCGCTTTTGATCGCGGGGGAGCTGGGTGCCTGTCTGCTGGTGCACCAGGCCTTTCAGAAGCCTCTGGCTCGGTGGAGGCTTCTGAAAGGCCTGGTGCCAGAGCAGACAGGCACCCAGCTCCCCTGCTTTTGATGGTCCACGGCGGGACATGAGCTCGCTGTCCCAGAGGCCCCTTCTGTTCCACAGCACAGCCATGGCGCAGAAACTGAGCTCGCGCCGCCGCTGGCGATTTTTGAGCTCAGCGTCCCACTGGCCCAATCGGCTACCCCGGCCACCCCGAGTCCCACCCCCTGCGCCTCCCACTGGCCCAATCATGGGCGTAGTGGAGTGATGGTAATTTACATATTACCATTTTATTAGGTAGGACTAGAGGCCCAGTGCCCGGATTCGTGCACATTGAAAGGAAATTAATTAGAAGGTGGCCGGTGGGGCGGGACTGGGCAAGACAGGCCAGACACATCCTGGAGCCAACCTCCCGTGGTCCCTCCCTGACTGACAGCACCTGGGGCAGCACCAGGGCTTGAAGGGCATCTGCGGAGTGAGGGGCTCCCTCTGGCAGGTGGGGTCCTTCAGCCTGGCCTGCAGGGATTGGACCGAAACCGGCAGCCGAACATCCCCCGAGGGTCCTGGAGTGCGAGAGGACACTCTGCAAAGTTGCTGTTGCTCAGCAGCTCCTGCGTTGAGCGCCTGTCCCCAAGTGGTCAGTGCGCATCAAACCTATCGGTCGGTCAGCCAGTCAGCTGGTCACTTAGCCTTTGATATATATAGATTTTTCTTAGATTTTAAAGATTAGAGGCTTAAAACTAGTGTTTTTTTTTAGGGAAAGGGAACTAACGAAACAATGGACATGTGTAAAGTACTGTCTTGTACAGCTTCAGCAGAACAGTGGACAGGAAAATATTAACCCACATAGAGACATTCCCTAACTCTCTCTCTGAAACCAAATGAGTTTTCCTCAAATAATGCCTGATTGAGAGATAATTAAGGGGGAACACCAATTCCACATTGCATATCTGTGCTCTTTGCTGCCTATTGTTAAAGCTGCTTGGAGATGGGATATAAAAAGAAAAGCATGACAGGGAGGGATGGGAAGGAAAGTAGTCTTGAAGCAGAGCCAACAATGTGGAAGTAATTGAGATTTACCAGCATAATTTCCATAATAGCTTTTGGATGCACAATAGCTCAAGAGTGTGCCACAGATTCACATTCATTAATGTTCAGGGGTTACAGTGCTTCCCCATCTGAGAACTCCCAGTTTCACCTTTGATCGACTCATCGAGGCTAGCCCATTTCCCAGAATGTCCACTGTAAACAACCTCTCCCTAGGATCAACACTAATGCGTAAGTCAGAATTCCTGGACTCAAAGGTATTGATGTGACAGGCATCCTTACAGACGCAGCAGTTTCACTTACTGGTTTTCCCGGCATCTCAGGAGACAATGAAAACAGTGAAAAAAGACAAAGTGCAATTGGATATACTTGCACACTTATCTTATGGAAGCGTAACTCTAATTAGCCGAAGCATTCCTTAAGCAGTGGCAAAGAAAGACTATAACAGATCTGAAACTGGTAGGCTTTGTTTCATGTGGCAATAGATTCTTAATCTGAAATCATCCATAGTATCCACCTTTAGAACAAGGCCAATTTTCAGACCTAAAATGACTTCTGCTTCCACAGTAGCACCTGCCCATGAAATAAGCCTCCACCAAAAGTTTAAACTCTCCAGCAGCCTCTTTTCCATGATTGTCAGCCATCTTGCCTGTTAGCATGCCTGTGGAAGCGCCAGGCCGGCACTGTCAATCTCCTGAGTGAAGCCATTGTCCTTGGATACTTCAAGGCTAGTAGACATAACACCCAGTGAAAATGACATCAACTGAATTTAGAGTTAGTTGAAACGTGCCACCTCACAGGAGAAAATTCAGTCTGACCTTCAGGGATGCAGGTCTTGTTGCTTGTCCCAGTGAACTCTCATTCTCATTTGCAAACTCTCAGAAGGGAAATTGAAGACCTTTTCCACACAGCAGCTAATGAAGAAGTACAAATGAGTTTTGACTCAGGAAGTTGTTTTTGCAAAGTGAACATCAAATTCATTTGTTAATCACAGTCAAAAATTCAGGAAGACATTAAGCATACAAATTACAGCAGCAATCAGGCTCCCTCAGAAAACATACCCCAACTGCTCCAGAAGCAAGTAGTTCACCTCAGGAAACTCCCCTCCCCGAAAATATTTCCTAAGTGGTAAACCTGGTTCTATGAGCCATACTTGCGCTTTACTTGTGAATGCCTTCCACCATATTTGAATATGGTGCCAATCCTATATAATAAAAGGTTAATATGCAAATAGACCAAACGGCAGAACAACCAAACAACCAAACAACTGGTCGATATGATGTGCGCTGACCACCAGGGGTCGTGCGTGGAACATGGCGGGTGTCGGCTGCAGTAGGATGGTGGAGCAGGTGAGCGGGGGTGCCAGACAAGGCGGGGCACTGGTCGCTGTCATCAGGGCGAGTCTCTGGTGGTTACTGAAAATTCTTTGTTCCCATGTGCCAGAGTCCCACCCGGCACTCACACCTGCTGCCAGCACCAGCCCTGCTTGCACTCGCTGCTGGCATCAAAGCCACCGCTCGCACCCATTTGGCGCCATCAGTGGGTATGAGCGGCGGCTGCCAGCCCGGATTGCCCCTCAGGGCTTCTCCACGTCCCCCTGCTCTTAAGGGAAGATCAGGGCCGTCAGCCACCTCTCGTACCCACTGCCGGTGACAGCCCCATTTGCACCTGCTGCCAGTGCTGAAGCCGCTGCTGGCACCAACTGCCAGCACCGAACCTGCTCACACCCGCAGCTGGCACCAGAGCCACCTCTCGCACCTACTGCTGGTGCCTGACACTAGTCCTGATCACTTGGCACCATCAGCAGATGTGAGCGGTGGCTGCCGGCCCAATCACCCCTGAGGGCTTCTTCACCTCCCCCTGCTCCTGAGGGGCAATCAGGGAAGCAGCTGCCACTTGCACACACTGACAGCGCCGGCCTTGCTCACACCCACTGCTGGTGCTGGCCCCAATTCTCAGCGCCTTCCACAGGTGTGAGCGGGGCTGGCGCACTATCAGTGCATGGGAGCGGTGGTGGTAGGAGCAGGGCAGCCGACAGAGAGGGGACTGGGGCCCAAGGTGGGAGGGGCCAGGTGGGAGCGTGGAGGATGGGCCAAGACCCGCCCCTGTCTCGTGGCCCACAGTCTCGTGGCCCACAGTTCCTTTCAAGGTGCACAAATTTGTGCACTGGGCCCCTAGTAGTTATAAGTCTCTTCTATAGAGATTATAAATGATTTGTTAGCAATGAAGTAAAGATTTAAGGGGATGGGGGAGGGGATAAGGACACATATGTAATACCTTAATCGATAAAGAAAAAAAAGTTGTATAGTTCACAAGTGTAACCACAAAACACTGCAATGATCCCAAGCTCAACACTGACATCCTTTACTCGGAGAGTTCTTCATGTTGGGTACCCCCCAATTACACGTGACATAGGCTCCCTCAAGACCAAGACAATGTGTGTTCACTTGATTAAAAAATACCCTTGGGCAGTGAGATATACTCCTAACCCCTAGCTTACTTAAACTAAAGTACACAAACAAGAAAATGCAGAAAACAGATCTGCCAAGTCCTTAAACAATGTTTCGGTATTCTCATGCCTCAAAATTATTTTCTCATTCCAAGGCTGTTATTTTCTCCAAAAAGATTCTATGTGAGGGCAAAATCAGTGTAACTTTTCCCATACACCTTCATCAGATGGTTTAAAAAGAAGATTTCTATTGGTGACAGCCATCAGACATCCTGAGCCAGACTTGACCAGGTGGTCGGTAATTCTGCACTTTCTCATTCCAAGCATTCGTTGTACAGGGTCATGTTAATTTCCATTTATCTGAGAAGCAAAGGTTTGTCCACAGTGCTTCCAAACCTTGCTCTTATGCTGTTGAATCTATTGAGTAATGAATTGGATATTTCTGTGAAATACTCAGAAGGCTATGACTATCGGGAACACCTGCTAAGAACATGCTAGGAAAGGGCAGCCTGACTATGAACGTGGAGCTGATGTTTACTAGATGACCTGGAGACCCCAGCCAGTCCTCCTTGGTGCTGGGCATAGAAAGCACCATGGGACTTCAGTCCTCTGTCACCTGAAACAGCAGGAAAGAGGTCCAGCAGCTTAGGGTTTACCGTGGAGAGGGGTTAACCTTTTGCACTCGGGTGTCGAGGTTAAAATTACTCTTTGAATGTATCAATAATTTGAAATATTAAAAAAATCCAAATAAATAAATTTGAATGAAAAGAAACTCCAGTTTTTTATTCTACTGCCGCGCTTTGTCAAATCTGGGGTATTTAAAAAATTAAATCCCGAGTAGAATAAAGGAATCGAGAAAAAAGCAAGCGAGTGCAAAGGGTTAAGACTGAAGTAACACGAACACCAATAAACCCTTGAGGCCAAGAGAATAGCAAATTGGTTTGGTTTTGAGTAGTTCATGGCAATGGTAACAACAATGTGGGTACATATCAAGTCCAAAAACAGTACAGGCAGACCAGCAAAAATCTCATTTAGCTTGTTATTGCACTGTGAACAAAAATCTCATCTTTAGTTTTCTTTTTTCCAGCAAAGTTATCCTTTATTTTTTCAATTTTATTTTTTATTGTTGAAAGCATTACAGATGTCCTATTTTCCGCCCATTGACTCCCGCCTTCCCCATCCCCTCCCTAGGCCTTCACCACAGTATTGTCTGTGTCCATGGGTTATGCATATATGCACGTAAGTTTGTTTTCTTTAAAGGAATATTATCCAAAGGTTAAATTTGTTATGCTAGCTCCTGAAAAGTTTAATTACTTGAAATTTTGATGGCCATAGTTTTCTTCCTCTGTGGACTTCCTGACACGATTCACCTTAAATATAGAAACTCCTTCCTCTGTCCTTTTAAATTCCCTTTCCTTTCCAACTCATTCAAGACATGGTTAGGCCCCATGCCTGTTCTCAGCAAAGAATACCGTCATCTCTACCAGATTTGCTGCAGCTGCCTTCCCTGAGTGCATCTGCTGGAGTTTCCCTACTTGAAAGGTATCTCAGAAAGCCTTTCCTTATCTAATTCCCAGAGAGATCCCAGACTCCCATGAAGCAGGCACATACGGCTGGCCCAGAGATTACTGCCCAAACTTTTAAGGCCATATCAACAACTGCAAGAACAACACTGAGTAGGCAGAACGACACGCCTGACAGGCAGGGTGGGGAAGAAGGTGAGTGGTTGTGGCTGAGGTTGTAATGGTTCACTTACCATCCCTCGTGCAGGGCATCCATGATATCACAATCATTTCCATCTTAGTAATGACTGCCATATCATAAGCACAAAATGATGACTTCCTGGGAGTATGGGCCAAATGAGAAGCAGAACTGTGAGGGAAAGGATGCTTGTTAAAGCAAAACTATTTTCCATAATGGAAAAGGGGAATTGAGAAACTAATTCTGGCTAAGAAGATTTTGTTCTTGTTTGTTTGTTCATTTTTAATTTAAATGTTCTCAACGTTAGAACCATGTCCAAATCAACATTGCTGACACGACATGATAGTCCGGAAGAAATGAGCCTCGAAAAAACTGTCTGAAGAGCAACGTGGGAGGCCAGCTGCCACCCAGGGGCCTCTACTGGAGTGCTTTAAATTCCTGAAGCCCACTGCCTTCCTACCACATAGGTGGGGCCCATTCTCTTATAATTGTGAAATAAAAGAATATTTATTTTCCTGAGGTTATGTATCATGGTGGGAAGTAGCTAATTTCTACTGACAAATACTGATAGACCAATAGACCATTTGATTCATCTCGAGACAAAAATTAAGGGTGAGGGTGTCCAAGATAAAGTAGCAGAAGGAAGAAACACATGCAAAAACCACACAGCATTTGCTCATCAGTCAACAAACTCCTTCTGGACCATCAGGAAAGTCTGCTGGAACTGCCTCTTAGGATTTAGGTACATGGATAATCCATCTCAAGCACTGGTCTTATTACCCCTGTTCTTGTAGCTTTCGCTAGCTGTGCCATTGATAAGGTGTGTTAATGTAAATGTACTTACCTCAAACAGATGAAGAAAAAAATAGAAAGCGCATATAGAATTGAGTCCATACAGCAAGCAAAGAACAAAATGCATTTCCTCTAGGGTTTACCTCATGATCCTCTTCCCATTAATAGAATGATGGTGAAGGCAATAATTTTTAGTCTTATATATGCACATTAAACATGGTAGCTAATAAATTTGATAGCATGTGTCACCCATGCTTTTTACAGGCAGGGTCATCAAACTGAAAGAATCTTCATGAGTTTCCAAGAAAGGCAAAAAGTTCAAGAAACATTTTTTTTCTTTTTTCTAAAATGGACCTGCCCCATTTGCTCAGAAAACCTCTGGGGGAAAAAATTGTGATGGAACCATTTATGTGAGAAGATTAGCACTCTAAGAGACCTGGGGCTCCCACTCAGCAAGAAGGATGTGGTTGGAAGTGGTGCAGGTGGTCTTGAGGGAGAGGCTGCAAAAGTGAGATGTGGAAGCACAGGAAACACTTCACATCAGTAAGAAGAAACGTGTGCACTCAGCAACCAGGGGATAGTAAACGAGAGGGAGAGAGGAAATAATTCAAAATCTGGATTGTATCTGAAAATACAGTGAATTCCATTATGATCGACCAAATAGCTGGCAGAAAAAGAATTTTGACTCTGATATCCTTTTCTCCAACCAAGAATTCTGTGTTTCAGTATAGTATATTTAAATAGGTGTGCTTTGAGGACAACTGCTGAGAAATGATCCTGTTACTAAGCAGGAAGAGAGTGATGTTAATACTGGATAAACACAAAGCCACCTGTAGGGGTCTACAAGCCGAATCCTACAGTACGATGTATCTTAAAGACAAAATCTCAACTCACATCATCTCATGTTCTATAGACGATTAAAAGGAGTGGAAGACTTCTCTAGAATCTCCAAAATGCTGCCTATGTTCAACTCACCTCTTACTAGTTCAGTTACTGTTGGCAAGTAACTTAATCACTCTGTGTCTTAGTCTCCTTATCTATAAAATGAGAATAATAATAATAATAATAATAATAATAATAATAATACTTCAGGGTGTTGTTGTAAAGATTAAAGAGTAAATAAGTGCAAAGCCCGAAAGAGTGCCTGGAAAATAATGAAGTCTCAATAAATGTTGACTATGCTTGGTATGTGGAAGGTAGACCTACAGAACTGTTAGGCACACAGTAGGATTTCCTTCAAAAAGTAATTGTTGATGTCACTGTTGTGATTGTTACAAGAAAATCCTCATTCTATCAACAATGAGTATCTCTTACACAGCACATTTTTTCAGAATAATAGTGTATTATTGTGCCCTTCAGTATGTACTCTTTCACTTCTGTAATTGGTTCTTTTAAATGCCATTCTGATAACCCTGTTCCTACTGCCAGCTTTTAAATTTATACTTTTATTAATACTTCCTCTATTTACCTGCAAACTCCTTTTTTTAGACCCTTCTCCATTTATCAAAAGCATGGTCAATAAGTGAGGGTGAAATTAAAATGGTAGTTATAAAATCTTTGTATTCCTCCCGCTGTTATAGGAAGGTAAAAGGACATGGTGAAATCTTTGCTTGATGGAAAGGAAATAATGATTTACTTTTTAAATATTGATCATCTTTTCATCCATGAAACAAAACCCATTTGGTGACAGGGTACAATTATTTTAATACACTGCCAAATCCAATTTCCTAATACTTTGTTAAAGAATTTTACATCTATATTCATAAGGAATAATGGTCAACAGTTTTCTTCTTTGTACATGTTCTGGTTTTACTATGATAGCAATACCAGTTCCATAAAATGAATTGGGAAGTGTTCCCTCCTCTTCTATATTCTGAAAGGATTCTGTAGAATTAATATATTAATTCTGTTTAAATATTTGGTTGAATTATCCAGTGAAATCACTGTCCCTGTGGGGTTTTCCTCAAAAATTAAATTATGAATTCAATCTCCATAATAGTTATAGGTTATTCAAGTTATCTATTTTATATTGAGTAAGTTGGGGTAGTTGGGGTAGTTTTTTGGTTGTTTTTTGAAGAGTCGGTCCATTTTACCTAAGTTGCAAAATCTATGTAGATAGAGCTATTTGTAATACTTCCTTTTCCTGTTGATGTCTATATGGCCTTTAGTGATATCCTTTTTCATTTCTGATGTTGGCATATTGCTTTCTTTTCCTCCCTCCTTCCCTTCCTTCCTCCCTCCCTCCCTCCCTCCCTCCCTCCCTCCCTCCCTCCCTCCTCCCTCCCTCCCCTCCCTCCCTTCCTCCCTTCCTTCCTTCCTTCCTTCCTTCCTTCCTTCCTTCCTTCCTTCCTTCCTTCCTTCCTTCCTTCCTTCCTTCTGTCTTGCTTAGTTTTTCAATTGCATTGACAAGTAATTTACTATTTTGTCCTGCTCCCTCACCCTTCAATTATCTACCTTAGGACTTTTTCACCTGTCCATCACACCTAAATCCTTTTTCTCCCTCCTCACCTTTACTCACTCTTAGACTGCAACAAACTTCACCTTGCAGTTGGTTCTCATATCTCCATCTTTCCCCTAACCTCTCCTCCAAACTCTAGGGACATTCTGCCCTTTGTTGGATTATAGGTCTTATACATGTCTCATATTTAGCAAATTCACAATAACTCTTCATCTTCCCTTCCTTTATAGCAATAATCTTCCATCCTTTATCCAAAAAGTGTTTCATCTTTTTTCAATATTTATGTTTCTTCCCACCATTCAGAAAAAGCTTTAACAGAGGAAATGGAATTTGAATATACTTTGAAATACAGACAGAATTTTGACAGGCAGAGAGGGGAGAAATAATATGAATAAAAACATGTAGGAATGCAATTATGATATATGTTCAAGGTGCTGTGTATGTCTGACTAAAGCAAAGCATGTTCATTTTCTCACTAATCCAATAAAGGTGTATACATTCATTATGTATCCAGCATTATTCTAAGCACTATATAGAGAGTGAAGAAAAATTGATGTGGGTCTCTGACCTCATGAAGCAAAGTCTACTGAGACAGGTATTATGCAATTCAGCATACTAATAAAGATGTAACCATGATTGTGTTCAATAACTGCTCTAAATAAAAATAACAACTTGTGATTAAAGAGAAAAATTAGAATGGGTAAAATTGGGTGTCCAGGGGGCATCACCAAGAAAGTTTCAGAATTAGTAGAGCCCTGGTCAGTGTGGCTCAGTTGTTTATCTAACCTGGAGCGTTCAGGGTGGAGTGGGTAAGTGGAAGAGCTTTCCCCAAAACACTGAAAGCCAGGTGAGCAGGCACTGCTGCCGGGAACAAACAGTAACAGTTGGGGAAACAATAGACCAATAGACACACTAAAAGCCTGGAAGGAGAAGCCAGGGTGTGAAATTTGGAAGGAAGAGGGGCTTTGAAAAGTTCCTGTTATTCCATTTTGGTGGTTCCTCAATAAGGTAAATAGAGAGTTACCATATGACCCAGCAATTATAACCAGAAAACTTGAAAACATGTATTTATAGTACACTTGTACATAAACATTCATAGGAGCACTGTTCATAGAGCCAAAGGGTGTGAACAACCGAACATCCACCAAGTGATTAATGGATAAACAGAATGCAGTCAATCCATACAATGAAATATTATTCAGCCATGAAAAGGAATGCAACACTCACACATGCTACAGCATGGATGAACCTCAATATCACAATGATAATCGAAGAGGCCAGTCACAAAGAACCACAGACTATATGATTCCATTTATATGAAATATCCAGAGTAAGCAAGCCCTGGGAGACAGAAAGCCGATTGGTGGTTGCCTGAGGCTTGAGGGAGTGGTCAATGAGGAGTGACTGCTTAATATATAAGGAGTTACCTTGGAGGATGATAAATAATAGTTTGTTTATGTATTTAATGACAGTAAACTGTACACTTCAAGATGGTTAAAGTGGTAAATGTTATGTTATATATATTTGCACCACATTTTTTTAAATCTTATAATATGTATTCCCTGAAAATATGTTTGTATATTTCATACCTAATAAAAAAATTAAAATTCTCATAGAATAAGATATACGTATACTGTATATTCCATGTGAATATATGTATATCCATAAATGTATAGAAAAAATATGTAATAATCATTTATTAATAAATATTCAATGGGTAGCCTTTTAAAAGTATTCACATAACCTTGGAGGTATTAAAAATTAATACCATTGTAGACATTTTAATTATAAAAATTTCCATATGGAAAAGAACTACTACAGCCACTATTTATTTTAAAAGAAAAGCTGGAAAAAAAATCAGAAAGAAAAAGAAAAGCTGAGAAAAATAATAGCATTTTTACAAACAGAAAATGAGAATTTTTCTAACATATACAATTCTGTTACAAATCAACAGGGAACAGGCCAAAAACAGAGTAGGGAAATGTGAAAAAAATAGAAAGAATCTAAAAATGACCTTCAAACTCTTGGAAAGAAGGCTTGCCCTCTCTTATGATAAGACTAGAGGCCCAGTGCACAAAATTCGTGCACTAGGGGCTGGCAGGGTTCAGGGGGGGTCCCTCAGCCTGGATTGCAAGAGGGTGCAGGCCAGGCTGAGGGACCCCACTGGTGCACAATCGGGGCCAGGAAGGGATGCAGGAAGTTGGCCAGCTGGGAAGGGACTGTGGGAGGGCTCCAAGGGGTGTCCAGCCCCTCTCACTCAGTCCCAATCGGCCAGACCCCAGCAGCAAGCTAACCTACCATTTGGAGCGTCTGCCCCCTGGTGGTCAGTGCATGTCATAGCGAGTGGTTGAGTGGCCTTAGCATATCATTAGCATATTACACTTGGATTGGTTGAATGGCCAACCAGACAACCGGACACTTAGCATATCAGGCTTTATATTATATAGGATGATGTCAAAGTTATACTATGTTTCACCTCTGTGATTGGTAGAGATAAAAAATTAGATAACA
Organism: Cnephaeus nilssonii; assembly: GCF_951640355.1. Taxonomy (NCBI): domain Eukaryota; kingdom Metazoa; phylum Chordata; class Mammalia; order Chiroptera; family Vespertilionidae; genus Cnephaeus; species Cnephaeus nilssonii. The sequence goes on from NC_137089.1 coordinate 47,313,841, forward strand.
TGGTGCAGGATGAGCACATAGTAAGATCAGTCACTGCATGCTCCTACATTGCTGGAGAGGGTGGGAATTGATAAAACCCCTATAAAGCAATTTAGTAATATACAAGCAACCTTCTATTACCTTTTGATCTGACTATTTTATTTCTATGAATTTACTGCAGAGAAATACTCTTAAACATGTGAGATAACATATATAGTTTTTCTTATAATGTTTGTAGGATCAAAAAGTTGAAACAACCAAAAACCCATCCAAAAACTGTTAATAAATGATATAGCACACCACACAGTAGAATAGAATTGAAAAAGATTTTATGTACAAATAGAGACTGCACTCCAAAACATATTACTACATGAAAAAAAACAGGGGATAGAATAATGTGCATAATACTTTTACTATTTATATAAAAGGAAAATATAAATATGTACAGACTTGTTTTACAGGTGCACAAGCTATTTCTGAAAAGGTATTTAGAAACTTATAAAACAGGAAAGGAATGAGTGTCAAAAGAAGAATGTAAGAATTATTATATTTTATTGCTTAAAATTTGAAACTCTATGAATGTATTACCCATTTAAAAATGTTATTTTATGGAATATCCTTGGGAATAATGCCAGGATTTAACAAATACTATTAAAGATTTTGTGATGATAGACTTAATTGGAGCAATAACATAAAAATTAAGACATTATTGAAATATAATAGCATTAAGTGGGCTGCATTCAAAACAATCATTGGAACTTTTCTGAGAAATTTAACATGATGTCATTATAAGAGTCTTTTTTAACTGATTTTAGAGAGAGGGGAAGGGAGAGAGAGAGAGAGAGAGAGAGAGAGAGAGAGAGAGACTTCAATTCGTTGTTCCCTTATTTATGAATTCATTGGTTGATTCCTGCATATGCCCTGACCAGGAATCGAACCCACAACTTTGGCATAATGGGATAACGCTCCAACCAAATAATCTACCCTGTCAGGGCCATACTTATGATATCGTTAAATATGGTCATTTCACTTTTACTCATCCACAATACAGACATTCAGGTTTTCATGTCAGCTAACATAGAGTCCTAGTTGGTCCCTGCACAGGGAGCCTTGAGGGTAGGTCTGCAAATTAATGCAGTCAAGCCAGTCTAGCACACACTGTGGCCACTGGTGTTGGGGGTGATGTTCACTGATCCCAGCCCATAGATCACCTGCCGTATGTAAGCTGGCGGGATCAACTTCCTTCCCCATGCACTGCAAGGTCCCCTCCCTTCTAACTACTCTGTTCCATGAGAACCTTGGACAGGAAGTCAACAGATCTGGACCACAACCTGACCTTCTGGGAGCTACTGAGAACACATCTTCTTCCAGCAGTTCACAACATTTAATGTACCTAGTGACACCAATTTAATGTACATATTAATTACCTATTTTAAACACACAAATAGTGAAGATGGAGATTAAGAAACATTCCCCTGTTTGGCATAGGAAGAAGTACCACAGCTAGAAATAGGGCTCAGAAATGGAGGGAAGAAGAGATTTGACAGAAGTCAAAAAACAACCAATCAGCAGCTTTCTTGGATTCTCATATAGAAGAAGACCAAGTCCCATGATTCCAGGGCTTAGTGAGGGTATGAAGGCCATGAACATTGAACTCTAGAATTCAAATATTATTTCCAATTTTCTATGAATTACGGGATACCTGGTATGTAAAAATTTTATCAGCACATATTCTGTTTCAGTTGATAAATGTGTTATTCTTTACAACTAATATTAAAACAAGTCACTCAATTTGCAGGAGACCATGGCAAAGGTCTGACAGAGCAGTCTGGCTGGCTGGCAGGCAGCTCAGAGCAACCCACATGCCTGCAAACAAACTCTCAATAACATCACTTCCCTCCCTTCCTCTAGCTGCTCTCTCCTTCTAATTTTATTTTTAATGGTCCTGTGTATTTTTACTGAAAGCCACCTCAAATATTTTTCTGGTGTAGTTAGAACATTAACCAAAGGCTGAAAAAAAAAACTAAAACAGAGGTGTACACAGAATGCCTGCTATGTGCTAAAATGTCCTGGCAGGAGGCGGGGGATTTGGTGTATGGGGGAGAAAGCAACACAGTGTTCTGTGTAAGTGCTGCACCACGCATGCGCAGGGGACACTCAAACTCAGTTAAGAGAGAGCCAGGCAGATACCAGAGGAAAGGTTCCTCCTCCCTTCCCCAGGTGGCTGCACCTCCCTCTCAGCGGTCCTCGAATGCCTGCATAAACCCTACTGCACAATAGCATCCTGTATGCAAATTCCAGTCCTGGGTCTCTCTGGAAGGCACTTGAAGGTACTTGGAACTATGTGTTTTGTATCCTCAACACCTAACAAAATATGTGTCCTATTGTAAACATTCACCAAATGTTAAATAAGTTGGTGAATAAAGAAATGAATGAATAAACGAACCTCTAAAAGTTTGACGCTGGACCTTCAAGAAGTGAAATGTGGCGAAGTAGTAAAGGGAAATATCCAGGCAGAAGATGAGCAAGGTCTGGAAAAGCTGAGAATAGTGCCCATAGGTTTTTCAGGGAAAGCCATGGGGTTGAAATTGTGAAAGGGAGCATATGGCAATGGTCAGGAGGAGACTGAACAGATAAACAGGGGACCCAGTAAGGAAGAGCCTCTGATACTATGCTTTCTCCAGAAATGCACCACTTAATTCATTTGGGCAATTATTATCACACCAGAGGCCAGTGTGTGTCATAGCGTGGTCATCCGGAACGTTGTCTGGACAGTCGTTCTGCTGTTCGGTCGATTTGCATATTATGCTTTTATTATTATAGAAGATTAATACTCAAATGCTAAATGTTACTCAAGGCATCCCTATCCAGTTCTTTTAAATCAAGAACAACTCATTAATAACAGACAAAAGCCAAATATAATATGCTATGTTTTATTATTTAGAGATGATTATTTAAGCAATGGCATTGCCAGTATGAATTTAATATGCCATAAATATACCCATCTTATTTATTACAAAATTTGACTAACCTCAACTTTCAGGATGGCATCGAGGTACATCTGAGAAAGGTTGTCCAAAAACAAAAAATGAAATGTCGTCCAATAAGATTCCGAAAATAGCTTCCTTCTTATTGAGCCAGCTGAGCAATGCATTGTCTTCTCTGAGAAAAGCAGCCACTCTGTGTTGCCATCAGTCACAGCATCTGGTAGTGGCAGGTTTAAGAAGCCATGAAGACCATCTCCTTTAAATACCATAGCCAGAGAAGAAAAGAATGCTTTGCATCATGTCTGACTATAAAATATTATGACTTTTTTATAACAAATAGAGCAGGATCCAAAAGTTCTCACCCCCAAGCTTTTGCATTTCCAAAGTAACCAGTTAAAATTTTTAAACGAATGCATTTCATCCAGTGTAAGCCATGAGATGGGAACTATCTTCCCAAGTGATAACATGATGGTTATACACTGAGGACATTCTGAAGACACGGGGTTAGCTCTGCGTAGTCATAAAGAACACTTGACCGCAGCAAAGCTAACATAATGTGTGGCAGGCTTTTGCCAACGTTCACATGGACAAGTATTCAATACTTCCTTCACCAGGTCCGCTCCGGCAGTGGCACGCTATCTGCCGTGGGCTCCCCGGGGAAGGAAACAGAGGCCGTGCTGCTCAAACCACATGTTCCACGTGAGCCACACTCAGAGGTTTAGTGGAATGGCTGGAGTTGCCAACGGGTAATCCCCATGTAGATCATATTCTAGGTAATCTTAGTGTTCACATTACTTCCCATGGTGCCCTGCTGTCCTGACTGACTATTTATTCAGGAATTTGAAAAGATTTCTTTTTTAAGGCCTGAAAACTTGTGTTCACATAAAAACTGGTATATAAATGGTGATAAAAGCTTTACAAAAGAGCCAACTCAGATGTCTTTCAACAAATGAATGGTTAAATAAATGGTGGTGCATCCATACCATGAAATACTATTTGTCAATAAAAATGAATGAACACACAATTTGAATGGATCTCAAGGGAATTATGATAAATGGAAAAAAAATAATCTCATACATATTGTATGACTTCATTTATATAACTGTCTTGAAATAATAAAATTATAGAAATGGAAAAGAGATTAGTAGTTGCCAGGACTTAGGGATAGGAGGGGGAGAGGAATGAATATGAAGAGAAGCACAGTGGTCTTGTGATGGAACTGTTCTGTATCTTAACAGTTATAGTGCCATAGTAATTGATACAAGTGATACAACCACATAAAAGAAAAGTCACACACACAAATGAGCAAATGAATGTAAAAATGGTAAAATATTAAATAAAGTTCGTGGAGTGTATCAATTCAATATTTGGTTTGTGATACAGTAATATTGTACTATACTTTTATAAGATAGTACCACTGGGGGGAACTGGGTAAAAGATAAATGGGATCACTCTGTATAATATATTACAATACATGTGAATCTATAATTATCTCAAGATAAAAAGTTTAAGGATACATTCTTTCGCCCAGTCGGTGTGGCTCATTTTTAATTGGATTTTTTGTGGGGTTTTTAGTGTTGAGTTGTATACGTTCCTTATGTATTTTGGATTTTAACCCCGTATCACTTGTATCATGGGCAAATATATTCTCCCATTCAGTTAATTGTCTTTTCATTTTGTTGATGGTTTCCTTTGCTGTGCAAATACTCTAGTTTCATGTAGTCACATTTGTTTATTGATGAGTTTGGCAAAGGGTTCATCAATCATGTTTATCTTTTCAAAGAACCAGCTCTTGGATTTATTGATGTTTTTAAAATATTTTTTTAATATATTTTATTGATTTTTTACAGAGAGGAAGAGAGAGGGATAGAGAGTTAGAAACATCGATGAGAGAGAAACATCGATCAGCTGCCTCTTGCACACCCCCTACTGGGGATGTGCCCGCAACCAAGGTACATGCCCTTGACCGGAATCGAACCTGGGACCTTTGAGTCCACAGGCCGACGCTCTATCCACTGAGCCAAACCGGTTTCGGCTAAAATATTTTTTTATTGATTTCAGAGAGGAAGGGAGAAGGAGAGATAGAAACATCAAAGACAAGAGAGAATCATTGATTGATTGCCTCCTGCACACCCCCTACTGAGGGTCAAGCCCAAAATCCTGGCATGTGCCCTGACCAGGAATCAATGGAAACAGCCCAAGTGCCCATCAGTATGTGAATGGATACAAAAGCTGTGGGACATAGGATTAGATAGGATTAGATAGAATAGAGGCCTGGTGCAATCTTCAACAAATGGTGGTGGGATGGACAGACACATGCAAAAAGATGAAATTAGACCACCAACTTACACCATACACAGGAATAAACTCAAGGTGGATAAAAGACTTAAATGTAAGGCATGAAACCATAAAAATCTTAGAGGAGAAAATAGGCAATAAAACCTCAGACATCTCACATAGCAATATGTTTACGGATACATATCCTAGGGCAAAGGAAACTAAGGAGAAAATAAACGTGATCACAAGGGTAAACAACTGATACTCTACAATGTACTGTACTACTAGCATTTTTTGTAATATTTTTTAATTTAATTATATTTTTCCCATTACCATTTATTCCTTCTATGACCTCTTCCACATCCACTCACTCCCTCCCCATCCCGAAATCACCACACTGTTGTCCATGTCCATGAGTTTTCTCTCTCTTTCTTTTTGAGTTTTGTCTCTCTTTCTTTTCTTTTTGTTCAATCCCTCCACCTCCCAACATTTAAGTCTTTAATTCATTTTGAATTCATTCTTCTGTGTTGTGTAAGAAAGTGCTCTAGTTTCATTTTTTTCACGTATCTGTCCAATATTTCCCAACCAACACCATTTATTGACAAGACTATTTTTAGTCCATTGTGTGTTTTTGCCTCCTTTGTCAAATATTAATTGAATATAAAGGCATGGATTTATTTCTGGGCCCCCTATTCTGTTTTTATGCCGGTACCATGTTGTATTGATTACTATCCTTGTGGTATAGTTTGATATCAGGTAGGGTGATGCCTATAACTTTGTTCTTCTTTCTCACAACTGCCATTGCTATCCTGGTTTTTTTGTGGTTCCATACAAATTTTTTAAATATTTGTTCTAGTTCTTGAAATACTCCACTGGTACCTTGATAGGAATTGCATTGAATCTGTAGATTATTTTGGGTAATATGGATATTTTAATGATGTTAATTATTCTTATCCATGGAACAGTATACGCTTCTACTTATCTGTATTTTCCTCAATTTCTTTCTTCAGAGTGTCTTATAATTTTCCAAGTACAGGTCTTTTACATCCTTCATTAAAGTTATTCCTAGGGATTTGATTGGTTTTGAAGCAATTTTGAATGGGATTGTCTTGTTTTGCTATTTGTTTGTTCGCATTTCCCTTTCCAATAGTTCATTTTTGGAGTATAAAATGCAACTAATTTCTGATTATTTACTTTGTATCCTGCTCCTTTACTAAATTCATTTATCAGTTCTAGTAATTTTTGGTGGCATCTTTAGGATTCTCGATGTACAATATCATGCCATCTGCAAATAATGATAGTTTTACTTCCTCCTTTCCAATTTGGATGCCTGTTATTTCTTCTTCTCTGATGGCTGTGGCTAGGACTTCCCTTACTATGTTGAATAAGGGTGATGAAAGCGGACACCCCTGGCTTGTTCCTATTCTTAGGGGCACTGTTTTCAGTTTTTGTCAACTGAGTATGATGTTGGCTGTAGGTATGTCATATATGGCATATTTTACATTGAGTTATGTTCCTTTTGCTTAGAGTTTTTATTATAAATGAGTGCTGGATTTTGCTTAGAGTTTTTATTATAAATGAGTGTTGGATTTTATCAAATGCCTTTTCTGTGTCTATTGACATGATCATGTAGTTTTTATTCTTCAATATGTTTATGTGGTGTATCAAGTTTATTATTTGTGGATATGGTACGAACCTTGCATCCCAGAAATAAATCCCACTTGATCATGGTGTATGATCTTTTTAGTGTATTGCTGGATTTGGTTTGCTAATATTTTGTTGAGGATTGTAGCATCTATGTTCGTCAGTGATACTGACCTATAATTTCTTGCTTTGCAGTGTCTTTATCTGGTTTTGGGTTTAGGATAATGCTGGCCTCATAAAATGAGCTTGTAAATCTTCCCTCTTCTTGAATTTTTGGGAATAGTTTGAGAAGAATAGGTGCTTTTCACAGTGAGATGTTATGTGGGCACCTTTCCTGGTTCTGGTGCTCTGGGCTGGTGAGCCTGGCTTGGGGCTTACACCCCAGATTTCTCAGGGGAACCCCTGCGGCTGAGATATCACTCTGGAACTTCTGCAGCTGCCTGTGGGAGCCTGGCCAGCCCTCTTGCACCTCCTCTCTTCCTACCAGTTTCAATGTGACCTCCTCTTTAAGCCCTTGGTTATAAGGCTTCTCTCCAGCTAGTCTTCAGGTGATTATTGAGGATAATTTTTCTATATTTTCATTGTAATTCTAGTTTGGTCATAGGAGAAGGTCAGTATAGCTTCCACCTAACATGCCACCATCTTGAAATCCCCTACTAGTACTTTTTGACCATTGTATTTTGTGTTTTTATGTCCCATCATGTCTGCAAAATACCCATCTCTATCTCTGGCTTCTGGAGAGAAAAAGAAAGCAATTACTCTTGAGATAAAACTCAAAATAATTTTCCAACTATAGGCTAATGTAAGTCTTCTGGATACGTTTAAGGTAGTCTAAGTTAAGCTGTGATGTTTGGTAGGTTAGGTGTATTAAATGCATTTTCAACTTGGGATATTTTCAGCATACAATAGATTTGTGAGGACATAACCCTTTCATAAGTCTAGCCACATCTGTGCCTTTCACCATCACTAATGACAGCCCTTGATGCACAACATGTCCCCCGTAACAGCCCAATCTGTCCAGGCCTCCCTGCTTCTGCACTCTTTGGCATGGCTCTCCCACATGAACTCCGAAATGTGGCCAGCTTGAAAAGCAAGCCAGAAATTGGAAAGCATTGCTCCTTCAGAATAACATTGCTGGTGCCTGGAGACTCCTAAGCTGCCTTGTGAGTAGCTACCTTGGCTATCCTGATGAGTGATGAGAGACTTTCAGGTCAGTCACTGCATCCCCCAGACAGAATTCAGCCACACTCCAGGATCAACACTCCAGGCCTCCCTGAGAGATGTTATTGGAGCCCAGATGCACAAGGGATCCCAGCCCAGAGCAGCAGTCCTGCCCTGCTCAGGTCATTTCACATGACATACCACAGAATTATGGAAGGGTGCTGCTGCAAGTCACTGAGGTATGGAGGAGTTCGTTATACAGCCTCTCAATGGTCTTTCCCTTCCACACTTGCTCCCCACAGTCCACCTGCAACACAGCTGACATAGTAATACCATAGGGGAGCAATGGGGTCAGAGAGGGTGCAGGGCCAGAGTACAGAAAGACCACTATAAACCTTGCTTTTACCCTCAGTGACGTCAGGGGCCACAGCAAGTGTACATCAGAGAAGCAACACGGTTCACTAGGGTCTCAAAACAATGGCTCTCTCCGCTGTGTTAAATAGACTAGGCACCGCCCCGCACAGGCCCTTTGCATGGGGTGTTTATTCTTTCCATAACACTCTACCCTCAGAGATATGCACCCTGCACCTCTTTCCACTCATTTCACCAATGTCACTTCCACGGAGAAGCCCCTCCTGGCCACCCTGCTTTAAGTTGTGGCCCTCTCTGCAGCTCCTCCCTCCCCATACCCTGCATTATGCTTTATTTCTTAAGCTATGGTAAATTTTAACATAATATGACAATTACTTACTGATTATGCTTATTGTATAGTGTGTGTGCGCATACAGACACACACACACACACACACACACACACACACAAGAATATGAGTTCCATGCAGGCAGACATCAGCTTGTTTGATATACAAATCTCAAACTTGAACTCAGATGACAGCAATAAGTGAGAAGTCCCAGAGAGAGCACTGAAGCTCTTTGTGTGTGAAAAAGTATGTGTCAGCAAGCAAAGGTTGTTTTTAAGTCTTTAACCACAACTGGCTCATCCTGGGCTCTCACAGGCTGTAATGGTGCTGGTTATGCAATCTTGGTGACTACTACTCAATTAAGCAGGTGAAGGGGATGGAGTGCCTTAGCCCTCCCAGCTTCTTTGGTGAGTCACGGCGTTTCTCAGGCCCACTTCCCTGGACTCTGCCACCTGTACACTCACCATGCAGTCTACCATGCAAGGAAGATAGTGCAGACAGGACAGCCTCAGGGACTCCAAACCAGACATAGTCCATGGGGGAGGATGAGTGGGGTGAGACAGGCTGCAGGCTTCTGACTAACTTCCTAGAGTCTGTAAGGAGCTCTGAGGCCCAGGCAGTATGTGTTTCCTCTTCACTTTGCAAAATAGTAGCTCAGTGGCCCTTCCAAGTTTTGAACACAGATCAGCAGCTCTTGGCCTTTGCCTCCTCATATTCATTGCTGAAAAATAGAAGGAGTATTCTGCAGGATCTAAGCTGTCTCTAAACAGGATGCGTGGGGGTATTGCACAGAAGTATGTGGAAAGATTTAGTCATGAGAGGGTCATACACTCACCATAATGAGATGGGTGTCACGTAGAGGGGAGTCTCTTCCTGCTTACATACCTCTTTCATTGTCCTTTGCTATCTGTGACCAATAAATTTAAATAAACACAAAAATATATGGTGAAGAATTTCGGTGTATAGCAAATCTACTAAATACAAACAAATGTTTGTCATCAGGAGGATGTATTTTTTTGTTTACTCCAAATGTGATCATTTCACCACCTTTCCTTGTATAATCAAAATTACTTGCCCTCACTTCAGGATATAAAAAAAAAAAAAAATAGTTCTCCTAAAGTAGGCAAAAATAATCAGGAAGTGGAAGAGGAGGCCCAGGGAAAGGAAGATGAAAGAGGATTCATTCTGTAGACAGGATCCCAGGAGACCTATGGGTAGGATCCCTACCCACAAATCCTCCTTGGGGATTGATACCTGGTTCAGGGATAGAGCCCACCCAGTGACAAGTATCCTGAAAGAAAGGGCAGGTATGTGCTGTGGGGTGAGTCCTGGAGTCCTCCTTCCCTCAGTTTCCTTGCTCGAGAGCTGAAAATAACTATAGCACCTCCCTGGTGATGCCAATGAACAGTTAAATGAGACCATTCAGGGGAAGAGTTGGAAACACACAAAGCACTCAGTCAATCTTAGCTTCTGTCATTATTATAAGCCATGGCAAGATAATAGCAAGATGGCCTGGACCCTTTCTATGGTCCCCTGGACACTCCTCATGGGATCAGAAATCAGGGCAGGCAGAACACACATAGGACAGATTCACAGAACACAAGCTTGGCAATGAAAGCAAGTGCCAGGACAATACCTTCTCCGTGAGTTTAACAGAGAATACGTGCCAGAAGCCTCACTCAGGAACCTCCTCCGCACACAGCCTCACAATTATGTGTCATCAGCTTCACCAGGCTTATCAGGTTGAGTGAACAGTTCTTCATCATTCATTTCTATGCCCAGGAGCACAGCGAGTCAGTATGGGTTCCTAGAGTAAGACACCTATACCTGCTTTCATGTATGGTACCAACCCCACGTTCTTGTGTGACCTGGGGCAGCACGCTGAACCTTCCATTGCCTGAGTTGGTCTTATTGTTACAGAGCAGCACCATAATGAAAAACAGATGCAAACATCCCGAAGGAGGAATTCAGACACCCATGTTTTGCCCTTTGTTCCTTCTACTTCAATAGCATTGTTTTGGGAACTTCTCAGTTGGCCATAAGTTTATATAACCAACCCTTCATCTGCCAATTATAATAGAAAAAAAAATGCTTGAGGTTTAACAGAGCACTTATGTTCACATAAAAACAACACCAAATTCTGCACTGTAATGAATCCAGTTTTCATCACTACTGATAATAGAAGGAAACAACACTATTTGAAAGAAGGCTATTCTATACCTGTAATTGTAAACAGTCTAGTAATTGTCAGAGGAACCAAGTATAGATCATCTTCAAGGAAGGTTACGCAACATCATTTGTCTGGTTGGCTTCCTCATTAATTACTAGTTATTGAACTTTGAGTCTAATTTTTAGATTTTATGCACTCTTATTCCCCCAATCCTACAAAGCTCATTAATTTATACACTCACCAAATGGTTTTTCACATACTAAGTGACAAGCACTCATTTATGCCCTTGAGATGCAATAATGAGCACAATAGGCTGAAACAGCTCAGAGTGTGCTGGTGAAAAGAGATCAAGTGCAATTACAACAGTCCTATGATTGGGGCAAACACAGAACTACCTTAGAGCCCATAGTTGGTTTTTCACCCAACCTTAAGGCCCCGAGTTCTTAGAATGAGTAATAGATCAGACCTAAAGTGATAGCAAAAGTTAGTAGGGCAATACATAGAAAGAGTATTTCAAGCAGATATCACAACAAATGTAAAACCTCAGAGCAAATGAGATCATGATGTGTTTATGTAAATGCATAGATTTGAAGGCTAGGAGGGTGAGAGAGGAGGGTGGAAAACTAAACAAAGGCTTTAATAAAAGCATGCTAAGAATTTTGGACTTTATCTTCTTGAACGTAATAGAGAGCCATTGATAGATGGATGCAAAAATTATAGATTACACAATCAAGGAATCCCAGGGAAGAGGCTTCTTAAAGGAGGGAGGGGTCAGTACTGCCCAAGACCACAGAGAGGTCAAATAAGAGAAAGGGAGTAGTAGCGAAGGTAAGCAATTCCAGCTGCTATAACAAATCCCAAAATCTCAGTAACTTCACTCAACAAAAGTTAGTTTATCACTCACAGAAATCCACTCTATATGTTCCTGGTGAATAGCAGTCTTCCATCGGGTCATGTGGGAACCCATGTGTCTTCCATACTATGGTTCTGCCCTCCTCAGTTTCTCTCCATTCAGTCAGATGAGGGGGAAAGTGTTGCAAGAGGAGGTATTTATGAGCTTGGAAGCGATGCCCATCACTTCTACACACATTCAAGTAGCCAACTAAGTTAACATGGGCACATGGAGATGAGAAAATACAATGTAGCTGTATGCTTGTGATAAAAAATGACACAGATTTTGGTTTCTCTTTATAACTCTCTGCTATAAGAACTGAAAAAAAAAAGATCCTTCAAGTTGAGCAACAAAAGACAGTTATTGACTGTATCAATTAGTTATTGCTGCTTAACAAACCACCCTAAAACTTTGTGATTTAAAAAGCAATGATTTATATTTTTTCTCATGGATCTATGGTTTAGCTAGAACACACTGCTGACGTAGACAGGACTCAGCTGATTTAATCTGAGCAGGGTCATGATTCTGTTATTGGTGTAGGTCAGTTAAAGGTCAACTGGGCCATGATGACTCAGTTTATGTCCACATAGCCTCTCATTCTCCAATGGGTCAGCTTGAAATTTTCTCATAGTAGTGGCCAGGTTCCAAGGAAGAGAGAGGATGCAAAGATACTTTGAGGGTCAGGCTTGGAACTGGCACATGCCACCATATTCTATTGGCCAAAGTAAATCACTACATAACCCAGACTCAAAGACTGGGGAAACAGATCGGCCTTTTAATGGGAAAACTACAGAACTGCATTGCAAATGATGTAGATAACTTCTCAGGGAGGGGTGGAAAATTGGAGTCATTTTTTTAGTAATCCGCCTCCCAGAGTGACTGTAACAAGAGCATTGCATGTTAGACGAAATAAGGACTCTAAGTAGAAGCCCTGGACTAAGGAGTAAACCTGATCATTACTTGGGGTGACTTTAGAGGGAGTAAAGAGGAGAAAATAAAAGACAGGACTTGGAAGAGAAAAGAGAAGAAAAGTGAGAGCCTTAGAAGATGGTGCCCTAGAAAATGTGTATAGTTTAGAAGAAAAAATTTGGGGATTAATAAAGATGTATCGAATGCTTCTGTATGAGCAGTAGAAGGGACTATGAGTAGTGAGCGGTTTTTACAGTCCAGGAGCCTGCCTTCCTGCCCTACTGAATCCACAGCCCGCGCTCACTCCTCTGCACTGAGGCAGAAGCCAACAACAAAACAGTGAATAAGAAAAGGAAAGGTGTAGGTAGAGTAATCTTGATGATCAGAGTTTCCTCACCCAGTTTATTTAAATCTCCATCAGAGCTGTTGATCTTTTTTTTAATTTATCTTTAGTATTGAAAGTATTACAGATGTCCTCCTTTTTTCCCCATTGACCCCCACCCAGCACCTGCCCCTCCCAGGCCTTCACCACACTATTGTCTGTAGCCATGAGCTATGCATATATGCATATAAGTTCCCCAGTTAATCACTCCCCTCCCACCCACCCCCGCATTCCCTCTGATATTCGCCAGTTTATTTTGTTTATTACATTTCATCTATGAGTGAGATCACGTGATAGTTATCTTTCTCTGACTGGCTTATTTCGCTTAATATAATACTCTCCAGGTCCCTCCATGCTGTCTCAAAGGGTAAGATATCCCTCTTTTTTACAGCTGCATAGTATTCCACTGTAATCAAAACAGCCTGGTACCAACACAGAACAGGCATATTGATCCATGGAACAGAACAGAGTCTGCAGAAATCAACCAAGCCATTACACTCAATTAATATTTGACAAAGGCAAGAGCATATAATACAGTCTCTTCAATAAATGGTGTTGGGAAAATTGGACAAACACATGGGGAAAAAATGAAACTAGACTGCTAACTTATACCACATAGAAGAATAAACTCAGAATGGATAAAAAAAATATATATATAAGCCATGAAACCATAAAAATGCTAGAAGAAACTATAGGCAGCAAAATCTCAGACATCTTTCATAGCAATATGTTTACTGATACATCTCCGAGGACAATGGAAACTAAGGAGAAAATAAACAAATTGGACTACATTAAAATAAATAGCTTCTGCACAGCAAAAGAAACCAACAACAAAATAACAAGAGCGCCCACTGCATGGGAGAACATATTTGGCAATGATACATCTGAAAAGGGCTTAATTTCCAAAATACATAAGGAACTCATACAACTTAACAAAAGCAAGACAAACAATCCAATTAAAAAATGGTCAAAGGACCTAGACACTTCTCCGAAGTGGACATACAGATGGCCAAGAAACATATGAAAAAATGCTCAGTCACTAATCATCAGAGAAATGCAAATTAGAACATAAGGAGGTATTACCTCACACCTTTCAGAATGGCTACCATCAATAAATCAACAAAGGACAAGTGCTGGTGAGGATGCGGAGAAAAGGGAACCCTAGTACACTGCTAGTCTGAATGCACCCACTATAAAAAAAAAAAAAAACACACACACAGTATGGAGTGTCTTCAAAAAATTAAAAATTGAACTACTATTTGACCCAATGATTCAACTTCTAGGAAAATATCCTAAGAAATCAGAAACACCAATCAGAAAGAATATATGCACCCCTATGTTCATAGCAGCAAAATGTACAATAGCTAAGATCTGGAAACATCCCAAGTGCCCATCTGTAGATGAGTGGATAAAAAAGCTGCGGCACATTTACAGTTGACTCTTGCATAACACAGGGGTAGGGGTGCCCACCACCATCATATAATTTAAATCAGATCTCCACATTCTTTGATTGAAAATAATATCTTAATCAATAAAGAAAAAATAATAATTTAGAGAGAAATAAAAATTGTAAGTTCCCCAAGCAATGAGAGAAAAAAAAAATACTGTTTCCAATCCACAGTTGATTTACTCTCCTGATACAAAACCCAGGGATATGGAGGGCTGAGTGTGGATATTTTGAAAAAAAAGTCCTCATGTAAGAGGACCTGCTCAATGCAGACCCATTTTGTTCCATGGTCAATGTCCCATTCAGATGACTAGGACTCCTTGGGCAAAGACTGTTTTTTCTGATATTGCCCTGTCCTTCTCACAAGTTTTCAAGAAGGCATCGTTGAAGTTGCTGGTAGCACCAGTGTCCCTGTGGATCTGAAGTGGCTGTGTGGCTGCTCCTGCAAGCCACAGCTCCTATATGGGGAGCGGGGTGAGATACATCTAGCCTCCATGTCCTTTAGGTTCCCCATGCTACTTTGAATGTCTCTAAAGCAACCAACTTGAAGGAGGCCCTAAACTTCTCCCCATTATCCCTCCATGCTAATAGGATTTCTTGATCACATCCCTCTTTGTCCTCAGAGAAACCACACCATGACCTTCTTTATCCTGTGGTCAGTACTCTATGTCCATCCATACTTGATAAACTAAGGGATTTAGAAATTATGTAATCCCTCTTTCTCTGTCCCACCTGCCCTCTCTAATTCCCCCTCCCTCCTCTTCTCCTTCTCCCTCTATCTCCTCTTCCCCTTCCCTCCCTGCCCCTCTCTCATGCTCTCTGCAAAGCATTGCTTTCAAGCATATTAAGTTGCCAAATAAAAACTGGATTTGACTGTCACAAAAATTTTTTTAAATCTATTTGTTATTCAGTAGGTATCTTCTCTTTTCCTGTCAAATAAAAAGCCAGTGCCTTCCACGGTTGTAAAGCCTGTGGGACAAAAAGATGAGTATGATATAGCAATACATCTGTAAAATTTGTCCACATTACAAAACCCCTACTCCTAATACCACCACTAGTAGTACTGATACTGCTTCTAAGAACAGTAGCAATAATAAATCTGCATCAGGGGACAAAGCCTCTTTAGTGAGAAGGGGTAGGAGATGGAAAATATATTTGAAGTGGGCCTTCTCGGTTATTTTTGCGCAAAATACTCCCCTATTGCAAAAATGTCCCTTACCTTTCGTTCACTCATTGACCAATATTTACTAAATGCAATGTGCTAGGGATAGGATATATAGTGGTAAATAAAGCAGACATGAAATGTATTATCTAGGAGGACAGACAAAAAAGGAGATACAGAAATAATTCTGTCAGCACTTTCTACACAGTTCTAGCATTGATACCATCTTTCTTGAGCATTTCCTGTGATAGCTAACAGTGCCATGTCATGCTCTGGTAGTGTGGCCCTGAAACTTGATATCAAGCTGTAACCATCCTTACGCAAATACCTCTGGATGTTTCCATCCCTATCGCAGGCAAATTGCTGGCTACAATGACCAGCAGTGCAAACGCCCAACCCATCAGGTTGGAGCCCATCACTGCCTTTACATCACAGCTAAGGAGAGGACAACTCTACATCCTGCAGAGGCCCAGGAGCAAAGAGTGAACCCTCTGAAATACAGAGTAAACAATACACGGCATCACACATTCACCTTAAAGGCCACTCTCCGTTACATTTTCTCATGGTTAAACATCCAATAGAGTTCGCAAACGGAACACACCACGAAGTTGAAAATGCCATTCACCTTTTTCCCATATAAAGCCTCTCCAAAAACAAGATGAGGCAAGAATGTTGTCCTTTTTTTTTAATTAAAGTTTAGTCACACATTTTAGAATTTTAATCCACACTGCTCACCTGAACATTCTTGAAAAGAGAGAATACTGCAGAGTTACTTCTCTCTGGTGGTCCATTCCTTAGAAGTAGAAGAGGAAAACAAAGCCATCACTCTTCCATTCATCTAATAGTTGAATACTAGCTGACCTCCAGATGAGAAAGTTACAAACACTCTCTCATCTTTAAAGTCTTTCTTGGACCAAACATTTAAGAAAAGTGTTATTGTAAGAATATATTATAAAGTTTCAAGAAGCAATAAAATGGGGGGGAGTCATTTTCTAGGATACATCTGAGTTTCATTTTAGTTTTTTGTTTGTTTTTCTTCTGGTGAGAATAAAGATTGCTATTACAAATCAAATAAGGGCAAAGCCAAATGGTGGCCAAAAGATATGAAGAGGGGAGGAAGAGTTGGGCAGAAAGGAGTCTGTCTAGAGAGGGAATTAAAGAGCTCACTAAAGACAACAGATAGTTAAGGAGAATGCCACACTTTGAAAATTAAGATAAATGTTTTAATTAGGAAGTTGTGTTCTTAATAACACATAGGAAGATGGTTTTAAAGCACCATTTGAATAGATGTTATTTAGAAAAGATTCAAGACAAGTGTTACATAGGACAAGAGTCTCAAGGTTTGGGCAGTTCTAATGTTACTTTTTGCTAAATATTAAAACAAATTAGATTAGTATTTTGTAGATGCAGCTGTAAAGAGGATGAGCTGAGAGGAGCTCAACCAGATGACAGCAGCCAACTGAAAGGAGAAATCAGCAGGGAGAGCTTTGGATATGCATCCCATCTACTTTACTTGATTCAAGTAAATAAAACTACCTGTCTTCTTTTTGGTCAGAGTACCCAAAGTGGCAAACCTGGAGTTTGTTAACAGAAGGAGAAGGCTATCACAAAAAAAAGTTTCAGACATGAGCTAGGATAATCAAAGTCGAATCTCTAAGGTGGGTACCTGGAGACACAGAGTATCTGATGCTGATAGGTTGCATATATGTCTCCCAAAAAGAGCAAAACACTTTATAAAAATGTCATTAATTTAAAAAACAACAACACCCTGGGAGGGGCCAATGAAGCAGAAGGAAGTACTATTGATCACTGGGTACCGGGATTTGTCTGGGTGGGGACACCACCCAGGCAGCTAACCTTCTTGCTTTTCTGAGAATATATATAAATCCCAAGTACATACCAAGTGTTTTAAAGAATTTACAGCCTTGCATGAAGTAAATTAGATTTGACTTCTTTGTGTGTGTGTGTGGGGGGGGGGAGGCGGTGCTTTTCATTTTGTTTTAATAGCGTTGGATATAAGCATTTAAAGTGTAAATCTATTATCTTGGGAAGAATTGTAGCCAAGTCAATTTACATCTCTGCTATCTCCAAGACAAAAAATTGTAAAGACACAGATGATTTCTTGAGGACAAAACTGGCAAAGTGAATTTTCAATTTATGTCTTTTAGCCTAAAGATTATAATTATGTTGTATGCTATGGGGTGTGTGTGTGTGTGTGTGTGTGTGTGTGAATCTAAGTAAAGCTTAAAAAACTGATGTAGATTAAATAGGTCTGGGTGTAATTAAATTTATGAATACATACAAAAATATGAAATTGTATTAACTGTGGAAGGAATGTGGATCCTTAACTGCCCAGCCAGTTCGCAGAGACAACAGACATTAGCTTACAGGGGTTAAATAAACACAAAATGTTATTAATCCATTTGCAACAAGACCCGGAGTCTAAACTTGGCTTACTGGATTGCATATCTCCAGGGACCTTCACAAACACCGCTCCGAGGTGCAGCCACTGGGCAGCAAAAGCATGGGAAGCTGCACTCCCGCTCCGCTCTGCACTCTGGGCTGTGCGGAGGGCCTTGTGTATCTTGCTTGATTGTTTTTTCACAGCCCTGTGTGCTGCATACTCTGCAGTCCTAAACATTCTTGGGCAGGGTCTTAGTAACCAGCAGTATCAGAAGCATGTGAAACAGTATGTTTAGGTAAAAAAAAAAAAAAAAAAAAAAAAAAGCATGGGACATCAATGGTGAAAATAAGGCATCGGGGGCCCAGTAGGTGAATTCACACACCAAAGGACTCCAGGATTTTGGTTGGGTGATGACAATGCTTTTAAGCAAATGCGCTTGTGGCCCGTGTTCCAGGCTGGGACCAGGGGGTTCTGTGCTTTTCAGAAGCAGGACAAGAGCGTACGAAGAGCCTGCCTTTCCTGGTGCCAGGCTGGTCCGCCTGAGCCCCCAGGAGCCAAGAAGGCCAGCACAGAGTCAACTTCCCTCTCCAAATATCATTTGGCCCAACCGGGAGTTTGTTCGTTGGTGCCAATTTTTGGTTTGCCAGCAACTCCCACAGATTAATATTTTAGAAGTTAGAAGCCCAGCTGAGCGTGAAAAGAGCATCAGCTCAGCGTTGGGAATCACATTTCAAAACTACAGGAAGAAAAGAGAGAGGGGGAAAAAGTGTTTCTTGAGTGAGGAGGAAGAGATTCATTCATCTTGTTACTACTCGGGACTCTGGAAGCTTGAATCAGCTCCCGAAACACAAAAGCATGACAGTGGTCTACACGGATTCAAAGGAACGGATGTACAAGTGCTGCCCCTTTTAGAGAAGTGCCCCCCTGTAGTTCAAGTATCTCTCCGTTTTTCTGTAGCAAAATGGAACATTGCTTAAATTCGCTTTGGTTAAAAAGTGCTCTTCAAGAATGTGTTTTCAAAACTAAAAAAAAAAAAAAAATGAGACTGTACAATGTTTTCTTACAGGGATCAGAAAGGACTGTATTCACTGTCCCAGGGCAGGGCAGACAGTGGGATTTTCCTTGCCTCCCCAGAGTGGGTTGTTCCTTGAGCGATCCCAGGGGACTGGAGGTCACCCTGTGAGCAGAGGGCGCATGGTGTGCGCCGAAGACTGCACCATCTCAGGCAGAGCTAGGACCCCTCTTCTGGCCCTCATACCCTATGGGCTGGCTCAACTGAGCCCCAAACTTCCCCATCCCCCCCCCTCTGGCTCCCGCCCAGACACCCTTAGATCCAGGCCTCCCTGGGATCCTCCTAGACATCCAGCTCCCACCCTCACTTCTCTCCATATCCCACTCCCCCGCCAGAGTTCTGGCTTCCTCACCTCCACCTCTGGCTCCCCCCACCCTGCACCCCCAAACCCCCCACCCCTGGACACCCTCACTTCCAGCCCCTCCTACATCCGGCGCTCCCTACCCCAGATTCCCTTCCCCCACATAGGCCTCCCACTGGGGGCCTTGCTCCTCACACCCCAGGACCCCTGTTTTCCCCCACCCCCACCCAGACCCACGCTTCCCTGGGCTCCAGCCGGGCTCTGCCCCCTCCACTGCAGGCTCCTCTCCTCCTCCTCCTCCTCCTCCTCCTCCTCCCTGGAGTAGTTCCCTGCCTGCCTATCATCTTGCTCTAATTGTTTCCAGATTTGTGTGGGAGGTCAGGGCTCCGGAGTGCTGCTCCATGCCAAGTTTATAAACAGAGCAGTGTTTCCAGATGGCTGCTGGCTCCAGCCTGGCGAGCAGGTTGATTGGGACCAGAATAACAACAGGTGGAGAGCAGACAATGAATTCCTTGACACTTATTTGCTCCCTTAACTTTTTCTTCCCCTTGCAGCTCTCAACTCCATCTGCCATAGTCACCTCCGACAGATTTCCAAAGTGTTCACACGCACAAGGGGGAAGGCAGTGGAACGCAAAAGAAAACTAGTTATTTCCTTAATGAAGGTGGCAAACTGGGAATGGAGAGCAGCAAGGGGAAGCTGTGGAAATAAAGCGATGTAGAGGCACAAAAAGGAAGAGACGTGCCCCCAGCCAGAAACCAGAGCCTGCCTGTGACAGTCCATGATGAGCAAACAGGCTGCAGCACACACACTCCACAGGGCTGCCAGGCAGCACCGTCTTCCCAGCTCAGGGGACCAGGAAGGAGACAGTCTCTACCATACCCCTGACTTTTAATCTGGGCTCCCCCACTCTTCCTCAGGCCCCTTCTCTGCCCCCCCCCCCCACCCCCCGCCCCTCTCCGCGGTTCCCATGCAGACCTCCTGACTGTTTGCTGCCTATTAGCAGATGCTGTCATTCTTCTTGAGCAAGTATTCTGGGAAATCCCTAACGATTCTCTGAAAGAGGATTGACCAATATGCTTAAGTCCCATTAAGATATCCAAGGATTCGAATGGAGAGAAACAGGCCAGAGTTTGGACTGAGTATCTGAATCAGTCAACATGAACAAGAGGGGTCTCCCGTGGAAGACTTCTCGACCACAAAGTAATCTTCCGTTCGCAGGGGAGAGGGCTGGGAGTCATTCTGAGGAAGAACAGCCCGGCGGGCGGGCCAACTGTTTTACGAAGTGAAGTGCAGGGCTTCAGTCAACAGCAGCAAAGGCACCAGATGCCTCTAGTTAAACATGGAATGTTACCAGCAAGCCCTGCAGTGATTGAGAAACCTCGCAAGAGACTTTTACACATGAGGGACCGGATTACAAGTTACACTGTCCGGTGAGCGGTCACAAATGCCCCACCAACCAGGCTCCAGACATAATTGCCCTTGCAGGGATGCACATCTGAGACCGCTCCAGTTATACGTGGGATCATGACCCAGCCCGGAGGGGGCAGAGCAATCTCCAGAGAGGATGCCCAGCAGCCAGCCTGAGGCCCCAGGTAGAAGCAGGCTGACTCTGTGGCTGGAATGATGCTCACAGGTTTAAAGCCCTGACCTACTAAAGCACTGGCAGAGGAAAGCGCCTGGGAAAACAAAACATATAAATATCAAAAGTATGTTTTTAAGTGTCTCCCCAGTTAAGACTAGATTATCTTCTGTGAGTCTTTTGAATCTGGCTATCCACTTATAAAATGTAACCAGACACTCCAGCTTTGAAGATTCGGGATCTGGGAACGGGGCTGTGCAAT
Source organism: Cnephaeus nilssonii (assembly GCF_951640355.1). Classification (NCBI taxonomy): domain Eukaryota; kingdom Metazoa; phylum Chordata; class Mammalia; order Chiroptera; family Vespertilionidae; genus Cnephaeus; species Cnephaeus nilssonii. Next base: position 47,335,172 of record NC_137089.1, read on the forward strand.
TTATCTGAACTGACAAAGAGGTTACTGCCTGGGTCCTCCGTCCTCCTGCTCTGTCTGTCCTACCCCCGCCCCTGAGTCAGAAAGCCACTGCAGCCCTGTGGTTTGAAATACAGGGTGTCCCCACAAATGCATACACACTTGAACAGCGGACAGCTCAATTTTGAAAATGAAATGTATTTTAATAAACACTGCCTTTATAATTGTACTTTTTTTTTTCCAACACCCTATACATCATCACTCTTGTGGGGGGATTTTGTTTGTTTGTTTTGCTTCACAGCAATATGCAGGGAATCTAAAGGGCCCATCTACAATGCTGGCCTGAATAAGTTAATCTTTGTATGGAAAGAATATAAATGTTTCTTTGAATTACCTTCACTAATTTTTCTACACAGCAATCACTTATTGGGGTTTTTATCTGAAAAGCTCCAAGTATTATATTTTTTTAAAAATCCTAAGAAAACAAAACGTGCTTGAAACTAAAGAGCTACAAAATGAGTTAGAATAAGCTCATGGCTGGGTATGAATGAGGGCCTGCGGGGGAGAGAGAGAGAGGGCGGGGGTGAGGCTGAGCCTGGAACTGAGTAGCCAAGAGCTGGAGAAGCGGCTCACATTCCAGCCCCATAAAGTCACTGGGTGAATTCAGCTCCCCTCTAAAGGATGTTTACTTCTAGAGGAGCATCTGTGGACGATGCTGGACATTTCCTGGAGAGAGATCACTGCTGGTGACAGGTGCCCTGTGCATAAACATTGCAACTCCCACCGTATTTGAAAGATCAGAAAGAACTGGATCCTGGCACATAATCACCCATGCACTTGGGAACAAGTTCTACATAACAAACACGAAGTGCCAATAATTGGAGAATTCCCCCCCACATCACCCCCATTCATTCGAGTGCCTGGTAAGCTTGCCCTGTGACGTGAGGTAGCCATGGCAGAATTCTGTACCATGACCACCCTAGTTAATACAGCTGAACTTTTTTCCACTTGTACTCTAAGACTAGGCATGAAATTCTGTTTCCAACCACAAAGCACTGAGACAAACCATTGTGGCAGCCATTGAATTTACCAGAACAGGGACACACAATTTGTTCCTACAAATTGCAACTACCAGGTTAAACTGAAAGCTATTTTTATAGCCTAAATACTCAACACTCCTCTCTCAGTGTTAGTAGAGAGTGGACTTTGTTTTGGCTCTCTCTGTCTACACAATTACAAATATGTAGCAAAAAAAATTAATAATAATAATAATAAAACTAAATATAGTTAATGATAACATTTAGACTCAAATATTATCAATGGCACAGAATTTCCTCATTTCTTTTATTGGAAGCGTTAAATGGCATGAGAGTACTGCCTTTACCATCTGCCAATTTGATTTTGAATTTCACTTGAAGGCCAAAATGCAAAACCTAAAACAGGAATAGAAACGGTTTCTTGAGATTATTTCATTTTTCAAGTTAGAATTTATTGCATCTTTTCAAACATAGACCAAAATATTACAACAAGTGACGTTCTTGGGTAGAACATGAGGCAGTAAAGTAGGAATGCCGAGGTCTATGTGTACAGAGGGGCTTTAAATCACGCGTTGTTTACCAGCAGTGCTATCCTACAGAGCATGCTTAAATGCTTCCTGGAGCAAAACTTACTTAGAAGTTAGCCACACTGCTCCTGCAGTTAACCAGCCAAATTACTCTTTATGTAACATTTGAAACACTTCTAACCAGAATTAAGGGATTTTTTTTTTCCCTCATTATACTTGGCAAGCAACTGAAAAGGCTAGTGTGGAGGAGGTGAAAATTGCCATTTCCAAATCCCGAAAGCCAGCTAAACTGTCCATGGTGACTTAATCCAAATTCTCTCACAATGGAGCATTTGTTAGTGCCAAGTTTAGACTTTAAGGAGCAAAGTCAGAGATTTCAAATGGATGATAAACACATCCTTTCCACTACATTTTTCCCTAAGAGTTAACCCCTCCAAGCTGTTCTCTCCCTCCGCTTTGCCAAAGGTCCGTCCCCACTTATGCAACGTTTTCTCAGACAGAAGTCATGGCAGGCCGCACCCACCGCCGTGGGGCCTACATGAGCCCTTACTAAACCCTGCCCAAAGTGTGCAGGGCTGCAGCCAGCGAGTGAGAACAGTGGACATTAGTTGAACCAGGCTTGTAACCTTACATGCTTTCTCCCCTTATGTCAGGGGCACAGCGAGCCGAAGACTAGACAACCTCTCCAAACCAGCCCTAATCCCATTAAGAACTCCAATTAACACCAATCTGCATTCCCTTGGTAAGGACACAAAGCAATTAGGAGCCTCCTGCCCTGCCTAAGAAACTGGCAAAGCTAATCACACTGATCCTTCCCATACAGCTGTGCTGGCAGGTAGGCAGACCGGAACAAACCCTCCTGGGCACTGAGAGGGGCCAGTAGGCTCTGTTTCAGCATGGCATTGCTTCTTTGTAAATTACTCTTTCTCAAATGGGAGCTTTAGGTGTTTGGTTCAGGTGTAGAGTTTCTTTCTCGTTTTAACCTCCAAGTATGCCTCCATGGCAGCATGGCTAAAGGTATACCATGTTTCAAAGCCTTCATCGGGACAGTGGATATGGAATTAATTGCAATCTGAAGCAGGGTTCTGGCATGTTCATCTTCTGCCCATAAAAGGCTGGTAAATTACGCCAGACAAGGCCTTTAGTAAAATCCTGTCTGGCAGTGACTAGCAATAAGCACAGAGCAACGCAAATGTATCTGATTAAACACCATATATTAGTAACCAATGTTTTCAAACTTCTAATTCAGCAATTTTGTGCTACACATTTTAATGTTATTCAGTGATGCTGCCTTTGAAGCAACTACCGTACATTAAAAGTGGCTAAGAAATGGTTCTGACATCATGCACCTGCTGATAAAAGAAATTTTGTTCTCAACAATATACCTAGTGTATGATATGAACATAACTCAGTTTATAGTTTGTAGAATGACTATACATTAAAAGGCTAGTGCAAGGCCTCTATTGTTAAATATTTTAGCCAAGGTTTTGGCCAACCACCAAATTTGATCCATTGGTAGAGGTGGGAGTAGGGGCAGGAGAGGAGGTAAATGGGGTTAACATCTTTCCTGTTCTGGCAAAGCAAACATACTTCTGGTTCCTAAGGCCTCTGACTCTATACTGAAGGAGTAACAATGGACCTGGGCTATTTGCTTTCTCTAACAGATTCTCTGTCCATGACTGTTAGAGTTGTAGCCATTTAACTCAAATTAGTAAGACTGTATTTATGATTATAAAGAATTTTTTAGGAATCCCAGATAAAAAGAATCTATTAAATGCCACTTTCTTTTACTATGAAGTCACCTTCCAACATTAAAACAAGAACTTCTGTAATCTGAACTGAAGATTCTTATTCTAATGAATTGCAGAAGAATAGCCTGCATCACCAGGGGGTAAAAAGTAGTACCTCAACTGGCAGAAAGGGATCTAGAGACAAACCATAAACTTGAAAAAATAAAATTAATTCCATCCCAAAAAAGAATAACCCAATTCAAAATGTTTCCATGATGTCATGTAAGATATGATTTGGAAGAAGACATTTCCCTTTACATTTTTTAAAGAATTTTTATTTTTGTTCAATGTCATAGGACTTCTATAACATAATTATGTTTCAAAAAAATGTCTGTCTTAGTTGAGTGGATGCATTGTTTTTAATGACACGGTCACTGTTGATTTAGTCGCATAACCCCTTGTTTGCATCCTGTGGAGCCCAGTGAGGACCTGCCTGATATTATCCCCATCCCCAAATTCCCATCTCCATCTCCAAATTCCCACCCTGGTTCTACTCCCTGTAGTTCATCACAAGTAAATGGCACCAGCCTCAGGAAAGCCATGCACAGGCTTTTCTGTGGCCTGAAATGTGAAAAAGTTCTCCACATCTGATTTAGTTCAACTTCCTTCCAAGGCATCATTTCTTCTAAGAGACAAATAAGTGAACTGTAAATAATACAATTATAATTTGTCGTGACAAATAAATCCTTGCTATAATTCAACAAATTTATTTTATTTGGAAAGGACCAAAATTTACTGGTGTCCTACTTGCTTCTGATAAAGATTCTTAAATATCGAAAAGAATGAGGAATGTAGTACTTAGTAGTAATGACTTATTCCCAATAAAAGTGTTCTTTGGCCAAGTACCAACTAAAAGTTATGTAACCCAAATTAACTTCCCCACAATTGAGAAGTACCTGCTCTCCCAAAACTCAAATATCCTCAAGCAGATTTCCTAATAGCTACCTGATGTACATTATTCAGGAAAATACAGAGCAAGAAAGGGAAAGCGGGGGAAGGAAAGAGGGGTTCAAGAGATAGAAGAAAAAGAAAGAAAGAGAAAAAGGAAAGGAAGGAAGGAAGGAAGGAAGGAAGGAAGGAAGGAAGGAAGGAAGGAAGGAAGGAAGGAAGGAAGGAAGGAAGGAAGAAAGGAAAGAAGGAAGGAAGGAAGGAAGGAAGGAAGGAAGGAAAAGGCAGTTGGAAGGAAGAAAGAAGAGAGGAGGGAGGAAGGATAATATGAACACTTTCATCATTTTAAGGAAGACAATCCTGAATAAGAGTTGAATGAATTTCAAGGAATTAAGTCATTCATGTTAAATATCCTAGATCAGCCTACTCTACATTTTCTCTCTAGGAATCCTGACATGCAATGGTGAGCCAGCAGAAGTTCTCCGGCATGAAGATTTCATGTTTCCCTGAGAGAAACAATAAAGAGAAAGGTTGGGCCTTCTTTTGGACAGTCTCTAAGGGGACAGCAAGTTTCTCTGATATAAGAAAAAGCTGAGTGTCCTCTCTCTTCCTGAAACATCGGATCATAAGCCTAATAAATGAGTTACAACACTAAGAGCATCATAAAAAGCCCTTTAGAGAGCCTGTTGAGGAGCCAGCAGAGAGTACACACTTCCTCACTTACGAACGGGTTATGTCAGCCCCACACTTCTTGGTGGCATCAGGGTAATAACAGTGAAAGATGGAAGCCATACTTCAGCACAAACAGGCATTCACAGCAACCACTTCTTTCTTAAGATGCAAAGACTCAGGTTGTTAGCACATATCCGGGGCCCCATTTCCTACCTCAGGAGATAAGTGCTCCCAAAATAACTTGCAAAAATATGGTTGCATTTCCCACAGGACCTCATAATTGTCCAAGACATCTGAGAGTCCCTTGAGGATTTAAAGCATGCCTTATGGTTGGATACTCAGGATCCACAACAACAAGCTCTCTGCAAGAGGCAGTCAATAAATGCTAGGGGAGAGGCTGAAAGCAAGGCTCTCTCCTTTCCAGTCAGACAAACATGGGTTTGAATTCTTGTTCATCTGAGTTCTTTGACCAGAGGGACAGTTTCCTCATCTGTAAAACAAAGAAGATACCCCTATGGCAGAGAAGTTGTGGGGATTAAAGGCAACGCGGTGTATGTGAAGCTACTTGCACAAAGCCTGACACAGAGTAGTTGCTCAGTCACCAACAGCTCTCGGATCCATCCCATCTACTACTGGCAGCCACTTCCCTGGATCTTCATTCCTGGAATTTAGCAGCAAACAGCCAGTAAATGGCCAAAAATTATTTCTTATGAAATCAAATAGGTGTATAGTGGACTTTGAAAAAAATACTGCATTTTTAGATTGAGTTCAAGATGCTGAAATATATAAACCCTAATTCCGAATGGAGCCGAGTTCTTTGCAGTAAGTCTTAAGGGAAAACGCCACCTCATGAAGCTTTGTCAGTGCTTCACAGAGAGGAAGGCCAGGTCAGAATTGCCTGAGAACTTTAAGTATGACTTAAAGCAAAGGCTCAGTTAGGACCAAATAAGGATCATGATACAATAGTACAGGATAGGAAGAAACAGCAAGGTGAAAACTTTGAGACTAGAGATTTAATCTTAGGGCATAAATTTTGCTCATCTTGAAAGTTGATGGGTCTTTCCGGATGTTCCTATAAAGAACAATCAAACTATTTGCCTGGAAGGAGAGTACCGGAAAAATGTACACAGTAGGTGTGGTTGTGATTTTCAGTGTCTGGAATGATTGTGGTAGTGGATGATTTCTCTCCTCAGCCCCCCTTCTGGTCATTCTTCAGCCAATAAGGATAGATCATTGATTAGTATCTGAGTGTGTGCTACATCCAGATTTTCACTGCTGTTTGGGGTGTCATAATCACATGCAAAGTGGTTTGTAGATACTTATTCCAGACTCCAAATTTCCAGTCATGCTTCCTCCAACATCCAGAAGTATCAAGTTTTCCAGTTTTTTCTTTGAGTACCTTTTGCTGGAGCATTTAACAGAATGGTGGCTGTGCATCAGTATTTAAAACACTGGAGATCACACATCAGGACACATACTCAGGGAAGGATTGTGATCAAAGTTTGTAATTCATTTCTCAGCCAGTTGCCAAGAGTGCCCAGATTAAACCAAGAGAATAGATCATTAACCAAATTACCTGGTTCTCTGATTTCTTACTTTTGCATCCTAGACCTTATAATATAAAAGATTCTATAGAGGGCTGCATGGTTTAAGTGCAACCTTCTCCCACATGTAGTATTCATCCCTGGAGAGGCACTGCCATACTGAGGAAGCTCTGTTCTGAACCATTGCCATCTACTTCCATGAGCCTCTCAGGTGAGGAGTTTGGTACCCTTCGTGTCATCATCTACTCCCTGCCATTCTCACAACCATAGCATGCAGGATTCACCTAACTTTCCAGGCCTCTTGTAAAGCATGAAATAAAGAGCCAGGGGGGAACATAAAGAAATCAGAGTAGTTAGGTGAGAGCCATGTTTTCCTCCTTCTTGAATTAAATTGTCTACTAATTTCTTTTTCTTAGAGGACCCACGTGAGTGATGTCAGAGACAATTCTGAAACAGATATTAAGGTAAAAAGTCCCTGCCTAGCTTGCAGTAGGACCAGTGGGTTTTTGTGCCACCGATCCAACACTAGTCAATGGAAGACACTAGTGATCCGTTTTGAGCCAAATATCCCTATAGGATTCTCAAGTAATGCTGAGACATTCAGATGCCAAATAATTGGGTATATCATGATGATTAGGTAGGTCTAAAGTAAAAGAACAGTAATGTATCATAATTGTAGGGCCTATGAGTAAGACAGACTCCAAATAGACACCACCTATTCCCTACTCCCTTACAAGGTTCTATTTCGGTTAAAGACTGGCTCCCACAAAAGGTCCGGAGCATTGTCAGATGGAGGCAGAAACCTCCTTTTACAGGTACAGTGTGATAAGAGTTTTAGATTTTTGGATGTGTGGTCTATGGTGGTGTTGCCAATTTAAAACATCACCAAATGGTTGAATCCAGTTACCTAGGAAACTAACTTATTTATTGCAAGGAACTGTAACTAAGGAAATGGGTACTTCCCAAAGAGAAATGTATACAAACCCAACAGTCATTTTGACTGTACTCTAGCCAATTTATGCTAAATTATAGCCAGATATTAAATTCATACTAAAAAAGAATAAATATGTACAAAGCAATATTAAAAATAGGGGATGTATAAGTAAATAGTCACCTTAAGCCAGTTAAGGAAAGGAAATATCTAAACTAGAAGAAGAATGCAGATTAAGGAGTGATGATCATGGTCTGGTTCTCTGAATCTGAAATGGAAGCTGGCTGTGTCTGAAGACCAGCTGACTCAGGAGGGCTCCTCAGGACCCACAGCTTACGGTCTCCAATGGGGGCAGTCTTCTTGTGATTTGAGGATGTTTAGGGCATGGATCCAAGAGTTAACCCCTTAAGAGTTTCACAGCTGTTCTAGTTGTTAATGATACCTGATAGAATTCTTCCAGTCCAAGTTGTGAGACAGTCCTTCATTGATGACAAAATCTCACCTGTAGCTGAGGCTTCAGAGAAGCATCAAAGTCAAACAGTACAGTGGAACCTCGGTTCCTGAACTTAATTCATTCCAGAAGGCTGTTTGAGAAGCTATTTGTTTGAAAACCGAATCATTGTGTTGATTAGAAATCATATAAATTTAATTAATCCATTCCAGACCCCAAATGATTCTGTTTTAACCTTTCTTATATACAGTACATGTCTAATGTACTGTTTAATCTATAAAGAAACACTTCTTTTTTTAAATTTATTGAACCACCCCCTACTAGCCTTAAAGGAACCACTTTCAGCACTTGTTCCAGATGTGTCTTTCAGGTGAGCATGCAGCATCTTTGCTTATTCATATATCCCTGCTCCAAAATGCTGTCACTGTCTAACTGCTTTTTGTTTATTCAAATCAACAACAGTTTTTCTATCCCTTCAATTGCCTGTGATTGTTTCTTTCACACCATTAGCAAAATTAGCATGTTTGATAGCCTCTTTATGTTTTAAAATTGTGCTAATCATTGATTTTGTCAGCAACAAAAGCATTCTCTCCTTTGTTGCCTGAAAGATGCTTTTTTGTCATGCTGAGGTATCAGCATAAAAGGGTTGTCAGGTCAAAAACCAAAGTTTGGTTTGACAACCAAGACATTTTTTCTGTGAACATCTTGGTGGAGAACTGAATTTTTCAAAATGTTAAACGTTTGAGAAATGAGGTTTGACTGTATTTGTAGAAGGCAGAGACTAAAAATGGCCATGGATAACTTATTACTGAACATTTTAGTGAAAGATCTGATGAGAGCACATTATAAAAATGCAAATGACAAAAAATTCCGGTTGCTTCCATGGCATGTAAAACAAACATAATGAAGACAATCTAAAGTTTTAGACAAAATGTCTACAAGGGTATTTTTGGATTTCCATCAAGATGGTGGTGTAGGTAAACATCACCTCCCATAACCACATCAAAATTTACAACTAAAATAGAGAACAACCATCATTCAGAACCACCAAAAATCTAGCTGAACAGAAGTCCTACAACTAGGGAATTAAAGAAGAAGCACGTCAAGACTGGTAGGAGGGGCAGAGACACAGGGCAGAGACTTGAGGTGGAAGCATGGAACTGGCTGGTCCCATATCCGCATGTGGCAGTTTAAAATTGGAAGGAAGTCTTGGCTGTGGAGGTTTGCTGAGGAGTGAGGGGTCCCAGCCCCACACAAGACCCCCAGCCCAGGGTTCCAGTGGTAAGAAGAGAAGTCCTCACAACTTCAGGCTGTAAAACCAGTGGAGGATTGTGGCTGAGTGACATGGAGTCTGTGGGAATCCCATGCAATTCCTCTTAAAGGGCCCATGCACAGACTTAGTCAGAATCACTCCTCTCAGCTCCAGCACTGGGGCAGCAGTTTGAAAGAAACCTGGGACATTCTGGGAGAAACTAACTTTTCTGGACTCAAGGCAAGAGCTGGAGGCGCAGTTTTCTCCCAGTCAGAAGTGCTAGCAGGGGCTAATGTTCCTTTGCTGAGCCCTCCATCCCATACAGCTGAAAGGCTATGCTATATCTGAATCTCCATCAATCTGGCTCACACTTTTTGCCATGCCCTTGTGATTCCCTGATACCCCACCTCTTCCTACTTGCAGGCTCATTCAAGCCATTTCCAGTGGCTTTTCTATACAATTGGCCTCTCTTGTCTCATGCTATGGACTTTTCTAAAATCTCTTAAACAAACAGCAGCCTGGAGATGGGATTGTACCTCTCAATAAGTGGCCTGGGGCTCGGTACTAGCTGCAGTATGTCCTGGTTCACAGTTTGGCCTCTCCTGGGCACCTCCAAGGTCAAAACAAATAGTAGCCATCTGCAGATTGCTTTGTAACTCATGCAGGGTGATCCTGGGAAGGGCACAGACAAAGGCTGACTTTGCACCTCCCTGAAGGCCAGCACCAGCAAAAAGAAAAAAGAATCTAAACCTATGACGATAGTGTATGGAGCATGTGGGACAACTTCAAACATACCAACATTTGCATTATGGGGGTGCCAGAAGGAAAAGAGAGAGAGCAAGATATAGAAAACCTATTTGAAGAAACAATGACAGAAAACTTCCCCTACCTGGTGAAAGAAGTAGACTTACAATCAAGGAAGTGCAGAGAGTCCCAAATAAGGGGAACCAAAGAGCTCCACACCAAGACACATCATAATTAAAATGCCAAGGATTAAAGACAAAGAGAATCTTAAAAGCAGCAAGAGAAAAGCGGTTAGTTATCCACAAGGGAGTGCCCATATGACTGTCAGCTGATTTCTCAACACAAACTTTGTAGGCCAGTAGGGAGTGGCAAGAAATATTCAAAGTGATGAATAGCCAGAACCTACAACCAAGATTACTCCTATACCCAGCAAAGCTATCATTTAGAACTTAAGGTCAGATAAAGAGCTTTACAGAAAAGAAAAGGCTAAAGGAGTTCATCATCACCAAACCAGTATTATATGAAATGCTGAAGGGTGAAGAAAAAGGAGAAAAAGGAGAAGAAGAAGAAAGAGGAGGAGGAGGAGGAGGAGGAGGAGGAGGAGGAGGAGGAGGAGGAGGAGGAAGAGAAGAAGAGGAAAAAGAAGGAGGAGGAAGAGAAGGAGGAGGAGGAGGAGGAGGAGGAGGAGGAGGAGGAGGAGGAGGAGGAGAAAATGGCAATAAATACATATCTATCAACAATTGAATCTAAAAATCAAAATAAATGAACAAGATATATAATGAACAAAATAAACTGATGGATAAAATAGAATCAGAGGCTTGGAAACATGGAACAGACTGATGAATTTTAGAGGGAAGGGCGGAGGGATGGGATAAGATTAACCAAAGAACTTATATGCATGTATGCATTACCTATGGACACAGACAATCCTATCTAATAATAGCGTACCATGTAAATTACCATCACTCCGCTACGCCCACGATTGGGCGGCGGAGGCTGGGGGGCGGGACTCAGGGTGGCCTATCCGGCCATTGAGAGGCACGGATCCGCTGCCACTGAGCGGGGCTATGCTGCTGTTGAGAGGTGCAGGGGGCGGGACTCCCGCCCCCTGTGCCTCTCAACGGCCAGATCCGGGCCGCTGAGGGGGTCCCACCCCCTGCGCCTCTCAACAGCAGGGGAGACCCCCTCAGCGGCCACGGACCATCAAAAGTGGGGGAGCGAGCTCTGGCCTCAGTCAGCGAGCCACGGAAACCCGGCAGAGGATGGGGAGCAGCGACGAGGAAGACATGGAGAAGCACCGCATCCACCTACGCCCATCACTCTGCGCACACGCTGCACCTCCTGCCCTGTGAAGTCCGGGTTAACCGGCCCGCCCCTGTGGGGCGCTTTTTCACCCCGGCCATCCGTCAGGGTCCCGATGGACTCGAAGTGTCGTTTCGGGGCCGCAGTCTGAGGGGCGAGGAGGTGGCGGTGCCGCCTGGCCTGCTGGGATACGTGATGGTGATGGAAGAGCAGTCGGTGGGGAAGCAGGACTTTTCAGCGGGATCCGACAAGGATAAGCAGGAGCTGGTGGAACCCCCGGAGGCGCTGGAGCGGGACTTCGACCGCTTTATTCGTGCCTCCGCCAGTTTCAGCCGCTTCACCCTGTGGGGCCTGGAGAGCATCCCCGGCCCGGATGCCAAAGTGCGTGCGGCCCTGACCTGGCCCAGCCTCGCTGAAGCGATCCATAAACAGGTGCCGCAGGACTGAGAACCAGCGCTTGAAACTGGAAGCCACCGATCCCTTCACCTGCTCTCCACTTTGGATCCACTGAGTCCACCACCCCAATAAATGAGCTCTTTCACAGCAAAAACAAAAACAAAAACAAAAAAAACAAAAGTGGGGGGCCTGGGTGCCTGTCTGCTCCGGCACCAGGCCTTTCAGAAGCCTCCGCCGAGGCTTCTGAAAGGCCTGGTGCACGAGTGGACAGGCACCCAGCTCCACCGTGAAAAGCGAAAGCGTGTAGGGGACCCTACATGTGCATGATTCAATCATGCACTGGGCCTCTAGTAGGGTAATAAAGGCCTGGAGTGGAGTGGGAACTGGGTGAAGGAGAACAAAGGGGGGGTGGGGGAAGAGGGGACATCTGTAATACTCTCAACAATAAAGATTTAAAAATAAATTAATTAACTAATTAAATTAAATAACCAAGGGCATTATAAAGCCAACTTAAAACAACAATAAAATCTGGTAAATAATATCTTGGCAGATTACACAGAAAAAAATCTCTCTTCATATTTTAGGTGAAGGCAATCAATAGTAAATTAAAGAAACAATCTCATCAAAATTGAGCAAATTTTGCTTAAATTTTAATCAATTTTATATTAAATATATGAAATCATAGCTTTTCAGATCCATTATTAACATTTATTTGTTTCTATAAGCCAGTGGAGCTCTTTTAATCTTAGCTCAACTTCTTGCAAATTCCCTTTGATTGATCAGTTGTATTATAAGGCAATTCTAATTCCAATGCCCATTCTGTTACCATGGCTGCAAGCTTCTTTATCAAAAGACTCCAAGGAGGGAGGTTGAATGACAGAAGTAGACATGTCTAGTTGTCTCATCAGTAAAGCCATAAATTTATTCAGGGTTCTGCTTTGCCTTCATTCTAAAGTGCCTTTAAAATACTGAGCAAGTTGCCCTGGCCGGGTGTCTCAGTTGGTTCGAGCATCGTACTGTACTCCAAAAGTTTGTGGGTTTGATTCCCAGTCAGGGCAACTGATGTTTCTCTCTCACACTGACGTTTCTGTTTCTCTCTCTCCCTCTCCCTTTCTCTCTAAAGTCAAAAAACATATCCTCGGGTGAGGAAGATTATAAATGATGATAGGTAGATAGATAGATAGATAGATAGATAGATAGATAGATAGATAGATAATAGAAAGATAGATAGATAATAGAAAGATAGATGATGATGATGATGATGATGATGATGATGATGATAGATAGATGATAGATAGATAGATAGATAGATAGATAGATAGATAGATAGATAGATAGAATACTCAGCAAGGTGTTGGATTTCTGGCATGGGTAATTTCCCGTTCTAGTTTGTGCTTATGTATGAATCCCCAATTTCTGCCTTAACACCATTTACAAAAACTGAGGTGAGAGCTGGTGTCCCATATGCTTCCAGAACTGCACCTGGATGTTGTCACTGGTATTAAGGATCTCATTCCAGAGTTCTCCACCCTCTGTTCTTTCTTTTTTTGTGGGACTGCATTACAGTCTATTTTCACAGACAAGACTTTGGGGGTAGTCTCCAAAATACATTGTCTGACATTGACAGCTTTTCTAAGTCCCTCTGGTTTCCTATAAAATTTGAGGTTTTCAAAATTATCTTCAGAGTTTCCTATTTTTTTTTATATTCCCAATAACAATGAATCAATTGGTATATATTATGGAGTTCTGGATTATACATTCCTAAAATTATTCTAAGTCTTTTTGCAAATGTCTCCCTGTCTTGATGAATCTTTGGAAAGTTTAATAATTGCTCTAGGTACAGAGAAAAAACAGGGCTTGACATCAACAGAAAAGGGCTCCCTATCTTGAGAGAGGTTTAGTTTTAAGAAGCAACTGAATCTTAGGGGATTTTGGCTGGCCAGGAGGGAAGGGAGTGGATCAGAGGGAGATATGGGGCAGAAGAAAGTGGAGTATAAAGTAGGGGAAAGAACTCGTAGGATAATGGCTATTAAGTTAAAGTTGGGATTTAGGGGGATCTAGAAGAGACAGTTGTAAGTTTTCTACATTTTTCTTTTGACTTAGCCAATAAATATCTTAAGGAAGAGAGTTTTATTTTAACTAAAAAAAAAGTTTTAATGCTTTCTCAAACTAATTAAAAAATGAAAACTATTAGAAGTTTGAAATTTTGCTCTACATTTTTTTTAATATACCTCTCAAATAAACAATCTTAGTCATATCAAAATCTCCACAAATGTTCTTGGTTAACATATTCCATTTAGTAATATAAGCACACAAATTTGGATTATAATGTAAACATGTTATTCAGGAAACAGGAGTCCAGCCAGGAATAGGAGGCACAGATTAGGAACAAATTTAGACTGAGTCAAAATCTAGGACTTAACTTTAGACTGAGTCAAATCCATGAACGTCTGGGAATATTTTATCCAAAAAGGTTGCTTATACATCGCTTATCTCAGCCTTCAAAGCTACCAGATAGGCCATCCAGCTACAAACCCAGACAAGGTTTATGGCCCCAGAGGAATGGAATGGTTTGCAGAGGAGGTACTTCCCAGAACCAGATTTTCCTGGATGAAAGAAGACAAGACTGAGGAAAATTCTCAAATGGCTTTGATAAGTAACCTATGGCAAACTTTGTCCAAAGGATGTCAGTCTTAGACCTTCAACTTCCTAGTCCCCAGGCTGTTTTGAGGAATTAACTAATTTCAAGGTTCCTCTTAATGAGGGACAATAAAACCACAGGGACAGAGTGTCAGGTAGGTTTCCAGCAAGGGTCAGCATTTCTCAAATCTGATCAGACGGCCAAAGGGTATCTGAAGAGTATTCCTTATTCCTTATAAACAAAGTAAACTCAGCACCTAGGATCTCATTAAAAGAGATAGTTGTTCTAACTTATATGAGACCCGCTTACCTCAGCATTGTGGCCAGGAAGCCCCCAAGCCTAGCAGGGGGCTCCAGAGGCCTACAAGAAGTGGGCTCTTCACAGTCAAATATTGTAGCTGGAAACTCTCATCTTGAATAGATCTCAGTGGGGCTACTAAACATCAAAACATCTGAATCTCCAAACATCCGCAAAACAACCTGTTGATAAGACAAAGTTCAGTTTATTACTTACTGTGGTAAGCAATTTTTACCATATTACAAAGCTCTCACAGAACCTCAAAGGTGGGAAGGGGAGGTAATCATTGACTGAGAATTGGGAGTTTATTTAAAGCAGAGCTCATTTAGGATCAGGTAAGGCTCATGACACAATAGTCCAAAACAGGAGAAAAAAGCAAGTGAAGACTTTGAGATGGGGATTCTTTTGAATATTAGAGCATATGTTGACGTTTTCCATGGAAGAGCTGGTGGACATACCTGTAATGTAAAATCACACAATTTGCTTGGGCAAGATATTTATGGAAAAATAAAATTAGACTAATGAAGCAGAGGAATAGCACAAAATCATGCTAATGTAGACAGTGGAGTGTGATTTCAGTTTTCAGTGTGTAGATAGAATGTGGAGTAAAGATATTCAAGCAAGAAAATATCATAAATAACATCAATAAATAATAATTTAATAAACAATAAGGATAATAAACTGCTATTTCATAGAAATTAAAAAATAATCTTCCAGAAAAATGTATGTCAACACTGGGATTAGCAAAGTAAAAAAAAAAAAAAAAAGATAATGAATTTTTATTGAGCATTTGCTCAGTGTCAAAGTTTCACAAGTTTTCACATTTATTCCCTATCACAATAAAGTGCCATTAGTATTATTGTCCTCTTTTTTGACAGCTGGGACTATTGAGCATCCTAGGGTTAAACTAAGTTTTCTGAGGTCATAGAGTTAGAAAGGGATAGAGCCTCTATTTAAACCCAGGATCTTTTATTCCAAGCCCAACACTGTTTCACTATATCATAACTGCCTCTTAACACCAGGAAACTAAGAAGCAAAGGGGAAAATACTTAATCCAAAGGGATAACCCATGCCCAGAAGTCTCCCAGAATCATCATTTATCACCATATTTTAAGTCCAAGGCTTTCTCTTTTCCACTATGTCTCCCTTCCCCTTGGACAGAATGCAGTTTTACTAATGTGCCATATTTCAGGAATTAGTGCTCCAGGTAACAGCCCCCGCTCCTGGCCTCTTTGCTCTACTCCAGTCATGCAAATGCAGGCATAGTCACAAGATGAAAGTCCCTCTCCTGTCCTCAGAAAGCATAGGGTCGACTTGAATTGCTTAGCTTGCACATTTCTCACACAGTGACTTGCACCTCCAGCAGTCTATTAGATTACAGCAGAACTTGGAAAAGAACTTCCTTCTTGGAATTGACCTCACTGGAGCCTTCTGAGAATTCAGGGAAAAGAGGAAGATCACCAAGTCTGGGTGGTTTCAGGACATCCCAAGGAAAAGCCTTTAATGAAAGCTGCATTTTTTTTTCTCCTGAGTTTTCAATATGTATCTGATCCAGGCCCCAAGTATGACAAAATGTGCACATTCTCAGCCAAGAAGGGCCTTTTTCATGCTTCTTAGACCCACCATGAAGACACATCTGAGTGAACTCTACCCTGAGAAGTGTGGGGGAAACACATGTAGAAGCTGGGATTGTCCAAGTCACTTTTTCATACACTCTCATTGTTCATATGATCAGGGCCATGTCCTTTCAGAAGAATATAAAATCTATGAGCCATATATATATTTGATGATGTGAGGCTCAGAGAAGTATATTGCCCCTATGTCTCAGACTTTAAGTTTTCACAGGCTTTGTTCACAAATAGGGCAGTGTAGGTTTTTCCTTCAATAAACAGTCACAAACAGACTTATGAGACACAAACAGTCCTTCCTCATCCCCTGCTCAGAGCCACCAAGTGTCCACTGTACAAGTGCCTGTAGTGGGGAATGGAGGCTCATGCAGGAGGAACAAGCAAGGCCTCAAAGAGAGGGATTGTTTGTGCTAGATCTCCACAGCTGACTAGGAATGGACCACGGACACTGAGAGGAGAGGATGAACTCATGGGCCAGCTGCAAACCTTGTAGGAAGTAGCTGAGTCACCAATATCAATAGCAACAATAATGATATTACATCATTTACTAAGTATCACATACCAAGAGCTTTAAATCTTTGACCTCATTTAGTTCTTACTAAATACTTACTAAAAAATATTAAATTTTTACAAAATCATCTCCATTTCAGATATAATACCTCTGTACCTTTAGTAAGCTACCAATTGCCCACCTATGTAGCTTGTTGACGGCAAAGCCAGGATTTGAAATTGTACCTCTTCATTCAATGCCCATCTCCTTCCCCTGTTCCAGGCTGCCCTCCCTTCTACTCCCTAGTCAATGTGGCCCAAACTGGCATGGGTTTGGCATGCAGTCAGGCAGAGCCACTGTGGGCAATGACACTCATTAACAGTAGCCTCAACATAGAGACCACCTATTGAATCAATGGTGAGGGTGAGTGCTTCTTTTGCTTTTTGGCATTTTGTTTTATTTTATTTATTTACAACCCTATAAGGTAACTATTATTTTTCTCATTTAATTAGATTCTCAGGTAATTAAACCAAGATTCAGTGGGTTTAGTGATAGGACAAATATCCAAGTGACTTTTAGCCACTATCCAAGTCAGTCTTGAGAAAAGTAAAACAGTGAGCAGGTCTCACCCTCAGTTAGCTCATTTCATTCATTAGAAATTGTCCTTGTACACAGTTCAAAACTTCCTTATATTCTGTTGTTTGATTTTTAAATGTGCTCATGTTTTTCTTTCCAAAAAGGAAAATTAGTTAGTCAGCACTTTTTTTCTATTTCTCCCCTTCCCAGAAGCTGACTTAATGCTAAATTCTTGAGAGAGTTTTAAATTGTTTTTAGCTCTCAGTTTGCCCTCAAAAACCTCCACTGTATGCTGAAGCAGTTGGTGAAGAAAGGGCTGGAACAAGTGAAATAAACTTCCAAATTTTTTAATCCCATGTTCTTGCTCTTGATGATTTGCTTCAAGGTCCGTGTGGTTATGACTGCCCACCCAAACTATTCACAGGCCCTGAGTGGGAGGACTGAAGACTTAGAATACACATGAAAAGATATATACAGTCAATACTTTCCTTACCCAGAATGTAAAGTTGTTACTATTTTATCTAATCTTCCACTATTTCTATTAAACTCTTACTTTCTGATGTGTTGTTTCTGATCTTTTTTCAGTAAGCAGTATCACTTCTGTAATTCACTGGACCTAAAAGTGATGTAATAGCCTCAAAGTATTGCTGGAAGAGTGATATGATGGTATAAAAAGCCTATTCCCATTATAAATCAACTTTGCCTTTCCTCAAGTAAATTGGAAATAGTGTATATTCATTTGTTTGGTTTGTTCCCAGTGAGCTGAAGGATCATATAAGCATGTTGTGTTTTATTTTGTCTCTTGCTCCCTTTCCTAATTTAATTCACTTTTTTTAGGGGGAAGGGGGGAAGAAGGAGAATAAACAGAGGCAAGATCAAAAAAATAAATGTTGTACTTCAATGAAAAATGATGCATTTTCTATACCACAGTCTGATTTTTATCTTGTTCATTATCATCAGGCTATTTTGTACTTTTATAAACTGCAGGAAAGAATGAATGTACAAATTTGTCTTGTTTTATACAATCTTAGTACCATTCACTATTCCTATGGAAAATCCAGTTTTGCCTCCATTTACAATTCAATTCATTTACTCCATATAAATTTGGTTTTTAAAATATCATTTTGATTGTTTTTAAAATCTTTCTGGTTCCCCCAGGCTTTAGTAGTAAAATAAAATTTTCAACATGTGTTCATTTTTATATCTGTATGAGAGCTAACTTTCACCTTTTTCTGAAAATTTATCTTTTGATAGAGATACACTCAGAAAGTGGCCTGTCTGATGCTTTATCCTTGAATAGTGCCCTGAATGAGAAAATCTAACATAATATTATTCATCCCTAATCTGGGCTTCACAAATTCTTAGCCACTCTAGCCTAACTAAGCCTCTCATGACCTTTTGCCCCATATCATTTCATGTCTATTTGTAAGTGGCTTTTCTTGATTATATTGTGCATCTCTGAAATTCATTGTACTGTGAACATTAAGGTGGAATGTGCTAGAGGACACCAGACTGCACAGTATCCCATGTGAATGCTGGAACTATAGAATCAATGGCTTTGTTTTTTCTAGTGGAAAAAAATTAGGCAGGTAGAAAAATAATATGAAATATTTTTAGAGTTATTTGGAAAGTTGTCTAGATTAGTAATATAGTTCTAGCATTAGGTTTAAAGAAATGTCTTATTCTCTATGTGCTTTCAATGATAACACTAAAACTCATTGTTGAAAAAATCAGTACTGCTTTTTAAAAGAAAACACTTTTACAAGATATAGTACGGAGCCCTTCATGAACATATTTAAGACAACATAGTATTAAAGGGTTTTGAAGCCAAATTAATATCTCACATGAGTATAAAGCAACATTCATTTAAAGCAATTTTAAGTCTGATAAATCAGAGGAGAACTAATTGGATTAAATAATCTTTTTTTAGAGTAGATGAAAATGGTACTGAAGATTAAGAAAAAAAATAGTTGCCAGGTCATTGACTCCTATATTGGTTGCCAACAATTTACTTGTATAACTGGAAATTAATACTAAAACAAAAATTAGGGAAAAAAATTATATTCTAAAAACTTTACAGCACATACCAAAAAATGGGGTAATTCCTAATATTATCTATTTTTTTTTCTTCAGTTCATTCCCTGAATGGCAAAGAAGACTTTATCATCAACATTTTTTTAAAAATTATTATTTTTCAAAAACAGTTGACATACAATATTATACTAGCTTCAAGTGTATAACCCACTGATTAGACATTTATATAACTTACAAAGTAATCACCCAAATCTAGCACCCATCTGACACTATACATAGTTATTACAACATTATTAACCATATTCCCTATGCTGTCCTTTACATCCCCATGACTATTCTGTAACTACCAATTTGCACTTCTTTTTCTTAAATATTTTATTGATTTTTTACAGAGAGGAAGGGAGAGGGATAGAGAGATAAAACATCGATGGAAGAGAAACATCGATCACCTGCCTCCTGCACACCCCCTACTGGGGATGTGCCTGCAGCCAAGGTGCATGCCCTTGACCGGAATGGAACCTGGGACCCTTCAGTCCGCAGGCTGACGCTCTATCCACTGAGCCAATCCAGTTAGGGCACCAATTTGCACTTCTTAATCCCTCCACCTTTCCACCCATCGCCTCAAGACCCTTCCATCTGGCCACTGTCAAAATGTTCTCTGTATCTATGAGTCTGTTTCTGTTTTGTGTGTTCATTTACTTTGTTTATTTAGATTCCACATACAAGTGAGATTATCTGGCACTTGTCTTTTCCTTTCCAACTTACTCCACTCTGCATAATACCTTCTAAGTCCAGCCTTGTTGTTGCAGAGCAAGATTTCATTCTTTTTTGTGTCTGAGTTGTATTCCATTGTATATGTACCAGTTATTCTTTATCTGCTCCTCTATTAATGAGCACTTAGGTTGCTTCCATATCTTGGCTATTGTAAATAATGTTGCAATAAACATACAGATGTATATGTCTTGTTCAATTTAGTGTTTTGGGTTTCTTCAGATAACTACCCAGAAGTGGAATTGCTGGGTATTTTTGTCTCTTGTGTATCTTTTGTTTTAAAGTCCATTTTGTCTGGTATAAATATAGCTACCCCACATGAAATGTCTTTTTCAATCCCTTTATGTTCTGTCTGTGTGTTTCTTTTCATCTGAAGTGAGTATTTTGTAGACAGCATATGTAAGGGGCTTGTTTTGTTGTCCATTCAGCCTCTGTGTATCTTTTGATTGGAGTTCTTAAATCCATTTTCATTTAAAGTAATTGTTGATAGATGTATATTTATTGACATTTTGTTATTCATATTTTTTATCTTTTTTTTCCTTCTTCTTAAAGAAGACCCTATAACCGTTATTGTAATACTGGTTTAGTGGTGATACATCTCTTTAGCTTTTTCTTATCTGAGAAGCTCTTTATCTGACCTTTTATTCTAACTGATAGCTTTGCTGGGTATAATAATCCTGGTTGAATGATAATAAACTTGCTTTTCATCACTTTGAATATTTTGTGCCGATCCCTTCTGGCCTGCAAAGTCTCTGTTGAGAAATCAGCTGGAAGTTTTATGAAAGTTCCCTGCTTTTAGAATTATCTTTGTCTTTAACCTTTGGCATTTTAATCATGATGTGTCTTGGTGAAGGCTTCTTTGGGTTCATCTTCTTTGGGACTCTCAGTGCTTCCTGCTCTTGTATGTCTATTTCCTTCACCAGGCTAGGGAAGTTTTCTGTCATTATTTTTTTTAAATAGGTTTTCAATTCTTTCCTCTGTCTCTCTTCTACTTCCGTCACCCCCATCATCGAATGTTGGTATGCTTGAAGTTATCCCAGAGGCTTCTTAAACTACCCTCAGTTTCTTTTTATTCTTATGTCCTTTTTCTGTGCTGATCGGATGGTTTTTGCTTCCTTCTCTTCCAAATTGCTGATTTGAAGCTCTGCTTCATCTACTCTACTGTTTATTCCCTATAATTTCAATTAGTCTATGCTTCATTTCTAATTGTTTTTCTTTATGTTTCTTATCTCTTTGTTAAAGTTCTCACTAGGTTTATCTACTCTTCCACTAAGTTCATTGAGCATCCTTATAACGAGTATTTTGAAATTTTCATCTGTAAGATTGCATGTCTCCATTTTCTTTAGTTTTTCATTTTCTCTTTTTTAATATAGTTTTGTTTTGTTCTTTCATTTGGGACATGTTTCTTTGTCTTCTCATTGTTTCCTGCCTTCTTGTGTATATTTCTTTGTATTAGGTAGAGCTCCTCTGTCTCCCAGTCTTTGTAAAATGGCCTTATGTAGTAGGTGTCCTATAAGGCCCAGTAGCATAGCCTTCCAAATCACCCAAGATGGGCACTTCAGATGTGCCCCCCACCCCATGTGGGCGGCATGCACCCTTCTGTTGTAATTGAGGCCTGCTTGCTGTTGGCACATCGAGAGGGATTTTTCCCCAAGCAGATTGGCTATGAGGACTGGATGCAAACACTTTGGAAGATCTGCTGTGCAGGATTAGATCCCACAGAGAAGGTTAGTGAATCCACTCATTTTAGTGGGGCTCTGGTACCTGCTGAGTCCATCCCTTGAGCGTTTTGCTTGCAAAGGTGGTTAAGTGGTGCTCTAGCATGGTATGAAACTGGCTATCAGGTACACTAGCCCTGGGGTCTTTTGCAAGGTGAGGCCAAGGTCAGTTGTCACCTGTCACCTGTAGATGGCTGCTACTTGTGCTGGGCTTAGAGGTGCCTTGGAGAGGCCAAACTGCAAGCAAAGGCTGGTTGCCACTAATGCCAGTCCTGGGGTCACTTAGCTAGTGCCACAGCCAGGTGCTGCTTGTTTGAGAGATTTTAGAAAAGTCCAACAAAGCATGAGCCAAGACAAGCCATTCCTATGGAACAACCATTGGGAACAGTTTGGGTAGGCCTGAAAGTTGGGTGGGGCATGTTCTCAGGGAATCACCAGGGCAAGGAAAAGATATTAGACTGCTTGATGGAGACTCAAATATGGTATCTGCCTGCTGGCTCTGTGGAAAGAGGACTCAGCAAAAGAAAAATAGGCTCTCCCAGCACTCCTCTCTGGGAGAAAACTGCCACTCCAGCCCTCACTGTGATGCCAGATAATTCAGTTCTTCCCTGTAAGTCTCTGGCACCTATCAAGTTGCTGCCCCATGTGTAGGCCCTTTCAGAAAAACGCCTGGGACTCTAGCAGTCCTCCATCTCACTAAGCCTCAATCCTGGCTGGATTTCATAGCCAGAAGTTATGGGGAATTCTCTTCCTGGCACTGGAACCCTGGACTGGGGGGCCTCACTCCTCAGACAGGATCTTGACAACTGAGATATACCTCCTGATTTTTAACTGCCACACATGGGTGTGGGACCAGCCCATTTTGCATCTCTGCCCTTCCTATCAGTCTCAATGTGCCTTCTTCTGTAAATCTTTAGTTGTAGGATTTCTGTTTAGCTAGATTTCAGGTGGTTCTGAATAATGGTTGTTCTGTATTTTAGTTGTAATTTTAATGTGGTTGTCCATCATCAACTTCTTAAAATTAGCTTGCTGTAAACATAAACCTTGATAGAAACTAATGGCAAATGTCCAGTAAATCTCCAACTATCCATACTTTTGGAAAATATAGATAAGACAAACACCTTAGCATAACTTGCACTGCCCCCCTCTTAGCACATCATTAAATGAACACAAAAATGTAATTGAGAAGTAACATACAAAAACATGTTCCTGCCACTATTAAAAATGCCTGTATTCTAATTAAACCAGCAGCAGAACAAAGGTCAAACTTTGCAAAAAGGAAAACATTCATAAGTTGATTTGTAGCATGAAATCTTTTTTTTCCAAACATCCTACTGCCAAGAACAGAGCTGTAACTTGCTACTATATTGTATCATAAAATATTAAATAATTATAGAGAATATCACATATAAGACAAGATACAGCCTTCTATATTCCCTCTCTTGTATGTCATCCTCACAGCTCAAACCCTTCCTTCTCCACAATTAGTGTACCAGGCTTTTCTCAACTTTCTCCAACAGCCAGATACTTAAGCTGAATTCCAGACTGAGGGTAAAACAACCCTGCTCTCTTCTTATCCCAGTGGCCTCTGAATAAAAAGTATAGCCCCAGGAATGATGAATTCGGTATGAAATTAATAGAGGGAAATATCAAAACCAGAACCCTGCGTTATCGTGTTACATCATGATTCTCAGTTAAAAGTGATTCAGCCTTCTTGAGTCTGTATATCTATTTACTCACTGTCTGACCATCTCATCAGTTAGTATCAGACTCCCAGTGCTTACTCATCGGGCTGGCTGGCACATGGATTTCTTCATGCAGTGGAACGAACACCAGAGACGTACCATGTAATCCCCTTGAGTATGAAAGGAAAGATTAGAACTTTTATTTATATTTATGATTATTAAAATA
Organism: Cnephaeus nilssonii; assembly: GCF_951640355.1. Classification (NCBI taxonomy): domain Eukaryota; kingdom Metazoa; phylum Chordata; class Mammalia; order Chiroptera; family Vespertilionidae; genus Cnephaeus; species Cnephaeus nilssonii. Next base: position 47,358,748 of record NC_137089.1, read on the forward strand.
AGGAAATAGAGCTTACTTAATATTTAATAAATGGTTAAGTATAGGACATACATGTCATATGTATATTACAGTTTTGATAAAAACTCATATAATACAAATAATAGGTGACATTTATTGACGTCTTGCAATGTGCCAAGTGTTAGCTCTTTGATCCCTCACAACAGCCCATCCATACCAAAGCCCTTCAAGGAGTCAAAGGGCACTGTTAATAACTGCTCCATGGCAGCAGGTATAAATCTGGACCAGCCAAGGGAACAGACATAGAGGGCATCCTACCCCTGGGAGCAATGTCCAAGCCCAAGAAATGATTAATAAAGTCCATGTGCACAGACCAATGGAGTCCCAGTCGTCCTAGGCTGGGCTCTCAACTGTACTGTTGCACTGCATGATGAAAACTCAAATAAATCACTAAATGATTTTACGGATAAGGAGCTAGGATAAAAGTCATACGGAGGGATAGGATGTAATAGACACATCCTCCTCTCCTCCCCCCCCCCCCCCACCACACACACACACAAACTAAGCACAGATATGAACCCCAGGATAGGGCACAAAGCAACATCAGGAAAACTCTGAAAAGAGGGTAAGTGGAGGAAGACAACCAGGTGTGATGCCTCCCAACTTCCACCCAAAAACAGTAGGCACCCAAGTGAAACAGGATTCCTCCAACTACCTGCTGGTAAGTCACCATCAGGTGTCCGTTAGAGCCCCACCAAAAATCAGTGGCCACAGGGCCCTCCTTTCCATAGGGCCTGAGAAGCCCTTCTCCTGTCAAGACACACTTGGGCAGGAGTGAAACCAGAGAAGGAACCCACCACAATAAGGGCTGGTTGGGAGCATTGTATCCCAAAGGGTCTGAGCTCTCCTGCCTGTCCGGACACACCTGGGGAGCCAACTGCATCACACTCCTCTCCCACCGACAGACACCTGGCGGCCAGCCTGAGGGAGCCCCCTCTGTTCTTCAGGCTGTCCCAGGAGGGACCAGTGGAAGCACCAAGGAACCAGAAAAACCAACCAGACCAAAACAACACTGCAAAGATTCTGAATATTAAACTGCCATTGGAACCACAGTCCACAAAAATAGGTCAAGACTCACATGCTTAATCTAAATAAGATGACTATCTGCTAAAATATGAATTTAAATAGGGCCCAGAAATCCCTGACATAATAGGAAAAAAATGTCCAGGATACAAATGAATATCACCTGTTATACAAATAACTAGGAACATCACAATTTGAATGAAAAGAGACAATTAACTGATGCCAACAATTATATGAATATAATGTTGGAATTATCTGACAAGGATTTTAAAGTAGTAGTCCTAAGACTGCTCCAATAATAAATTACACATTTTCTTAAAACAAATAAATTAAATCACAGAAAATAAATTTAAAAAATTTAAAAAGAAGCAAATGGAAAATATAGAAATGAAAAAACAAAATAATAGATATAAAAATTGGCTTCACAAGCTTAATAGTAGAGCAGAGGTGAAGAAAATTGAATCAGAGAACTTTAGGACAGTACAGTACAATAGATATTCACCCAATAAAACACTAGAGAAAAAAAATGATTTTGAAAAAGTTAACAGAGCCCCAGATACCTGGGAAACAAAAGACTTTACATCATTGGAGACCTAAAAGGAAAAGAGATGCCAAGGGTGGGTGGCTTAAAGTGTATTTAAAGAAATAATAGCTGTAAGCTTTACAAATCTGTCAAAAATAAACCTACAGATTCAAAAAGTTAACAAACCTCAAACAATGTTTTCTAAGTGATGAAAGACAAGTAATGTGAGCAATGAATTCTAAACCCAGTAAAACTATCCTTCAGGAATGGAGGTGAAATAAAAACATTTTTAAATGAAGGAAAATGAAATAACTTATTAGTAGGCTTACCCTTAAAGATTGGCTTAAAAATTACTTCAAATAGAAATGAAATAATAGAAGAAAAATAGAGTAAGAAGAAAGTATCAAGAAGGAAGAAGGAACAACAAAAAGAATAGACATGATTACATTCAATAGACTATGCTTTTCCTCATATTATATATTCGCTAATTGAAAAAAATCATAACACCTTCTGATTCATAAGAAAATTATACTTAAAAGCAAGGAAGGTAAAAAGACTAAATGGAAGTGAGGTTTCAACACTTTACTGAAAATGGTAACATACAGATACCAGTCAACTGTTTTAAGTCACATATGTATATGTTAATACCCAGAGCAACCACTACCAAAACTATACAAAGAGACACACTAAAATACTAAAAGACAAATCAAGTTGAAATCCTAAAATATATTCAAATAACCCATAAAAAAAAAAAGAATAAGAAACAGAGGACAAATAACAAAACGGCACCTTTAAGCACTAACATAGTAATAATCTCCTTTAATGTAAATTGTCTAAATATACTAATCAAAACAAAGAGATTAGTAGAGTGGATAAATGAATACTCCAACTATATGCTGCTAACAAAGGCAGATTGAAAAAAAGACAAGATGGAAAAAAATACCCAAAAGAGCAGCTTCTAGAAAAATAAAAATAAAAAGCAGGAAGAGAGCCTATGGGAACTTTGGGATAACATGAAACAAAACAACATCCGCATAATAGGGGTTCCAGAAGGAAAGGAAACTGAGCAAGGAGTAGAAAACCTGTTTGAAGAAATAATGACAGAAAACTTTCCTGATATAGGGAAGAAAAAACCCACACAAATCCAAGAAGCTCACAGAGTCCCAAGCAAAATGAACCCCAAAAGACCTACACTAAGGCACATTATAATTAAATTGGCAAACACCAACGACAAAGTAAGAATCTTAAAAGCGGCCAGAGAGAGACAGAAAGTTACATACAAAGGAACCCCCATCAGACTAGCAACTGATTTCTCAACAGAAACTCATCAGGCCAGAAGGGAATGGAATGAAATATACAAAGTCATGCAAAGGAAGGATCTCAATCCAAGAATATTGTACCCAGCAAGGCTATCAATCAAAATTGAAGGTGAAATCAGGAGCTTCACAAACAAAAAAGGACTAAGGGAATTTATCACCACCAAACCAGCAATGCAAGAAATGCTAAAGGGTCTGCTGTAAAAAAAAGAAAAGAAAAGAAAGAAAGAAAGAAAAAGAAAAGAAATAGGAAGCGAAGAAGGAACACAGGGGTATAGAATAAAAATGGCGACAAATAAGTACCTATCAATAATAACTTTAAATGTAAATGGATTAAATGCCCCAATCAAAAGACATAGGGTAACAGAGTGGATAAGAAAACAAGACCCATATATCTGCTGTCTACAAGAAACCCACCTCAGAAAAAAAGACACACACAGACTGAGGGTGAAGGGATGGAAAAAGCTTTTCCAGGCAAATGGAAATGAAAAATAAGCTGGAGTAGCAATACTTATATCTGACAAATTAGATCTCAAAGTGAAGGACATAACAAGAGATAAGGAAGGCCACTTCATAATACTAAAGGGAGAAATCCAACAAGAAGAATTAACTCTGGTAAACATATACGCACCCAATACAGGAGCACCCAAATACATAAAAAAAACTCCTGGAGGATATCAAGGGAGAGATTAACAGCAATACAATCATAGTAGGAGACTTTAATACCCCACTATCACCATTGGACAAATCCTCTAAACAAAAAATCAGCAAAGAAACATCAATCCTAAATGACTCACTAGACCAGATGGAATTAATTGACATCTTCAGAACATTTCACCCCAAAGCCACAGAATATACATTCTTCTCAAGTGCACATGGGTCATTTTCAAAGATAGACCATATGTTGGGACATAGGCAAAGTCTCTCCAAATTCAAAAAGATAGAAATCATATCAAGCACCTTCTCAGATCACAGTGGCATAAAACTGGAAATCAACTACAATAAAAACAATCCAAAGAAATCAAACACATGGAGACTAAACAGCATGCTATTAAACAATGACTGGGTCACCAGAGAGATCAAGGAAGAAATAAAAAAACATCATGGCAACAAATGACAATGAAAACACAACAATCCAAAATCTATGGGACACAGCAAAAGCAGTCTTGAGAGGGAAGTTCATAGCTCTACAAGCCTACTGCAAAAAAAAAAAAAAAAAAAGAAAAAGAAAAAGAAATAATGGTAATAAATTACCTAACCCTACAACTCAAAGAGTTAGAAAAAAAGCAACAAGAAAAGCCCAGTGTAAGCAGAAGGAAGGAAATAATAAAGATCAGAGCGGAGATAAATGACATAGAGACCAAAGAAACAATACAAAAGATCAACAAAACCAAGAGCTGGTTCTTTGAAAGGATAAACAAGATTGATGAACCTCTAGCCAGGCTCACCAAGAAGCAAAGAGAGAGGACCCAAATAAACAAAATCAGAAATGAAAGAGGAGAAATAACAACAGACCCCGCCGAAATACAAAGGATTGTTAAAAAATACTATGAACAACTCTATTCCAACAAACTGGACAACCTGGAGGAAATGGACATATTCCTAGAAAAATATAACCTTCAAAAACTCAATCAGGAAGAATCTAAACAGCTCAATAGGCCAGTTACTATGGAAGAAATTGAAGCAGTCATCAAAAAGCTTCCAGCAAACAAAAGCCCAGGAGAGTTTTACCAAACATTCAAGGAAGAACTAAAACCTATCCTCCTCAGACTATTCCAAAAAATTCAAGAGGATGGAACACTTCCAAGCTCCTTCTATGAAGCCAGCATCACTCTAATACCAAAACCAGATAAAGACAACACAATGAAAGAGAATTACAAGCCAATATCCCTCATGAACATAGATGCCAAAATCCTCAACAAAATTCTAGAAAATCAGCTCCAGCAGTACATCAGAAAGATCATACACCATGACCAAGTAGGATTTATCCCAGGAATGCAAGGATGGTACAATATCCACAAATCAATAAACGAGATACATCACATAAACAAATTGAGAGATAAAAATCACATAGTCATATCAATTGATGCAGAAAAAGCATTTGACAAAATCTAACACTCTTTCCTGATAAAAACTCTCAACAAGGTGGGAATAGAAGGATTATACCTCAACATAATAAAAGCTATATATGATAAACCCACAGCAAACATCATACTCAATGGACAAAAACTAAAACCATTTCCCCTAAGAACAGGAACAAGACACTCTCACCACTCCTGTTTGACATAGTACTGGAAGTATCAGCCATTGCAATTAGATAAGAATAAGACATAAAAGGCATCCAAATTGGAAAAGAAGAAGTAAAGCTGTCCTTATTTGCAGATGACATGATATTGTACATAAAAAACCCAAAAGACTCCATCAAAAAACTAATAGACTTAATAAATGAATTCAGCAATGTAGCAGGATACAATTAACGCCAAGAAATCTATGACCTTTCTATACACCAAGAGTGAACTTACAGAAAGAGAGTCTAAAAAAGCTATCCCATTTACCATCACACCAAAAAAATTAAGATATCTAGGAATAAACTTAACTAAGGAGATAAAAAACCTATACACGGAAAACTACAGGACACTGAAAAAAGAGATAGAGGGAGACATAAACAGATGGAAGAACATACCATGTTCATGGATTGGTAGAATCAACATCATTAAAATGTTCATACTACCCAAAGCAATCTATAGATTCAATGCACTCCCCATTAAAATACCAATGGCATATTTCACAGACCTAGAAAGAACTCTCCAAAAATTCATCTGGAATAAAAAAGACCCCAAATAGCCACAGCAATCCTGAGAAAGAAGAATAAACTAGGAGGGATCTCAATACCAGATTTCAAGCTGTATTACAAAGCCACTGTTCTCAAAACAGCCTGGTACTGGCACAAGAACAGACATATAGATCAATGGAATAGAATAGAGAATCCAGATATCGACCCAAACCACTATGCTCAATTAATATTTGACAAAGGAGGCATGAACATACAATGGAGTCAAGACAGTCTCTTCAATAAATGGTGTTGGGAAAATTGGACAGATACATGCCAAAAAACTAGATCACCAACTTACACCAGAAACTAGATCACCAACTTACACCATACATAAAAATAAATTCAAAATAGATACAGAACTTAAACATAAGATGGGAAACCATAAAAATACTAGAGGAATCCACAGGCAGCAAAATCTCAGACATATGCCGAAAGAACTTCTTCACTGATACTGCCCTTAGGGTAATGGAAGCTAAAGAGAAAATAAACAAATGGGACTACATCAAAATAAAAAGCTTTTTTTTACAGTAAAAGAAACTATCAACAAAACAACAAGAAATCCCACTGTATGGGAGAACATATTTGCAAATGTTATCACTGATAAAGGTTTAATCTCCAACATCTACAGGCAGTTTATACAACTTAATAAAAGGAAGATAAATGATCCAATTAAAAAATGGGCAATGGATCTAAATAGAATCTTTTCAAAAGAAGACAGAAGGAAGGCCAAGAGACACATGAAAACATGCTCAAAGTCACTAATTATCCAAGAGATGCAAATCAAAACAACAATGCGGTATCATCTCACACCTGTCAGAATGGCTATCATCAACAAATCAACAAACGACAAGTGTTGGCGAGGATGCAGAGAAAAAGGAACCCTCGTGCACTGCTGGTGGGAATGCAGACTGGTGCAGCCACTGTGGAGAACAGTATGGAGTTTCCTCAAAAAACTGAAAGTGGAACTCCCATTTGACCCAGTAATCCCACTCCTAGGAATATATCCTAAGAAACTAGAAACACCAATCAGAAAGGATATATGCACCCCTATGTTCATAGCAGCACAATTTACAATAGCTAAGATTTGGAAACAGCCTAGGTGCCCATCAGCAGATGACTGGATCAGAAAACTATGGTACATCTACACAATGGAATACTATGCTGCTGTAAAAAAGAAGGAATTCTTATCATTTGAAGCAACCTGGATGGAATTGGAGAACATTATACTAAGTGAAATTCAGTCAATGAAAAAAAAATTCCAAATGATCTCACTCATTTATGGATAATAAAGAACATTATAAACTGATGAACAAAAAGATAGTAAAGCATCAAACAGACTGTCAAATTACAGCGGGAAGGTTAGGGAGAGGTGGGGGAGATAAGAGATCAACCGAAGGACTTGTATGCATGCATATAAGCATAACCAATGGACGCAAAACTCTGGAGGGTGAGGGCATGTATGGGAGGGGGGGGGGGCAATGGTAAGATATGTACACATATAATACCTTAATAAAAAAAAGAAAAAAGAAAAGAAAATGACTAGCGACAAAGATATATATTGGGGAAAAATAATGATCTTAATTGTGTATGCAGCACACAACAGAGCCTCAAAATATATGAAACAACTGATACAACTGAAAGGAGAAATACACAAATCCACAAATACAGTCAATGGTTTCAACATCCCACTCTCAGCAACTGATAGAACCTCTAGGCAAGAATTCAGCAAGAATATAGAAGATCTGAAAAATAAATTCAATCAAGGGGATCTAATTGACATATATTAGACATACTATGTAACAACAGTAGCAAACAAATTTTGTCAGTGTACATAGAACATTCCCCAAGATAGCCCATGTTTAGGGAAATGAAATGAACACCTACAAATTTAGAAGAATTTAAATCACATAGAATGTTATCTCATCACAATAGAATAAAACTAGAAATCTATAACAAAGTACTAGTACAACAGGAAAATTTCCAAACAAACTTCTAAATAATCCACGGGGGGTGGGAGGGGAAGGTCTCAAAAGAAATTATTTTTTAAAACATAGAACACAATGAAAACAAAAATGCAATATGTCAAAATAGTAGGACACACTTAAAGTAGTGATGAGAGGGAAAGTTATAGCACTAAATACCTACATTAGTGTATTCTTAATTAAAAACAAGGAAAGGTCTAAGTTCTTATCTTTAGAAACTAAGGAATGAAGAGCAAAATAAATCTAAAATAACCAGAAGAAAATAAATAATATAAAAGCAAAAATCAATGAAATGAAAATAGGAAAATAATATAGAAAGTGAATAAAACACACAACTAGCTCAATGAAGAAACTTATAAAATTGACAAACCCATAGCAAAAATGACAAAAATAGAGAGAAGACACAAATCACAAACGGTATTAGTATCACAGGTTCTACAGTCATTAAAAGATAAGGAAACTCAATAAATAAATTTATATTCATAATTGCAACAACTTAGAAGAAATAGGCCAATTGATTGAAAACTACAAACTATGAAAACTCATCAAAGACAAAATAGACAATCTGAATAGTTCTATAATCATTAAAAGCTGCCAAGAAAAGCAATCTCCAGAACAGATGGCTTCACAAGACAGAAGAATTCTACCAAACATTTAAAGAAAAAGCTAATGTTTAAAAAAGGAACACTTCCCAACTCAATTCATGATGCCAGTATTATCCTGAAATTAAAACTAGACAGAGACAGTGAAAAAATAACACTGTAGCTCAATATATCTAATGAAAAAATCCTAGCTGCAAAAATCCTTAATAACAATGTCACAAATTAAATCCAATAGATTTTTTAAATGATACAAAGTGACCACCACATAGAATTATTCCAGGTACTCAGGGCTAGCTCAGTATTTGAAAATCAATCAACATACTCAATCATATCAACAAGTATCTGACCAAAAAAAAGACTATACTCATTCATAACAAAAATAGAAGGAAATTAGAAATAAAGGGAATAACCTCAACTTTATAAAAAGCATCTAGCATCCACAAAAACCCCTACAATTAACATCATACTTAATGGTGAAAGACTGAATGCTTTCTCTCTAAGATCAGGGAAAAGGCAAGGCTCTGCTACACTTATTCAAAACTAGAGGCCCAATTCATGAATTTGTGCTCAGGTGGGGTCCCTCGGCCAGGCCGGCGATTGAGGCCAATCAGGGCCACCTCACCCAGTCCCAATTGGGGCCGATTGGGGCCGGCCAGGGGGAGGGACCGCAGGAGGTTGGCTGTGGGAGTGCACTGACCACCAGGGGGCAGCTCCTGCATTGAGTGCCTGCCCCCTGGTGGTCAGTGCACATCATAGCCACCGGTCAACCAGTCGTTCGGTCATTCGGTCGTTCGGTCGCTTAGGCTTTTATATATATAGATAGTGTAAGAAGTTTTAGCAACTACAATAGCAAAGAAGAACAAAAAAAAGACAGATTAGAAAAGAAGAGATAAAATGTATTTGTAAATGGCATGATTGTCTACATAGAAATTCCAAAGTATTTACAAAAAAATTCCTAGAAGAAAAAAGTTAATTATGTACTAAAAAAATGAACATTTAAAACTGAAATAAAAAAGTAGCATTTATAATCACTCCAAAGAAAATGAAATATTTAGATATACACTTTATGGTAAGTATGTACAGGAACTATGTGCTACACATTGAAAAATATTAATGAAAGAAATAAAAGAAGACATAAATAAGTGAAGAGACATAACATATTCATGGACTGGAAAATTCAATATAATAAAGATGTCAAATTTCTCCAAGTGGGTCGATAGGTTTAATTCAATTCCTACCCAAATCTAACAAGGTTTTTTGTAGACAAGTTTATTCTAAAAAAATTTATAGAAAGGCACAGGAAAAAATAAAATAATATTAAAAATAAAAAATAAAGTGGGAGGAAGCACTCTATCCAATAACAAGTCTTTTTTTAATTTTAACTATAAATGTTTTTGTTATTTTCAAATTTATTTTTTATTGAATTTATGGGGGTGGCATTCGTTAATAAAGTTATATAGGTTTCAGGTATACAATGCTACACTACATCATCTGTACATTATAATGTTTGTTCACTACCCCAAGTCAAGTCTCCTTCCATCCCCATTTATCAACCCTTTACCCTCTCCTACCTCCACCCACCCGCTTCCCTCTGGCAATCACCATATAGATGTCTGTGTCCATTAGTCATTCTTTATTTTTCTTTGCTTAATCCCTTCACTCTTCTCACCCAGCCCCCAAACCCTTCTCCTCTGACAGCTGTCAGTCTGTTCTCTGTATCCATGAGTCTGTCTCTACTTTGTTAGTTTATTTAGTTCATTCGATTCCACATGTAAGTGAAATCATATGGTATTTGCCTTTCTTTGACTGGCTTATTTCACTTAGCATAATACTCTCCAGGTCCATCCATGCTGTCGCAAAAGGTAAGATTTCCTTCTTTTTTACAGCATAGTAGTATTCCATTGTGTGAATGTACCACAGCTTTCTTATCTACTCATCTACTAATGGGCACTTGGGCTGCTTTCAAATCTTGGCTATCCTATATAATAAAAGGCTAATATGCAAACAGATAGAACAGTGGAACAACCATACAACCGAACAACCGGTTGCTATGATGTGCGCTGAACACCAGGGGGCGTGTGCAGAACATGATGGACATCAGCCATGACGGGATGGTGGAGCAAGTGAGTGGGGGTGCCAGACCAAGGCAGGGTGCTGGTCTCTGTCATTGGGGCGAGCCTCTGGTGGTTACTGAAAATTCTTTGCTCCCATGCACCGCGGTCCCGCCTGGTTCTCACACCCGCTACTGGCACCAGAGCCACTGCTTGCACTCACTGCCAGTGTAGGCTCCACTCACACCCGCAACCTGCGCCGGAGCCAGTCCCGATCGCTTGGCGCCATCAGCTGGTATGAGCGGGGCTGGCACCATCAGCACGTGGGAGAGGCGGGCGGAAGCGGAGCTGCTGGCAGACAGGGGACTAAGGGCCACAGAGGGAGGGGCTGGACAGGGGCACAGAGGTTGGGCCGAGACCTGCCCCTGTGCCTACCACAGTTCCTTTCAAGGTGCACAAATTCGTGCACTGGGCCCCTAGTTGTAAATAACACTGAAATAAACATAGGGGTGCACATATTCTTTCGAATTAGTGTTTCGGGTTTCTTTTGGATATATTCCCAGAAGTGGAATTGTGGGGTCTTAAGGAAGTTCCTTTTTTAATTTTTTGAGGTAACTCCATACTGCTTTCCACAGTGGCTGCACCAGTCTGCATTCCCACCAACAGTGTATGAGGGTTCCCTTTTCTCCACATCCTCACCAGCACTTGTTTGTTGATTTATTGATGATGGCTATTCTGACAGGTGTGAGGTGATGTCTCATTGTAGTATTGTAGTTTAATTTTCATTTCTCTGATGAATAGTGATGATGAACATCCTTTCATCCTTTTACATGTCTATTGGCCATCTATATGTCCTCTTTTGAGCAGTGGATATTCAGGTCCTTTGCCCATTTCTTAATGGGATTGTTTTTTGGTATTGAGTTTTATAAGTTCCTTATAAATTTTGGATATGAAAACCTTATCAGATGTATCAGCGAATATGTTTTCCCATTCAGTGGGTTGCCTTTTCATTTTGTTGATGGTTTCCTTTGCTTTGCAAAAACTCTTTAATTTGATGTAGTCCCATTTGTTTATTTTTTCTTTCGTTTCCCTCGCCTGAGGCAAGAAATCAGAAAAAAAATATTGCTACAGGAAATGCCTGCGATTTTACTGCCTATGTTTTCTTCTAAGATTTTTATGGTTTTGAGTCTAACATGTAATATTTTAATCCATTTTGAGTTCATTGTAGCTACAGTAATCAAGAGAATGTGGTATTGGCAGAGGGACAAACATTAGATCAATGGAACAGAGCAGAGAATATGAAATAGACCTAGATAAATATTTTCAACTGATTTTTTACAAAGCTGCAAAAGTAATTCAATGATGGAAAGAAAGCCTTCTCAAGAAATTGTACTGGTGAAACTGTATATTGGAGCAGGGGAAGGGACTGAAGTTCAGACTACCTCTTATACAAAAATTAATTCAAACTGGATTGTAGACTTAGGTATAAAATGCACAACTACAAACCTTTTAGAAAAAGACATAGGAGAGAAATCTTCAGGATCTAAGGTTGGGCAAATAGACTTGACACTAAAAGCACATCCATGAAAAGAAAAATTGATTAGTTGGACCTCATCAAAATTAAAAGCTTTTGCTCTGTGACAGTTCCGGTGAAGGGAATGCAAAGACAAGCTACAGACAGAGAGAAAATGTTGGCAAACCATGCACCTGACAAAAGATTAGTATCCAGCATATATGAAAATCTCTCCAAACTCAACAGTGATAATAATAATAATTCAATTAGAAAATCGGCAAAAAGCCTGAAGAGGATATTCACATAGCAAATAAGCACATGAAAAGATAGTCAACATCATTAACGAAATGAAAATTTAAACCACATTGAGATCACTATACTAGTACACTTATCAGAATGGCTAAAATGAAAAAAAGTAACAACCAAATGTTGGTGAGGATGTAGAGAAACTAGATCATTCATACATTGCTGTAGGAATGTAAAATCATGCAGCCATTTTTAAAAATTGGCAGTTTTTCAATAAAATTACACATTAAACTGCCATATGACCTAGAAATGGTACTTTTGGACATTTATCCCAGAAAAATAAAAACTTATTTTCACACAAAAATATATACACAAATGTCATGGCATATTTATTTGTAATAGCCAAAAACTAGAGTCAGCCCAAATGTCCTTTGGCAGATAAACAAAGTAAACTGATGAATAAAATAGATCCAGAGACACAGAAGCATGGAACAGACTGATGAATTTTAGAAGGTGGGGGGGGGGGTTGGGAGGGGAGGGACTAATTGGGGAACTTATATGCATTTATGCATAACCCATGGACACAGACAATAGAGTGGTGAAGGCATGGTAAGTGGGGATACGGGGTGGAGGGGTCAATGGGAAAAAAAAAACCACAAACAAACAGGACATCTGTTATACTTTCAACAATAAAGATAATTTTAAAAAAATAACTATTCATTCGGCTATACTATGGAATATTATCCAGCAATAAGATGAAAAGAACTATTGACATATGGAACAACTTGAATAAATACTCAAAAAATTATGCTAAGTGAAAGAAAGTAATCCCAAAAGATTCATACTGTGTGATTCTATTTACATAATGTTTTGCTGTGGCAAAATTTTAGAACTAGAAGACAAATTAATGGTTGCCAAGGACTGCAACAGGAGAGAGAGAGAGGTAAAGAGTGAGAGGGGAGTGGGTATGGTTATAAAGGGCCTACAGAAGGGGTCCTTGTGGTGCTGGGACTGTTGTGTCTTGACTACGGTGGTATACTTAGGAATGACACGTGACAAAACTATATAGAACAAATACTAGGTGTATCGGTTAATAATGGCGGATTTTGTAATCAAAGAAAACACGATAATTTCAAGAGAAACATCAAAGGTGCTTTATTCAAAGTAATGCCCATTGCTAGCTACACATTTCCCCCATCTTTCAGGTAATTTGTGGATACCGTCCCAATAGAACTTTTCTTGTTTTGAGGCAAACTATTCAGAGACCCAATTTTCCACTTCTTCGTATGTTTTGAAGTGCTGCTCAGAAATTGTGTGTGCCATCAATCGGAACAAGTGGTAATCTGGAGGAGCAAGGTCTGGTGAATACGGCGGGTGGGTTAATACTTCCCAGGCAGGATCTTTTAACCTGTCTTTAACTGGTTTTGAAGTGTGTGATGGTGCGTCATCATGAAGCAAAATTACTTTGCCGTGTCTTCTGGCACATTCTGTCATTTCAAGATCAAAGCATGGTTCAAATTGATTATTTGTTGTCGGTAGTGATCAGTATTAACGGTTTCACCTAGTTTTAGAAGCTCATAATACACCACACCTTCCTGATCCCACCAAACGCAGAGCATTGTCTTCTTCCTTAAGCGATTTGGCCTTGCAGTTGATGTTGATGGTTGACCTGGATCAACCCATGATTTTGTGCATTTGGAATTCTCAAAATAAATCCACTTTTCATCGCCAGTCACAATTCAATGCAAAAAAATACTTTCTTTCGTGCCGTTGAAGCAACATTTTACTGATGACTTTTCGGTTTTCCATTTGTCTTTTGTTCAGTTGATGTGGCACCCATTTTCCTTCCTTTAAAATCTTTCCCATTGCTTGTAAACAATTGGAAAGTGTTTGCTGAGCAACGTTTAATCTTTCTGCAAGTTGTTTTTGAGTTTGACATGCATCTTCATCCAATAATGCTAGTAATTGTTGGTCTTCAAACTTTTTCGGTTGACCTGGATTTTCTTTGTCTTTCACATTGAAATCATCACTTTTAAAGCGTTTAAACCAGCGTTCACAAGTATCTTGAGATGGAGCATGTTCACCATAAGCTTCCCGAAGTATTCAGCAGCACTTTTCTTCAAAATAAAGTAATGAATTAAAACTTCCCGCAAATGCTCTTTTTTTGGCACGAAATTCGACATTTTTAAGCGTAAAAATATCTATAATGTTAACACCTTCAGCAAATTTGACATATGAAGTTTTGAAGCTTGCTGTCAATACAACAAAGTAGCATACATATCAAATCACATATATAGCAACATATGTGTAACTCCATCTATTGAAAAAAATCCGCATTAGTCACTGGTACACCTGGTCAACATACACACAAATGTTTACAAATAAAACTGAATAAGGTTGGCAAACTGTGTCAATATCAATGTTGCAGCTGAGATATTGTACTACAGTTTTGCAAATGTTACCATTGGGGGAAACTGGGTAACGATTACATGGGATCTCTCACATCTTTCTTCGGACTACATATGAAGTTACAACTATCTCAATAAAAATTTCAATTAATGAAAACAAATAGTATGGCTATGACTGGGTCATTGCTCTGAGCTGGTTCCTGTTTGGTCCCACTCACATGCACATAGAGGTTTCTGCTGTTGCAGGTGCAAATCAGGAGGTGTGATTAGCATGGCCCATTGGCCTCCATGAGGATCTCCTGGCACTTCTGCTCTTGTTGATCTGCAGAGATGAGGTTGTGCCTAAGTGAACATATTGTCCAGATTTTAAAAAAAAATAAGGGTTAAACTCTGACACTGTGTTTAAAACCAAGGAGCCCCTAGAAAATGCAAGATGTGTATTTGGAGTGGATTTTGAAGAAATTTCTTTAAGGACAAGAGTTCAAAATGTCTTCATATTCCTTGTGCCTCTAATAGATGGTATGTAAAAATACAAAAATCAAACTGTGGGATAAAAGCCTTCCACTGCAAGCATGTATCTATTAACCCCTCTGTAACAGGCACTGGTCTACATTAGATCATATGGGTGATCTAATTTGACAATTTGACTTCTAGTAACCCGGAGAAGTACTTCTTCTCTGCATGTTAGAGATGGGAAAACTGAGGCTAGAATTGCTAAGTAACCAAGTAACCATGCTTGTCTCTCCTGCAGAAAATTAAGAATTGTATATTTAGAACCCGTTACCTGTTCACGTGACACTTACGTAAAAATCCAATAACGTGAAAAAGTAAATTGTTTTGAACTAATAACCCCTGCATTCCTCACCAGTTCTCTGTGAGCTAGGACACTGCAGTGATCGCAGGAAGTCGTGGGATATTCTTATTTCTTAGCATGTTACCATGTAAAGGGAGCACAGGGGTGGGGCAACACTCTATTTGCCTTTAGAGGTACAGGGGATTCCTCTAAACCTCATTGAAAGTATGGGTTGTAGCCCCATCTCTTTATCAAACCACCAGGCAGAGCTGCTAAGAGCCAATTTGCTGAATTAGGCCTTGGTTCTGTCCCTAAGTCTCTGCCCAACCTCTGACAAATTCATCCAAATAAAGTCTGCGGGGGGGGGGGGGGGATTCTCCAATAACCTATACACGATACAGTGACCAAGGTTCTTTCAACATACAAGTGCTCCTGACAGCCAAGCAATGTTTAGGTCCGATGACTCCCACATTCTGACAAATCTTCACATGAAGCTGCGTTCTGAAATCTTACCCCAACAGCCCAGAGCTGCCCCCCAAGTCTACTCACAACCTGCTTATGGGCCAAATCCTGCCCTCAGATACGCACCCAGGGGCTCCTCCTGATTTCCATTTAGAGACTTTGCAAAGCTGGTCCCTACTTGAGGGCTAGGGAAGCTCTGCCAGGATCCAGGATCGGAGGATTCCTCTGGCCAGTTGAAATTTCTCTAGACACTACTGTTCAAATAAATGGCTTGTGACTGCACTGGAAATACATCTTCATTTCGTTTTAATTATTGGTGATGACAACACCAGCTCTGCCATCATTTTGTGTTTTCCCTCTCTGCCACGTATTTCAAAATGGCTTTGTCATCGTTTACAGTTGGCTGAGCTTTACTGAATCAATGTTCAGAGTCCCAAATCCTTCTCGTCTCATCCCCGGCCAGAGGAGAGAAGTGAAGCAACACAGCGAAATGGGCTGAAAGGCCGCAGCCCCGCCAGGCACAGGGGAGCAGGCCGCTGGGTAGGCGTAGTTCCCATTCCTTGGGAAATGGGAGGGCAGCGCATCCCGCTGTGCAGGACAGACAACCTGTCCCCGGAGCCCCTCCGGGAACCCAGGAAGGAAATGCATTCCTGGCTGGCCCTCGGTGGCAGAGAGCAACACAGTTCTCCCAGAACCAGGGCAGTGGGCTGTCCGCTGGGAAAACCAGAGTCTCAACCCTTTTTCCTGCCCCGGGAGGGGCTGCAGGGCGGGCGGCGGGCTCCGGAGGGGAGGTTGGAACTTGCAGCCTACAGCAAGAAATGCACACACGCCTTCAGCAACCTCCACAGAAACACCTTGTTTCCAATTTGGCTGGAGATAATGAGATTAGCCCCCAAATTACCATAAAGTGGAACGAGTAAACACCAAGCAGGAGCTACGTTTGCAGGCATCCCTCCCCCACCCAGCGCGGCCGGCGTCCACGGCTGGGAGCTGCTCGAATTCAAAGCGGCGCTTCTGTTTTCCTAAGTCGCCGCGCTGACCCCGAGCCGATAAAGCACACGGCACGACCCATGCAGCGGAGGGGCTGTGTTCTCGCCGGGCCGCTCTGTTTACATCAGGAAATCCAGCGGGGCGCGGGCTGGGGGGGGCGGGCGGGCGGAGGCGGCCGGGCGCCGGCCTCCCTCGCGCTCGCCGCCGCGCTGGGCTGGCTCCGCCGCGCTGGCCCCTGGCGCTGGGCGGCTGACTCCATCCAGATGTGCCGCGGCTCCAGAGTGGCTGCCGCGCGCAGTAAATGGGCATCCGAGGCTCGTCAATCTGGGCCAGAGCAATTGCGGTCCCGCGGGCGGCCCCCCTGGCACGCGGAAGCGGACCGCGGGAGGGGACCGCGCCGGGCGCTCCCTGGGCGCGGGGAGGCCAGCGCTAATGACCGACCCGGGAAATGTTCCTGATCCATTAGTACATTTCCTTGTAAATGTTTTATGCTTTAAAAGAAAGGGGGGATGCTGTATATCACTTGGAAATGTTGGCTGTCTATAGGTCCCCGCGGATATTACTGGGTTAGTACGACTTGTAACCAGAGTAAGAGGAACATAAAAAAGCTGGGAGAGACTGCCAATTAGTCATTACAGGGAGACTGTAAAAACAAGAGAAAGAGGAGGGAACGGGAGGAGTAAAAGAAGAATAAAATGCCCCAGGAAATAAAAATTAAAGAAACTCGATGCGTTTTTTGTTGTTTTTTTTTTTTTTGTGGTGTTCCCAGAATAGAAAGGGGAAGCGGACAGCGGGCAGCCTTCTAATCAGGGGTGACCTGCAGACCAGCCAATTCCCAGGGCAGCCCCAGAGGGGACCCTGAGGGTTCGGAGCTATACCCTGTTGCTGTCCCTGTAAGACTCAGACTGGGTCAGCGGGCAGGTAGTGTGCTTTGGAGGAGAACCCAGTTTTGCAAAATCAAAGTTAGACATTTATTTCTGATCGCCTGCTGTCTACGTGGTCGTTGCTAGCTGAGCTGTAATAATAATTTTTAAAAGGACAAGAACCACTTCTTGAACAAACATCAGCCACAGACCTCAAGCAGACCGAGGCCAAGCTGGCTGAAAACTGTTTTTAACAAGACGGTTAATTCTGACTGAAATCTTTGTGTGGGTTTGTTTGGTTTTTTGATCCCTGCTTTTTTTTTTTTTTTGACAAATTCAAGGATATAAGAACTTGTAACATCATCAACGGAAATGAATCTGGCTGAAACTCCCAGTCCTTCTGCGGTAACTGTATTGACCTTGGTTCAGGACTTCACATAAGTGAAGAGATAGGGCCCGGCCCAATGTTAAGGTTGCAGGCAAAAGCCTAGAACTCCCAATGCTTCTTCCAGGGAAAGGCTGTGATCGCTCATGAGCCTCCAGGAAGTGGGGGGGAGGGGTGCTGGAGAGGAAGCCTATTCCCCGGGGAGCAAATATTGCTGGTGAGAGAGGAACTGCTTATCTCAGCAGTCTGAGGAGCCCACCCCCAGCCAGATTTCAGCCCACAGGATTCTAGTCCCCACCCCCTCTGAGTCATAAGGACAGCCACATGTGCCTCAGATCCAACCCCTGGCTAGGGTACAACTCTGCTCATCAGCCAGGGTCCTCCTTGGTGCCTGGCCACAGACCAGCAGATGCACACAGCTCAGCTTTACCCGTACACAATACCTTGCATCAGATCTATCTGAAAAACAATTACGTGAGCAAATTAATTTGGCTTCTAGCCACAGGTTGGTTTTTTTTTAATCTAGGAGCAAGATCTCAAGAAATGATTAAACCACAAACACTATTTTAAAATAACAGTAACCCAAACAAGAGATGAAGAATTCTTATAGAATCATCAAACAACCTCACATCTGTGCATTCAGGAGTTCCTAGCCACTGTCCCTGAAGTTAAAGGGAAGGAATTAGTTAGATCTGAGCCTTCTTCAGAGACAGAAACGAAAATAGCAAAAGTTCCTCCTTTCAAAGGAGTTTACCTTCATAACATACAGTTTTGAAGTCATTCAGTGGAAATGTTCTAATCAGGAACGAACTGGAAGAGCCTTGTGAACTGGGCCTCCTCATGTTGATGGGCCAGCTTTGTCCGTGGGAGGGTCAGCAGCAGATTAATTATGTCTCCTCTAAACTGAGGCCTCAAAAATAATATCACGGGTTTTGCCGGCAAGCCTGTTCCAGCTAATATTATTTCTCTGCAGCTTCTCTCTGAACAAAGCTCCCCATCTGCCCCCTCTCTGTCTCTGCCCAACGTCCCCCTCACTCCTTGGCTCATCTCACTCCTTGAAGAGTTCCATTTCACCTTTTACCCGATTGCAGTTGAACCCTCTGGCTGAGATCTTGGCCTTCTGCTATTCTCTGTACATATTGTTTTCTCCCACAACTATCTCCAACTAACAGTTTACACTATTGACTTTGAAAATTAAAGCTGCAATCTTGACCTGCAATTTTCCTCTGATTCTAGGTGCATTCTTCTAGCTGACATTTTCCTCTGATTCTAGGTGCATTCTTCTAGCTGCAACTAGACATTTCACTTGTTGAACTTCACATCATCATTCGAAATTCAGTACCTTGAAAAGCAAACACATTATTTTCCTTCCAGAATTCAACTACCTCAGTCCTCCTGGCTCTCCAATTTCTACCAAAGCTAATACTACTCTCCCCGTAAACAGGCCCCCATCACCTCAGTTGCTCCTTAACTCATCATCCCTCTCTTTCTTGCTGCTCTATTCTCATGTCTATGAGACCTCGGGATGTTGGGCCCTACTCCATTCTTGGGGACACTAAAGTGAGCAAGACATCCTATAGCTCCCCACTAAACACATGGAAGTCGTGTCAGTCATACCAGCACCACCTTGTAGCATAATTTCTCTGCCTAAGTGCTTGTAATCCTCACCCTTTCTTTATATGATAAAGCTCTTATTCATTAAATTTGAAAATCTCAACCGGAGTTAGCTCTTCGTCCACTGCCATCTTCAGTTCCCCGGGACCTCCCCTGGGAAGAGATTCTTAGCCACCCGTCCCCTGCCTGCTGAAGCTGCCCTACTGTCTGCCCTCTGGGGATCTCTTCCTGGAGAGCCATCCTTCTACAGATCTTGAGTTCTTGGAGGAAGCTGACACGCCTCCCTCCTTTCTAGTAGGGTAAATTCTAGGCAAACCTTAAAAGCAAAATCAAGCCTGCAGTCCTCTGCAGGGACCCCACATCCCTAGTGAGACATTATCCACTGCCTACAGCACTCCCTCTTTGTTTCCCAGTTTTATTTTTTTTAATGTATTTTCACTGATTTCAGAGAGGAAGGGAGAGGAGAAAGAGAGATAGAAACATCAATGATGAGAATCATTGATCGGCTGCCTCCTGCACGCCCCCTACTGGAAATCAAGACTGCAACCTGGGCATGTGCCCTTGACCGGAATCGAACCCAGGACCCTTCAGTCTGCAGGCCACTGAGCCACACCAGCTAGGGCTGTTTCCAAGTGGTAAGTCCTATTTTCAGGTCTGTCTAGAATCTCCACTAGATGTCTATAGGCACTTGAAACTCATAAGCACTAAAATCAATTAACCCATCTTTACCTTCATACTTTTGTATTCCCCATTGATTTTGGTAATGGTAGATTTATCTCTTCTTATTAAAAAGAAAAAGAAACTTGAGAACACCTCCAGATTTCTCTGCTCTGAAGTCCAGTCAGCCAAGCTTCGCCTCCTGTGGTTCAGGATAGCATGGGAGGGCGACATTGGCAAGAGTATGTTTCCAGGGCAGTCACCTCTACCGCCTGGACCAAAATGCCCTTCTGAACCACCCCTCGGCCTTCTCCACTGTGCACGTGGAAGTTCCTGTCCTCCAGCTCCCAGTAAGAGGTGCAGCTACAAGTTGAGGGGCAAAGCAAATGTCCTGTCTCCACTCATCTCAGACCCTATGCCATTCTTTGCTGCTTTTCCTAAACCTACCCACAACTCTGTACATAGTCCCTTCATTATACTCTCCTCAAATGACCCAATTTGAGAATGCTTTCTGCCAGGAAAACTTAAATACTGGGAACTCTGTATATCATATAACTTTAGGATCTCAGGCCTAGCACAACTCCTGACACATAGCAAGAAACTGATAACAGCTTACCAAGTGAATGAGTGAATTACTTAGTGAATACACACTGTTTGATATGTAAGTCTCTAGTGTGACTTTCATAGCCACTAGATTGTAAATTTAGGCGCATCTCACAGAGCATTCAACCTATGTTTACATATAATAAGTGCAATTATTTATTAAATAAAGCTGAGTTATTGCAAGATTGAGTATAGTCTCTACCAGAAAGGAGCTATAAAACAGGAATAAAGTTTAAAAAATGAGGAGGGGGAAGGGGGAAGAGAAGTAGAAAATTTCATTCTAGTTAAATAATATCATAATCATTTCATTTTTATTATTTAAAAGAACACACTCCTCCCATTTCTTCTGTGTTGGTATTTCCGACCTGTCTCTGGTATATCACACCATAACGTTTTCAAACTGAGAATCTAACAAAGGCGATCAGAATAGCTTCTCACTTATATTCATTTAATCTAACAAAGGCGATCAGTTGGGCTTCTCACTTATATTCATTTATTCTCACTTATATTCATTTATTCTCACTTATATTCATTTATTCAGTCCTAGGAATTCAGCTCATTAGATGTTATTGTTATTTTCTCAACAAATGTTTATTTTGTCAATCATCAATCAGTGTGCTGAGTGTAGGAGCAATTCCCAAGAATGTATATCTTAACTAGAGAAACTGAAATGTGACACTGGGCTTACCATACAGAAACACAAAAGCTAAGCACTGCAGTAAGAGTTAGCACACCGCCACCATAGCACAGAAGAAGCTGTATGCAGCTCTCTAAAAGCCATGGAAGACCTCATGCAGCTAGTGACATCTGAACAGGGAGCTGCCCCTGGCAGTTCAGGAATTCAGCTCATCAGATGTCTACACTCAGAGAAAGAAAAAAAAGTCAGGAAGTAGTTCTGACTCCTATGTGAGGTAGGAAGTTAGAAGTGAGCGGCTGGGGTGGGGCCTGCCCTGGGGTCCTTACAGTGGTGGGACCAACATTGCCTTCAGACCACCTCCCTCAGGGCCGCCCAGCAGCTGGCAGTTCCTGAAGCAAACCACCAGGGGGCAGGTTCAGAAAGAGCTGGTTCTCTCCAAAGCAAAGAGGAAGAGGACATGACCTCAAGGCAACTTTACTAGGGCCCCGGATAATTATAATAAAACTAGAGGCCCAGTGCACAAAATTCGTGCACCAATCCTGGTAGGATTGGGCCTAAACGGGCAGTCGGACATCCCTCTCACAATCCAGGACTGCTGGCTCTCAACTGCTTGCCTGCCTGCCTTCCTGATTGCCCCTAACTGCTTCTGCCTGCCAGCCTGATTACCCCCTAACCACTCCCCTGACAGCCTGATTGATGCCTAACTGCTCCCCTGCCAGCCTGTTTTCCCCTAACTGCCCTCCCCTGCAGGCCTGGTCACCCCTAACTGTTCTCCCCTGCAGGCCTGGTCACCGCTAACTGCCCTTCCCTGCAAGCCTGGTCATCCCCAACTTCCCTCCTCTGCCAACCTGGTCACCCCTAACTGCCTTCCCCTGCAGGCTTGATCACCCCCAACTGCCCTCTCTTGCAGGTCTGGTCCCTCCCAACTGCCCTCCCCTTCTGGCCATCTTGTGGCAGCCATCTTGTGTCCACATGGAGGCAGCCATCTTTGACCACCTGGGAGCAGCCATCTTGTGTGTTGGAGTGATGGTCAATTTGCATATTACTCTTTTATTAGATAGGATTTGCATTGCAGTTTTGACAGTCCCACCCCCTCCCCCCAACCTCGTGGGTTTTTCTATATGCACTATGTATAAGGGCATGCACAGAAGAAATATACTTATATAACCCTTTTCTGTCAATCATCCCTGGATGCAAATGAAAGTCTACATCCTGAAAATCCCTCATTTAAACCACATAACCCAGGGAGTTCGGGGTCATTGTCTTTCTGGACTGGCCTGCTCCTTGCTTGGGGTGTTGAGAAGAACTGAGGTCCCAGCCAATAACCCAGTCAGTAACACTAAGCCACTTCTCTATTCATTAATTGGGTCACTAATATTCCACTCCCCATGTCCAATAGTTTGAACTAACACACACTTTGGTGTCATTCAGGAGTTACATCAGGAGGAGGTGGATTTTGGTTTTCTCTAACTAGAAAGCACTCAGCACAGGAAATCAGAGTGACCCTAATTCTAATGCAGCCCTGAGAAAATGAGTATAGTTCCTACCACGGATGGCAATGTGGGCACCAGGCTGGGGTGGACAGACAGTGCTGGGGTGCCCACACAATATTCCTAGTTCCATAGATAGAAGGGGGTGAAAGGCACATACATGCCCTAGTTCTCTGTCCTTCTGTGTCCTTGGTTCAGTCCTCCTCTTCCTTTAGCCAATTGCCTAAGGCTTGGCGTGTACCCCTTCTCTTAAACATACTTCAAGTGTATCCCTTTCTTCAGTTATCCTCGATGGCAGTGCTGGTTTACTGGAATCCAGGTCCACCACACAGGATGGAAGAGTGAAATGTCCAATCGGCCACAAGGTCAGGGGACATTAGTGTCACACCATAGGGGTTGCACAACAGGAAGGGCCGCCACGATGGGAACTTCCCTGTGGGTTGAGAAAGCCTTCCCAATTCAATTAGCTTCCCAATTCAATTTTGCCCTAGACAAAATGGGAGTCTATACAATTGGAAAGATCTATTCCCTTTTTAATGTGAACATGAATTAGTAATATAAGTATAAAGAAATAGTAAAATAGCAGCACAAATGGCATGCCTTAGAACAAGGGCTGTTAAAAAAAAAAAAAGTCTGCAAATGAAAGCAAGGCTTAGTAGAGCACAACCCTGAAGTCTTGGCTCACAAGGAAAAAAAAGTAGACGAAAGAACAAGAAAGAAAAAGAAGAAAGAAGAAAGAAGAAAGAAGACGAAGTAGGAGGAGGAGTGGGAGGAAGATGGCTGGTGAGTGGGGGAGTTTCCTGAAGCCATGAGTAAATTCTGGCAGAAATACAGCGCTTTTTCGGTTTCAATCCACATGACATCACAATGTATGAATTTTGCTTCATATTGGATTTGAATGAACTTGAAGATTCAAAACAAAATCCATTTGAAACAAGCTCCACAAAGCAGCTCTCTCTCTTCCTAGCAGCAGTTAAGTATGTTTCTGTTCTAGATTGCAAAAGGGATTGGAAGGCCGGCCTGGGACTAACAGACCAAAGTCCAAACCATGTACATACATGTATATACATACAAGCACACACACACAGACACAAAGAGACAAGAACACACATGCACACACTCAGAAACATACCCCAAGACACAGGAACAGTACCTGAAAAAGACACAGGTACACTGGGTAGCACTTTGATTCTGCCACGGAGAACCTGCTCTTCTCCTTTTCTTCCTTCTTCTTATTCCTATTGTCTTAATTCTGTCCAGCGGGAGTAAAGAAAAATATTTGGACCAGTCTGCAGACATGCTCTGAGCTTTGAAGAAACCAGGGCAGAAGAAATGAAAACCATACAACAGTCCTGGTGTGGCAGTTAACATATTCGATCTATTCAACATTTTCCCTTCTTTTGTGGAATTTATTTCCTAAAGAGGTAGGGGTGATATGTATAAGGATTGACACATAACAGGTTTTTTTTAACAGTGAAAAACAAAATCCAACATGCTTATGGATGTACAAGATCATTGAAAAACAACTAAATTAACCATTAAAAAAGGCAAGTTTAAAAAAAAAAGGCAAGTTATCCAGATATGCCTCAGAGTGAATAACTATACAGCCAATATAGCCATCATATTTATTTAGTATGTGTTTTAATATCCATATAATCCTATTAGTGAATGCCTGTCTCCTTCCCTACTGCATGCCTATCCAGGCTGGTTTCTCTTTGAGCACCATAGCAAAGCCAACAATGCAAGAAATGCCACACTTTTAACACAGTGGGTGATTTTGCCCCCAACCCTGTCCACAGGATGTTCAGTAATGTTTGGTGATATTATTAGTTGTCATGACTGGGGGATGAGGGTGCTGCTGGCATCTATTGGGCCGCGACCAGAGATGCTGCTAAACATTCTACAGGGCACAGGACAGTCCCCTCACCCTAAATACAAAATAATCTACTTCAAAATGTCAATAGTGCCCAGGGAGAGAAATCTTGATTTAACACATAAGCCTACCTTCTTCCCTTATCCAGAGAGCATCTCCACACAGCTCTCCCCTCATGTTCTCTTCTCTCCCTTCTTGTCCTCTTACATCATGTTCTCTTGGCTACCAAGGCAAGAGCCAGCATGGAATCCACAACTGCTTGGCTAAAATACCTAATAATTTGGTCTGCTAACCAGAACTAGGAGTTAGTGTAGTGTGTACTATGTATGCAAGCAAGAGTGATGGCCCAAACCCCTTGCAAAGATAAGTTGAAATAACAATCAGTGTTACCTCAGACCACGGTCACCTACTGCCAGGCAGTTAGTGAGAATCACAAGCATATGATTTCAAGGAAAATATTTTATCTTGGTGAGTTTTATAAGGAAAAAAAAAAAGGCAACCATTTTACCCATTTAGCACTATTCATTTGAGGTCTGCATTTGATTTCTTTGAGTAGGATGCAAAGACTTCCAAACTGATGTCAGAATAAATGACAGCTTTGGAAAATGGCAACCATCAGGATTTTCTTCACAAAATCCAAGTCTCCCTGGACATAAGCGCGCAGGAGCCTTGGTAAAATGGGAGGTCCCACACAAGCCAGAGAGGGCAAAATGCCATCCTCAGCAGAAGACAGGGCCTTTTTGTACTTTTCTCCTCTGTTACAGATTCTGTTGTGAGTTTTGGACAAAGTATGTGTTTAAGAAACTAGCTGTTTAGCTGGTTAATCGTAATTTTGAGTAAGTCATTTTATTTCCTATACCTCAGTTTCCTCACCTGTAAAATGTGATTTGATGTCAATGCAACAGTTAACAATGAATAAGTAATTGCTAGGTACTGAGCATTGTCTAGGTGGCTTTCACCCCTCAATCTAACTTAAATATCCCTACAGACCTAAGATGACCGGGCATTTACAAATGAAGAAACTTGGGCTCACAATGGTTAAATAACTACCCACACAGAGATGAAGGGAGATAAGATTGTAATGCAGGCTGGCCATTGTCTCTTAACAATCACACTCTACTATCAAGTAGGTTCCTAGGAGGAAGAAATGAGATGATGCTCACAGTATTCCCTGGTGTAGCTTTTAATGCATTAAAGTTATACTATAATTAAATCAACAACTTTACCTTTCTGTTTCCCCTCTTTGTAAATACTGCTGAAAGAGTCAACTAGGAGGGAAGCTGGGCCTATTTTCATGTAGTAGAAACTGGTGGTGTCCCACTCTCCAATCTGCTGTCTAATCAGGATTCTATGCTCCCTGAAATTGTCCATGAGGCTTTGGGTTTATGAAATCCTGATAAAAACCCTAACAAGGAGAGGTTATTAAAGTTCAGTCTTTTTTTGTAGAAGAATCCCTCGGTCTCATTCTCCCTAGAAAAGTGGTGAGAGTTCTTCCACATTGCTGTTATGTGAGAGAGAAGAGACCTAACCTTTTGTCATTCTCAGAAGAAGGGTACATTTGTATTTTTCTGAAGGAATAGTGCTGGTGCGGCACCTTATCTAATTTTATACCTTACAACCTATGTTGTTTTGAGTAGTGGACAAAGATTCAAATAGGACCTGGGAGATACAAGTTTCAAATTCACCTTCCCACTAAGTTGACCGTGGAAGTGAAATTCCTCATCTGTATAACATTAGTACCTCGTGGTGTTGGGACAGTTGAAACAGAGGTGAGGAAGTGCTTTGAGTAAAATTTCAAAGAACAAAATATGAATACTTCTAATATTCCAAACCCTATGCTGACTTCTTACTTTTTTGATATCCTATTCTGACAGAAAGTTATCCTGTCGGTATCTCCCTCCAACATCATTCATGTTTAAGTACTCCTAATCTGGTGTAGATTGGAAAATGAGATAACTTGGTTTAAGACTTATATGCTCCAAGATGTCAATGCAGCTAACTGTCAAGGTTGAAAGAGTCATTTCTAGGTTCAAAGACATTTTCCAGAGGATTCACGCTGCCCAAACTTAGACTTCTAGATAAAGTATTGATGGCAAATATTTATTGAGTGGCTACTTTGGGCAAGATACATTTCTAAGCATTGAGCAAGACAGAAAATGTCCCATATTATGGAACAAAGCTTGTATCCTACTGGGAGGGCGAGATAGACAATAGACAAAGAAGTACATACATAATAGCTGGTATGGGTAGGAGAAGAGCTAAAAGGGACATACATAGGAAGATGTGATGGAGTCTTTAGTGCAGCAGGAGTGGAGCTTCTGATATTTGAGCTAAGACCTAAATAATGTAGAAGCAGCACAACAATGAGATGAGCTTTTGCAGGTCCCACTGGTATACCCAAGCCTTTTATTCTGTGAAAGTTCTGTAAGCACCAATTCTGTGCCTAGCACTGTGCTGAATGCTAGGGTTGCAAAAGTAAGCACTTGTGTGTCGGACCTTCCATTTCAAGGGGAGCAACAGGACAGCGAGCCTCCCCTTCCTCTTCTCCACTCCCTAGGCTGGGGTGGAGGGAGACTGTGGTGCAACTGAATCCATATCTTGGGAGTGAGCCGCACCCTCGGGAAGGAGGCTGCACACAGGGTTAGCTATCTGGTCACTGCAAAATATCTCCGTAACTGAGATAAACACTTCATGCAATGTGACGGCATTGGCAACCTCTTTATTAGTTGAAAAGAACATTACTCAAGCCCTCTCTGAACAAACGGCTCATGCCATGTTTAAAAGGGACGTGTGCTTCCAGGAAGTCTGCAAACCAAGAGCTGTGTCTGCATTTAAGTATCAAGGTTACAAACCAAGAGGGGAGCCTCCTCATAGACTACCTGAAGAAAAGCTGAAAAAAACACAAGCAGCATGGTGTACCCACCTCTTCCCCTCCTTGATCCTTGGGTCTTCACTTAGCTTCCTAAGGAAGGTCCCAGCTACGCTTTCAGCATTAACTGCACTATACCCCAGGGCTTAACAAACAGGTCAGATCTAGAAGCGTCACCAGCTGGCCATGTGGGTGCTGCCTTACCAACCATGCTGGACCATGGTCGCCAAGTCGCTAAGACACCCACCAACCACTTGGTAGGCCAAATCCCCAAGCACTGGGAAGGAACCAATGTTCACAAGACACTTGTTACATGCTAAAAAGGCTTTCCCCATATCTATTTCATTTTCAGAGCAATCGTTGTGGGGTCAGCATTATCATCCCCATTTACAGATGAGAACACTGTGAGGTTGAATCACTGTGACAGATACTAGATTTAAAGTAGAATCTATTTCTTGCCAAAGTCCAAAGCCCAAGCTCTTTCCAAAATGCCATACTGCCTCCTGTCAGCACCCCCACACACCACCACCAGCAGCTAGAACTTGAATTGCAAATTAGAGATTTGGGGCCAATCTCCACAGTGTGTGGGGCAACTCCTGGCTTCTCAAGCAATCCTCCTTGTGGCCGTATTTACCTATCCACCATGCTGCCCAGTCCATGGACAGGCTGGCTGGGGAGCTACTGAAACCTGACCCACTGGGTCTTGGGCTTCCCCAGACACCAGCCTGCCTCGCCCTCCCCAGCTCTGGTAATGAGCTCTTTGAGACAAAGGGGCTTTGGCATTAGACCCAGTGTCACTAAGTATGCTAGCGGCAGAGGCGCCCTGGGGCCAAGTCTCTATTCCCAAGCATTCTGCACCATGTGCCTGATGCCCTTGACCTTGTGGAGATTCTTCCAGAATTTCATTTATGATGTCATAGCTTCCTAGGTCTATCCCGATGGCAAACTGTGTTTCCATAAATGTCAAAAGGACCACTTCCTGAAAACACTGACCATCTTAACCTTGGAGATATGAATGTGTATGTATATGTATATGTATATGTATATGTATACGTATATGTATATCTATATCTATATCTATATCTATATCTATATCTATATCTATATCTATATCTATATCTATATAGATGATGTCAGCGGAGCCTATAGAGGGTGTAAAGCCTTGTGTCATGGAATACATGTGGAGCTGTGTCACTGCAGATAATTCGGTATGAAGGATATCATGCAGTCAAAATCAGGCTTCTTGTCACCAATACTTTGTTTTGTTTTGTTTTTAAGTATAAGTGAAAGTTTATTTAGAAAGTCAGAGGTAGAAGAAGTGAGCTGTAGAAGAAATGGGCTCAAAAGCAAAAGAAGGTCCCTTGGAGCTTAGGAGAGAGAGAGGCCAGGAAATGCAACTGGGGGGAGGGGGGGTGCGGGGAAGGCAGGGCGTGTCCAGAGACAGAGCTGCCATCAATACTTTTGAAAACAAATACAGTCCACTGATCTTTAGTTTATATCATGTGGCAATAAAAATACCGAAATCAAAAACTTAAAGTAAAATTCTAAAGTATTTCACTTACACAAGCCTTATTTTACACATATCATCTGTATGAGGAACAAACAAAGATGGGGGAATTTTGGCTTTCTTTCGGCTTGCTGCAATATCCTATCTAATAAAAGAGTAATATGCAAATTGACCATCACTCCAACACACAAGATGGCTGCCCCATGTGGTCAAAGATGGCTGCCCCCATGTGGACACAAGGTGGCCACCACAAGATGGCCAGCAGGGGAGGGCAGTTGGGAGGGACCAGGCCTGCAAGGGAGGGCAGTTGTGGGCAATCAGGCCAGCAGGGGAGGGCAGTTAGAGGCAACCAGGCCGTCAGAGGAGGGAAGTTGGGGGCGACTGGGCCTGCAGGGAAGGGCAGTTGGGGGGGACCCAGGCCTTCAGGGGAGGGCAGTTAGGGGTGACCAGGCTTGCAGGGGAGGGCAGTTAGGGGCAAACAGGCTGGCAGGTGAGCAGTTAGGCATCAATCAGGCTGGCAGGGGAGTGGTTAGGGGCAATCAGGAAGGCAGGAGCAGTTGGGAGCCAGCAGTCCTGGATTGTGAGAGGGATGTCCGACTGCCCGTTTAGGCCAGTAGGATCGGGCCTAAACGGGCAGTCGGACATCCCTCGAGGGGTCCCAGATTGGAGAGGGTGCAGGCTGGGCTGAGGGACACCCCACCCCCACCCCCCTACGAATTTCGTGCACCGGGCCTCTAGTGTAAAATAAAACAGGATAGTCTAGTGGCAAAGCTTCATTCTCAAGACAGATTATGAGACTTCAGGAAAATTCTTTCAGTCTTTCTCTAACTCACCACCACATTTATAATAAAATCATAATAATGCTGCTTGCTACCTGCATTTCAGGAAGCTTGAGATGATCAGTTGAAATAAGGTTGAGCAGCATATTAAAACTTTCCAGCCCTGGCCAGTTTTGCTTAGTGGTTAGAGTATCAGCCTGCAGACCAAAGGGTCTCAGATTCAATTCCCGGTCAAGGGCTTGTAGTACCTTGGTTGCAGGTTTAATCCTGGGCCCTGGGCCGGGCACAAGTGGGAGGCAACCAATCTATGTATCTCTCTCATGTTGATTTTCTTTTTACCTCCTCCTCCTCCTCCTCTACCTCCTCCTCCTCCTCCTCGCCCCTCCCTTCCACTCTCTCTAAAAAAATCAATGGAAAAAATAGCCTCACTTCTTGGGTGAGGATTAAAAAATAAACAAATAAAACAAAAACTTTCCAAAGGTATAATTGTTCTCATTTATTTTTTTATTTTTATTTTTTGGTTCAACATGGTACTTCTGAGCACTTTACAATTGCGGTTAAACCAAGACAAACTAAGTGAATTCCTATGCATTAATCACCATCCTTTGGGAAAAGAAGTCATATTTTAAAAGGTGCAATAGAGAACTTGCTTGTTTACAACCAGCTTCCTGGAGAAGCCAATCTTTGCATTGTTAATTGAGACCATAGATGTTAAATTTGAGGCTTAGAGTTATATTAAAACATACTTCATTTTCAAGGACCACAAAACGAAAATATTCAGCGTGGAAGAAAGTGCTTTGTGAGCTCTTCACAAACGCTCTTACCCTTTGCATGCTGCAGGTTGGCAGGCAGCGGAGCGCGGGAGCCCTGCAGCTTCGTAGCCGCAGTTCCCTCTGTTCCTCCGATCTTCGAGAGAAAGCTGACTTCTGGCCAAAGTCAATACGGGATAAAGTGGGCTCAGCACTCTCATTAACTCTGGTGTTTTCCTTTAATGGGACTTGAGAATGGAGCTTTTGCACTAGAATTTCCTGTTTCGCTTTCCTTTCATCTCTATCTCCCTTCTATTCTATGTTTTTCATTTATACTATGTTATTCTCCCATGAAGTTCAGTTTTTACGTGTTCCATGAGGGCCATGGAATGGAGAATCTGAATTTTTTAAGTCTCTGAGCAGACTATACAGTTCGCATTTCCTTATCACTTACTAAACCCATCACGGGTAGCGTACATCTGAAAAAGTTCTGAACCCTGGGCCCCAGGACGGGTGGACAGGCACATTCTTCAGCAGGATACAAAGTAAAAGCTTTCCTTCGTGCTTTCATAAAATCTCTCCTTAAAAAATAATTGGATTGGTTAACAAGTGGGGAGGAGATGAAGAGAAGAAATTGCTCTGAAATCTGTCTTCATACATTTTAATTAAGAAAAACAACTAGTCTCTGCGACATTAGCACAACTTTGAAATCTCAGTCAGCTGGTGCTTTTGCTCTCCCAACAGCAACTAAAAGGTCCAACTGTTCTCAGCATTTAAAATGCCTAAAGATGCATATGCCTATGGATGATCTCAGGGGGGAAAGAAGGACAGCAGAAAATAAAAAAGGTAATGTGCTGATATTTTTCCCCTAGAAGCAAAGAACATGTATCGTTTTTGCTGCTCTCCTTTCTGGGATCTCGTACTCTTCAAGCACCAAATGGTTTGAAGTGTGTGCTGTTGGGTTTTGTTTTGTTTTTTCCTGTTTGTTTGTGTGTTGTGTTTTTTTAATCAGCCAGAACGATTAATGAAGCCTTATTAGCCTGCACAAATTAATAACAAACTCCACCAGATTTCTTAAGGCATCAGAGAGCTCCATGTGCAAACCCCTTTCACAGAACATGTGATCCTCCCTAAATCAAGTAGCATGCGCCTCCCAGACAAGCGCTGCTGGCTGTCTTGGAAGCCTGGACAGCTTTCATGTTTCACCTGGGACCCGCTCTCTGAAGCCAGGTCACTCTGAGAAGCCACAGGGTGTCTTGTAAACAGTGCGCCCAGCACTTGTGGCCTGATATAGAACAGAAGCACAATTCAAGGGGACTCCTGAGGAATTTCTCCTGCTCTGGAGGAGGCTGGCTGTACATGTGACCTTCTGGAAAGAGAACAAAAAGACGCTCCCTCTGAAGACAGCGGAAATATCTGTGTGTGTGTGTGTGTGTGTGTGTGTGTGTGTGTGTGTGTGTGTGTGTGTTAATTCTCACCCGAGGATATTTTTTCCCCATTGATTTTTTTAAAGAGAGTTGGAGGGAGGGAAGGAGGGAGGGAGGGAGGGAGGGAGGGAGGGAGAAAGAAACAATGTGAGAGAGACACATGGATTGGTTGCCTCCCACATGTGCCTTGACTGAGGCCAGGAATCAAACCTGCAATCCAGGTATGTGCCCTTGACCGGGAATCAAACCTGTGCCCCTTCAGTACATGGCCAACGCTAACCAATCAGCCATGCCGACCGGGGCAGAAATACCTGCTCGAAAGGCTTTCTTCAGGGGCTGCCTGGCCACAGCTGGCCTGCTACAGTGGGCCAGGCTGGGCTGGCTTCACGCGGCGCTGCCCCCAGGGCTTTCTCAGGGGCAGAAGGGAACCAGTAAGCCGCTGGGAGCTCTTTAAAGACACCACCCACTTTGAAATGTTGTGAAGCTTCTTGGAGTCTCGTTTACATTTTCTAATACAAACCCCTCTCTCCCACTCTAGTGTAAATGTCGCAAGTCCTGAAGAGTGCACACAGAGGAAAAGTAAGGCCACGGCTGCCTTTCTCAGTCCTGCACATGGTCTGTGTCAGCGAGAACGCGGGGACCTTGGCTGTGTGGGCCTCTGGGGACACAGCTGTGTGAACCTCAGGCTAAATCTGCTGACCCTGCGCCCTGCCCACTGCTCCTGTTGGGGTGAAGGGAAACCTTACGAGTGATAGGGTCACTTTGTTTTCCAAAGAATTTGTGATCCATTACAAGCATCACCTTATTTCTCACAGTTACTTGATGAATTCACAGGGACCGGAAGAAGAGGAAAGTTTGGGCTGTTTTGAATTTGGAATGCCTTTTCTTCTTGCTTTCTTCGTTTCTTTTTTCTTTCATCTTTTAACTTTAAGATGACTCCACATCTGCTTAATACAGAGTAAAAAGGACACAATCTGATTGACATAGGTGACGCAAACCAGATTTGACAACACAACCCAGAAAGGCATGAGGGAACAGCTGCTTAGCTACTTTACTTTTTGAGCAATTCAAGGTAGCCGTGAAAAGTAAATCCTGTAGGTAGTTGTATGAAAATTAAAAGAAAAGATTGTTCATCTCCCTTATGTAAAAAAAATCAAAAAACAAAAAAATGGGGGTTGGGGACGGGTAAACAGAATCCTGCCTGGCATGATGGCAAAGTTGAAGACTGGGAGGGGCTGGTTTGGGGGCTGAGGAAAAAGCAGTGAGGGAGCAGTGTGCTCCTGGGAGCGGAGCCAGACAGATAGCCATACGTGCCGCTCCTGTGCACCTGGGCATCCCCAGATGAGAGCCCAATGGGGCTTACTCTTGTTCACTCATATTGGAAATCCAAGCATGCCATTTCACTCACACAATTATTATCATCAGGTGCTAAATATTTCTCTCTGTTCTGTGCATACTACAGTAACTTGGACAAAAAAAAAATGTCTCTACTTTCATGAGCCTTACAATCTTATGGGGGAATGGACATAGACAATCCTATATAATAAAAGGGTAATATGCAAATAGACCGAACAGCAGAACAACCAAACAATCAATCAAAGTGTAATATGCTAATGTTATGCTAAGGCTGCTCAACTGCTCGCTATGACGTGCACTGACGACCAGGGGGCAGATGCCCTGACTCGTAGGTTAGCTTGCTGCTGGGGTCTGGCCGATCGGGACTGAGCAAGATGGGCCAGACACACCCTGGAGCCCTCCCATGGTCCCTCCCCGGCCCATTGGTGGGGTCCCTCAGCTTGGCCTGTGCCCTCTCGCAACCCGGGACCTCTCAGGGGACTTCAGAGAGCTGGTTTCAGCCCGATCCCACAGGCCACTCCCCTTGGGAGGGCACCAGACACAGGGCTCATGGCTGGCGATCACTGCTGTGGCAGCACGAGCCTCTCCCGATTGATCATGGCAGGCACAGTGGGGCCGGGATGAGTAGGAGCGGCAGGTAAGAGCTGCAGGCGGCGTTGGACTGCGGGTTTCGGCCAGATCCCTGCAGGCCACCCAGAGGGACCTCACCCGTGCACGAATTCGTGCACCAGGCCTCTAGTAAGTTAATAAACAAACAAGAAATATCAGAAAGAAGTGTTACAAAGTGAACTAAGCAGACTGTTGTGATAGGGAGTGATGGAAGAACTGCTCTAAAGGAGCTTGTCAGGGAGGACCCCTCCAAGGAGGGGACACTGGAGCTGAAACCAGAATGAGAGGAAGGAGCCAACCAGGCCAAGTAAAAGGGGAGAGGAGGCAGACAGCAAAGACAGACCGTGCAAATGCCCTGGGGTGGGAAAGGAATGGAAAGCAGTTCAGCTGTGGCCAGATGTTTGTAAGAGTGGGAAAGCACAGCAAGATGGAATGCAAGGGGGAGGGAGGGTGGAGATGGGGGCGGGATGACTGTCCAGGAGACCAGCTTTGTGGGAAGTGCTGTCCCTGATTTCCTAATTCTTAGTCACTTGAGCAACTGTCATACCCTTATCACTTAACAGAAGACAGTAGGGGAATGGTCATGGCCAAGACAACGGCAAGGTCAACCTGGGCAATTCCAGGGTCGAAACTCCCACCTTCGATGGCCCTCTTGATATCTCCCAAGAATGCTTACAGTGCCCCATGGCGGTCCTCTCCTCTCCTCCTCTGAGTGCAGTCCTCCCCACATGTACACCCAGTTCCCATGGTGCTCCAGGTCATGAGGGTGATGTGTAGAGGGCAACGAACCTGGTTTTTCTTTCCAAGCTAATCCTTTTTCTCCTTACTCTAGGATCTTCTGCCTTCAATACAAGCACAGGTGAAAGAGAACCAACATTGTGGGGAAATTTCCGCATTTCCTGCAGTCTGCTCTTCCTATATCCTTTCACGGAAGACAGGCAAGCCCACAGAGAGTAAACTGCTCCAAGCGCTGAGCCCTCCACCTCAGAGCCTGCACACGGGACACCCCAGGGTCAGCACTCCCAGCCCTGAGCTCTGCTGCTCCTCAAAATGAGCAGCTCTATTTTCCTTGCGTTGCTCCTGGAAACTACTAAGAAATGTTTGCAATTACTTGTGTTCTTACTAAGGCTTCCAGAAATTGCCACGTCAGTAGATTCTTTTGGTTTTCTTCCTATTTGATTTCTTTGCAGCATCTGATACTGATAGCCAATCTCCTATCCCATTGTAGAGCAACACTAGTCCTTGTCCCCCCCCGCTGTCTCTCCTTATCTAGCTCTCAGTAACCTGTGTGTTCTACCCCCTCTCCCCTTCTATCTTCTCTCCCCCTCCCTTTATTCCTCTCCTCCCCCTCTCTTCTTTGTCCCCCTCTTCCTCTCCCCATAGCCTCACTCAGTGCTCCCATCGCTGTCCCAGTTTCAAGTCCCATCAGTTCACTCAGTACACCAGTGCCTCCCAGACAGGTTCTCTAATTCCCTTCCTTTTGATTTCTGGAATTGTAAACTCCAACTGTCTGTTGGATGTTCTATAAGCACTCAAATGGACCATATTTAAAACTAAAACCATTATTACAAAAAACTTGTTAACTGGCTTCATGCTTTATTCACCAATCAAAATTCTGCTTATTTTTCAAGACCTAGCCCAAGCACTACTTCCTCATGAAGTGTTCTCTCAAAACTAAGCAACCCTCTTCTCTGTTGTCCCTTCGTCTTGTAGCGATTATACTAATTGGTTTGTGTATTTTCCTCCGCACTTAAGAACAAAAACTCTGTCTCATTAATTTCTGCCGACGAGGACAGAAGACTGCATCACACTTTTGAAGGGCCACAGACAGTGATATTAATGAAACGTTGAATGCCTTTAATTTTCCCAACATTAATTCTCATCTGTGCTTCCCAACTGACAAATCTCCAAGACTAGCACAAGAAGCTGTCACAGACGGGTTAGAGACCAGCAGTCCTAAGTGTAAGAACTAAACAAGGCAATGTCTTGAATTACCTATTGGTTTGCCGCTTTTTGTTTCTCATTTTTACTTGAGTCTTCAGAATATTTCACTGGGTTAATGTTGTTGTGACACTTATTTCTCGCAGAGCCTCCCAGTCTCTGTGCAGAGCTGGGAGCTGTGCATACAATAGCTTCTAGCTCTGCTGTGTTGCCACGTCCTTCCAGGCCTTGGGCAGCATGGAAAGCCAAACACTGTGCAGGGACAGAGACGAGTGGGAGCCAAAGTCCCCAAAACAGGTGGGACCACAACAAATCGCAAATCAGCCCTCACATCCACGGCTTAGACTTTAGTTATATAAAGAGGCCCATATGAGAAACAGAAACTTAGGACAGCGCCTTGCATGGTTTGATGTTCTCAGGGCTCAGGAACCCCCGAGGGCCTGGAAAAGCAAGCACAGAGCTGCTTGGAGAGACACGTTCTTTCAATCAAGACCACACAGGATTGCAGGAGAAAAAAATTCCTCGCAAGAGCACATCATAATCAAAAACTTTATAACACACAAGAAAGTATTCATTACAGATGAATCAGCAGACAGAGCAAAGCACAGTGATTTCAATAATAGAACAATATTGTCAAGTGAATTACAAAATAAATAACTTTAAATTATTAAAAAAAGGTAAGTGGAACAATAAAACCCCGACAGAAATTAAATAATGAATAGACATTGATAAAGATGTAAATCCAAATGATATAGTCATGAGCTGCATAATGGTATTTTAGTCAATGACTGACCGCATACACAATGTTGTTCATGAAAGATTAAAGTAGAACTGAAGAATTCCTATCATGGACTCTTCCTACTTATGAAAAAAAAGTTTGCTGTGAAACAGTATGCCATGTTACGCCAGAAGCAGTCTCATACCTGTCTTGTTTACTGGATCTCTTGGTTGCATCATTTTCTGTTATGCTTGATTTAATCTCATGTTGTTTTATTCATCATGGCCCCTAAGTTTGAAAAAACCCCTGCTAACATTGCCAGTAAGAGGCCACGTCTAATGATTGACCTGGATGCAAAATTAAAAGTGATTAGGGACTATGGAAGTGGAAAATCAGCGATGGCTATTGCTTGACAGTAAGGCTACAGTCTTGAAGAACAATAAGCTACTAAAGGATCTGCTCCAACGAAGGAAACAAGACTACCAAAAATTCAACAAGGGCCTCTATCAAACATGGAGAAACTTCTGATAACCTGGTTTGAAGACCAGACACAAAAGTGTGTCCTTCTCAGCAACGTGATGATTGTGGCCAAAGCAAAACTTTGGTTTGCAATCTTGAAAGAAAAGACTGAACCCAACTACAATGTTGAATTTATTGCTAGTTCTGGGTGGTTTAAACAATTCAAGAATTATTACTCATTAAATAATGTAAATGTGAGTGGTTAAGTCTGCTGATGCTGAAGAATTTTTGGAAACCCTAGATAAGCTGATTGTGGAGGAAAATTACTCGACAGAACAAATATTCAATATAAATTAAAGCTCCCAATTGTGGGAACAGGTGCCTAAAGGGACTTCCACAAATAAGAAGGCCAAGTCAATGTCAGGTTTCAAGGCTTCTAAGGACAGGTTAGCAGTCTTATTTGGAGCAATGCTGCAGGCTTCAAATTGAAACCCTTTGTGACTGGCACAGTGAGAACCCCAGTGCCTTCAAGCGTATCCATCAGCGCTCACTGCCAGTGTACTGGACAAGAAATCATGATGTCCTGGCTTCTCTTCCAGGACGCCCTCCTGAATTACTATGCCACCAACATGGAAAAATACTGTTTGGAGAATAACATACTTTTCAAGATTTGTATTGCTGATGATATTCCCAGACATCCTCCTTTTATTGGTGATCTTCACCCCAATATCAAAGTGGTCTTCCTCTCTCTAAACACAATCTCTTGGACCCAATCAATGAATCAGGGAGTTATAAAAGCTTTTAAGGCCTGCTATGTGAGGAAGACCTTTTCCTAGGCTGTTGCTACAACTGAGAAAACACTGGTGTCCCTCTGGAAGGATTACCACCTCTATGACTGCGCCAAGAACCTTGCTTGGGCTTGAGGTGATGTCACCAAGGAGTGTATGAATGGCATGTGGTAGAAGACACGCAGAAGAGTTGCCTGTGATTTCAAAGGACTTTCCAAGGATGAGGAGGTTTCAAAAATCAACAAGGCCGTGGTTGAGATGGCAAACAATCTTAACATGGGTGTGGGTGGTGATGACATTGAGAAACTCCTAAAGGAGGTCCCTGTGGAATTGACTAATAAGGAGGTGCTGGAACTCAAATAGGAAGGCTTCACTGAAAAGGAAACTGAAGGAGAAGAAAAAGAAGAACCTCCAGTAAAAATCATGGTGAAGGGTTTTCAGATTTCAACAAGCTCCTTAAAAAATTTAAAAACATGGACCCCCGACAACAAAAGGTTTTCATTAATAGAGAGAAATGTTCGTGGTGAATTATCTACTTACAACCTATGATGAAAAAAAAGAAGATACAAACCAAGAAAACCACTGTGGACATGTTTCTGAAAAAAGTGACACCTCCTCAGCCGGAGCCGGAGGCAGGCCCTGCAGGAGGTGTTCCAGAAGAAGGCATAGGGGACAGACGACAAATGCCATTACTCCCAAAAGCCTTCCACCGGGACAAGATGTGGAAGCGGGAGGCAGTGATATTTATGATCCAGACCCTGCGTAGGCCTAGGTTAGTGAGTGTGTTTATATATCAGTTTCTTTTTAAAAAATGTTTAAAATAAATAGGAAAAAGCACATGGAGCCAGGATATAAAGAAATGAAATATTTTTGTAAAGCTCTACAATGTATTTGGGTTTTAAGCTAAGTATTATTACAAAAGAGTCAAAGAGTTAAAAAAAAACTTTTAACTTATAAAGTGAAAAGGTTACAGAAGCTAAGATTAAGTTATTATTAGAGAAAGAAAAATTTTCATAAACCATGTAGTCTAAGTGTACAGTGTTTATAACGTCTACAGCAGTCACAGTACCGTCCTACACCTTCACAGTCACTCACCACGCACTCACTGACTCACCCAGAGCACCTTCCAGTCTGCCAGCTCCATCCATGGTCAGTGCTCTATTCAGAGACACCATTTTTAATCTTTTATACCATAATTTTACTGTACCTTTTCTATGTTTAGATATGATTAGATACACAAATACTTACCATAGTGTTACAATTGCCTACAGTGTTAAGTACAGTAGTATACTGTACAGGTTTGTAGCTGAGAAGCAATAGGCTATACCATATAACTAGGTGTATAGTACGCTATATATACTATCTAAGTTTGTGTAAGTGCACGCTATGATATTCCTACAATGCATTTCTCAGAATGTATCCCTGTCATTAAGTGACACATGACTGTAATAAACTCTAAAAAGTGTACATGAAAACCTATATGGAACGTAGCAAAAGCTTATGATTAAAGAATGCGTTGAGGTAAGAACAAGCAGTTAGCACTCTACTATAGTCTTTTTAGCAAATAATGGATTCAGTTACTCTACAGATTTCTTTGTCGGTCTCCAGTTATTTCTCAAAGAAGCAGATTGTAAAGTCAAAAGACCTGCCATAGGGAGTACTTTAGGTTCTAAAGGGACTTACTCCATGTTTTCTGGAGCTACATAGAAATCTTTGACAACTAATATGATGTCAGTTTACAGATTTTAGTCATGAAGGAAATGAGTTTTAATTGCATATTATATAGAATAATAAGTAGTTGCATCAAATAAACATCTAAAAAATAAAACCTGTGCTATATCTGACCATTGATTATTGCAGCCCTTTGAATATTATTACTCCCATCATCTAATTTCCCATTTTTATCAACCCCACCACATATATGTATGCAATAAAACAAAAAATGACACAAAATCAAAGGGTCAAACCACTAAGACTGTTCTGCTTGTGATAAGAAACTTCTTTATGGCCTAACATTTTCATGGTATCATCTGCTGGTAACATGAGATGGTATGTAATAATTTGTTGATTTTTTTTAATAAGGTAAATCGTTCATTCAAAATCATATAATATTTAAAATCCATACCTTGTTTTCAAAAATCTAGTTGTTCTTTTTTTTAAATCCCTTCCTCCCTATTTTTTTAATTGCATTTTAAAACAAGAGACTGTCATCTCACTATTCTTACGGTTAAATTCCTTTGGTCTGATTATTTCCAAAAGAAGTAACAGAAAATTACCTGTTAGATTTCTATGGATTTTTCTGAGACTTGTCAAATGTCTCTTGACCTTAAGTCCAAGCCAACTCTAGCCAATTTGAGACAGAATTTGATATCATTGTCATCTTAAGTTCCATTTCCACTCAATCCCCAGATTACAGACTTTGAATCCTTTGATTTATTAGAGACTTTGAATCCTTTGAAATAATATGCTGGGGGTTGACTAAATATTCTCAGGAGGGAAAAAAAAAATCATTGCTTGTCTCTCTTACTCACAAACACAACATGGAAACAAGACCTAAACCCCAACGTGTTAGCCCCTCATGGTCACATTCCATTCCCAGGCCTGACTGATGAGGTGGTCTGGGAAGCATTCTGGCTGGGAGAGATCACATTGCTAAATGGGGATGTGAAAAGTAATGTGGTTTCCTGAAAGTTTCCAGCAAGTACATGGGAATGGAGCTCTTGAAAGAGCCATGGAGCTGGAAGCACTTCCCTTCTGAGAAACACTTCCAATTCCCCCACAGAGCCAAGTGTAATAACAGTCCTGACATTATTATTACAAAGGGGAAAAAATCATTCATGCAGACTTGCTGCTGTAATTTGGGTATTTATAAGCTACACCCACTTCACAACCTTAAAGCCATGTGGTTTAAAATGGAGCCCACACAAAAGAGGGGGTTGTTAGTCAAAGCCATAGGGCAATTTCAGCCCAGTCTTTCTGAAAGTGACAGGGATCGCTGTTTTTTAAGTTATTTGAGCCACTTTTTAAAAATTGGTCTCTTTCTTTCTATATGCAATATATATCCTTAAAGCTTTAACAAAATTTTCCCTTTTTCAACCACAAGATAGAGTTCCAGACATGGGCAAAGGATTCATGTAATAAGAGCTCATGGTTCAGGGGAACTTAATACAATAATCATGTGTTCAGGAATATTTTCCGCAGTTGCAGCTCATTTTTTTCCCTTTACTGAATCTGCTTTATTTAGAATGAACCAATGGCTCCCAGAAGTCACTGTGGCCTCCCACCATGCACATGTGTCATCAGTTACATTTGGACCAACTTCCCCAGTGGTCATGAGCAGCACACTGCTTTAAGAGATGTAGCATTACACATTGATTTTGTGGTTCCTGTGCAGTGACAAGATGATTCTTTTCTTTTTAAATTAAATTTATTGGGGTGACATTTGTTAATAACATTATATTAGTTTCAAGTGTAGCATTCTATAATACATCATCTGTATATTGCATTGTGTGCTCACCACCCATAGTCAGGTTTTCACCATATATTTGACCCTCTTTACCCTTTACTACCACCCCCCACCCTTTCCCCTCTGGTAACCACCGTACTATTGTCTGTGTCTATGAGTTTGTTTCTTTTGTTTGTTCATTTGTTGCTTTATGTTTTACATCTCACAATGAGTGAAATCAGCTTCTTGTCCTTTTTCATCTGATACTTCATTTAAAATGATGCTCTCAAAGTCCATTCATGTTGTCACAAATCCAGTATTTCATCATTTCTTATGGCTGAGTAGTATTCCATTTTATATGTACCACATCTTTATCCAATCACCCATCAAGGAATTCTTTGGTTGTTTTCACATCTTGGCTACTGTGAATAATGCTGCAATGAACACGGAGGTACATATGTCTTTGCGAATAAATGTTTTCAATTTGTTTTGTGTAGATACCAATAAGAGTGATTGCTGGGTCACATCTCAGTTTTATTCTTAAATTTTTGAGGGAATTCCATACTGTTTTACCTGACGGCTGTACCAGTATACATTCCCACCAGTATATAAGGGGTCCCTTTTCTCCACAACCTCTCCAACACTTATTATTATTTGCCTTGCTGATAATAGCCATTCTAATAATTGTGACGTGGTATCTCCTTGTGGTTTTGATTTGCATTTCTCTTATCACTAGTGCAGTTAAACATTTTTTCATATGTATGTTGGCCATTTGTATGTCTTCCTGAGAAAAGTACCTGTTCAGATTCTCTGTACAATTTTAATAGGATTGTTTGCATTTG
Source organism: Cnephaeus nilssonii (assembly GCF_951640355.1). Lineage (NCBI taxonomy): Eukaryota > Metazoa > Chordata > Mammalia > Chiroptera > Vespertilionidae > Cnephaeus > Cnephaeus nilssonii. The sequence goes on from NC_137089.1 coordinate 47,401,119, forward strand.
TGTTGTTGAGTTGTATGAATTCTTTATGTATTCTGGATACTAGTCCCTTATGGGAGGTACTTTTTGCAAATCTCTTTTTCCTTTCAGTTAATTGCCTTTTTGATTTGTTGATGGCTTCTTCTGCTGTGCAGAACCTTTTTAATATGATATATTTTATTTTAGCTTTTACTTCACTTGTCTTTGGGGTTAAGTTTATAAAAGACTCTGTGAGACTAAGATCCATAGGTTTAGTACCTGTTTTCTTCCATGTATTTTTGTTTGTTTGTTTCAAGTCTTATATTTAAGTCTTTAATCCATTTTGAGTTAAAAATTTTTGTATGATGTCAAATAGCAGTCTAGTATTAATCTTTTGCATGTGGCTTTCCAATTTTTTCTCAGTACCATTCATTGGAGAGGCTTTCCTTTCTTCATTGTATGTTCTTGGCTCCTTTGTCAGAAATTAGTTCCCCACAGTTATTTCTGGGCTCTCAAATCTGTTCCATTGGTCTTTGTGTCTTTTTCTGCAAAGACCGTACTGTTTTGATTATTGTAGCTTTGTAGAATAATTTGAAGTCAGGGGTGTGACACCTTTGGATTTGTTCTTATTTCTCAGAATTGCTTTCACTATTCAGGGTCTTTTGTGGTCCCATACAAACTTGAGAATTTTTTGTTCTATTTTTTTTAAAAAATGCCAATGGGATTTTGATGGGGATTGCCTTTAACCTGTATTTTGCTTTGGGCAATATGGCCATTTTAACTATGTTGATTCTTCCAATCTGTTAACACAATATCCTTTCACTTCTTTTAAGAGTATTTGTAGTTTTCAGCGCACAAATCTTTCACCTACTTAAGAGTTTCCAAAGTAATTTTATTCTTTTCAATGTTATTATAAATGGAATTATGTTTTTATTTCATTTTTAGATTGTTTATTGCTAGTGTATAGAGACACAAATGATGTTTTGTGTTGGAGATGATTTTTTGAGATGATTTTTAACAAGTGTTAAAAATTTAAGTATCACCAGGAACTAAAAGAAACAAAGTTACAAAACATTATTTGATTTCACTTATATATGAAATCTAAACAAACAAACAAAAAAAAAAACAAATGAATCAACAAAACAAAACAGAAACAAACTCATAGATACAGAAAACAACTGATGGTTGCCAGAGGTGAGAGAGGGTAGGGTAGGAGAAGAGGATTCAGAGGCACAAATCCAATTATAAAATAAGCCATAAGGATATAATGTATAATATAGAGAATATTGTCAATAATATAATAATAGGGAGAAACAAGATAGTGGCATAGGTAAACACCTGTACTTCCTGCCTCTCACAAACACATCAAAATTACAATTAAAAGACAGAACAACTGTCATACAAAACCACGGGAAAGCTGGCTGAATGGAAGTACTACAACCAGAGAGGTAAAGAAAAAAGTGCATTGAGACTGGTAGGAAGTGCGGAGGCGTGCAACAGGCTGTCACCCAGGTGCGTTGCTTTTTTAATTGGGAGGGAGATACAAGCTCCCACTTGCTCTGAACTCCAGTTCTGGGTGAGACTCTGGGAGACCCAGACACTTATGGGGAGAAACTGGACTATCTGGCATCGGGGCAGGAACACGAGGGTGGCTTTCTTTCAGACAGAGGTGCTCACAGCAGTCATTGTTCCTGCACTGGAACATCCATAGTTGTTTGCTGTTTGCTCTGCTCTGGAGATTCCCTGAGACCCTGCCCCACCCAATTTACAACCCCACCCAAACTGTGCACAGTGGCTTTTGCATATGAATGACTTGTCCTTTCTCAGCCTAAAACCTGTCAAATAGGCAGAAGCTGTGTCAGGGAGCCCCAAAGCTATCAAAAGAAGGCCCAAGGCCAGCACCAGCAGCAGCCTGCCTTGCTTCACAGCTGGGCCTCATCTGGGCACTTCCAATCCCGATAGAAAGAGGAGGAATCTGCAGATCTCTCTGTAGCTCCTGCTGGGTGGCCCCAGTCAGTGGCTGACTTTGCACCTCCTTGGAGATCCAAGAGCCAATGTACCCAGTGGTCAGTGCGAGACCATACCAGATTACAACTCTTCACATCCATAAGCGACACACTCAAGAGGCAGACTCAGTGAGCACCAAAGCACCACTGAAGCAAGTCCTGCCCCATAAGGGTGTCTCCTGCACAGCAGCTCTTTCATTGTAGACACAGCTTGTCCTCACAGCCAATTGGTCTGGAGGTCAATTCCTCCCAGTGACACAAACAGCAATCAAGGCTTAACTACAACAAGATTGTGAAAACAGCCCACAAAGGGGTGCACCAAGAGTGTCCACCTCCGGTGACTGGGGAGACTAAGCGCCTGGGCCTTATAGGACACCTAGCACACAAAGGCACTCTATCAACTCAAGGAGATTTAGCAGCTACCCAATACATAGAAACAAACACAGGGAAGCAGCCAAAATGTGGAGACAAAGAAACATGTCACAAATTAAAGAAATGGAAGAAAGCAAAATACTGGATATAGAGTTTAAAACGACAGTTATAAGGTTACTCAAGAATCTTCTAGAAACCTCTGAGAACTTAGTGAGACCTTCAAGGATCTTAGTGAGAATGCCCCCCCCAAAAAAAATGGAAAAGGACCAGTCAGAAATTGAGCATACACTGACTAAAATAAAGAATAATATACAGAGATTCAACAGTAGATTAGAGGATCCCAAGAATCAAGTCAAAGATTTGAAATACAAAGAAGCAAAAAACACCCAACTGGAAGAGCAAAAAGAAAAAAGAATCCAAAAATATGAAGATAGTGTAAGGAACCTCTGGGACAACTTCAAGCATACTGACATCTGAATTATGGGGGTGCCAGAAGAAGAGAGAGAGCAAGATACTGAAAACCTATTTGAAGAAATAATGACAGAAAACTTTCCCTACCTGGTGAAAGAAATAGACTTACAAGTCCAGGAAGCACAGAGAACCCAAAACAAGAGGAAACCAAAGAGGACCACACCAAGACACATCATAATTAAAATGTCAAGGGCAAAAGACAAAGAGAGAATCTTACAAGCAGCAAGAGAAAAACAGTTAGTTACCTACAAGGGAGCACCCATACGACTGTCAGCTGATTTCTCAACAGAAACTATGCAGGCCAGACAGGAATGGCAAGAAATATTCAAAGGGATGAATAGCAAGAACCTACAACCAAGATTACTCTACCCAGAAAAGCTATCATTTAGAACTGAAGGTCAGATAAAGAGCTTCACAGACAATAAAAAGCTAAAGGAGTTCATCACCACCAAACCAGTATTATATGAAATGCTGAAGGGTATTCTTTAACAAGAGGAAGAAGAAGAAAAAGTTAAAGATAAAAAATTATGAACAACAAAGTGACAACAAATACATATCTATCAACAAGTGAATCTAAAAATCAAATGAATAAAAAATCTGATGAATAAAATAAACTGTTGAATGTAATAGAATCAGGGGCATGGAAAGGGACTGGACTGACAATTCTTGTGGGGGAAGGGTTGTGGGGGGTGCGGGAAGAGATTGGGCAAAGGTCTTACACCTATGGACGAGGACAGTGGAGGGGCGAGGGCCTGGAGTGGGTGGGAACCAGGTGGAAATGAGCTATGGGGGGAGGGAAAGAGAACATCTGTAATAATCTGAACAATAAAGATTAAAATCTACATTAATAAAAGAAAGATGCAAATTTCCGTCACTTCGTGATGACCACCAGCCAATCAGGAATGAGTATGCAAATTAACCCACCAAAGATGGCGGGTTAATTTGCATACGCAGTCACCGAGCGGCCGGGGGTGGGGCAGCCGCTTACGAGCATGCCGGCGCCAAGCGGCCTGGGTCCCGGGAACAGGCATCCTTGGGAGCCAGACTGTTCTGAGCCTGTAGGCCCACACATAAGCCCGAAGTAGCCGGGGTCCCAGAATGACCCCTGGCCACTCCGGGCCTACACGCGCTGGCGCTGAGCCAACAGGGGTGGGCGGGAACATCCCCGGGACCCAGGTACTCTGAGCTGGCACACGCACAAGCAGCCGGGGGCAGGGCAGGAATGTCCCCCGCAGCGAGCGAGCAGACAGCAGGGCCTTGATTGCTCCTGGCCATGGCAGCGAGGGGCAAGCAGTCCCCCGCAGGGCCCCCATAGACAGCAGACATCAGGGCCTGTGGTGGCGTCAAGCAGGCAGGTCCGCAGAGAGCAGAGAACCACGGGAGCAGGCCTAATCTGTCAGTAGGACATCCCCTGAGGGCTCCCAGATTGGAGAGGGTGCAGTTCAGGCTGAGGGACCCACCCGCCCCTGTGCACAAATTTTGTGCACTGGGCCCCTAGTAATAAAAATAATAATATAATAATAACTAAGTACAGTGACAGATGGTTACTAGACTTATTGTGATCATCACTTTGTAAGGTATATAAATATTGAATCACTCTGTTGTTCACCTGAAACTAATATAACATTGTATGTCAACTATAGTATTCTAGAAAATTATAGTAATCATGCTGTAATTTACTATATGTCCTTATTACTTATCTCATAACTGGAAGTTTGTACCTTTGATTACCTTTCTCCATTTCCTCCTCCCCCCCACTTCTGGTGTCTAATAAACACAAATCTGATCTCTTTTTCCCCCCATTAATTTGGTTTTGTTGTCGCTGCTGTTTTCAGATTCTGCATATAAGTGAGATCATGCAGCATTTTTCTTTCTCTGTCTGACATGTTTAATTTAGCAGAATGTCCTTAAGATCTATCCATGTTGTCATAGTTGGAAGAATTCCCTGCTTTTTGTGAATGAACAATATTCCATTGTATATACAGACTAGGTCTTCTTTATCCATCAACCACTGATAAACTGAAAGGTCCCATCCTTATAATCATGACTCTGAGCTCTTTGTCTGATAAATTGCTTACATCCATTTCACTTAGCTCTTCTTCTGGAGAATTCTCTTGTTTCTTCATTTGGGGCCTGTTTCTTTGTCTCCTCCTTTTGGCTGCTTCTTTATATTTGTGTCTATGTATTAGGTAAATAAATCTGCTATGACTCTTAGTCTTCGTCAGTGGCCTTATGTAGTAGGTGACCTGTGGGACCCATTGGCAGTCTCCCTCATCACCTGAGCTGGATGCTCTAAGAATGTCCCTTGTGTGTGATATGCTGTCATTGAGCCTTGATTGTTACTGGCCCTCTGACTTGCTGACAGTGATGCCCCACTTGCAACAAAGTGTGCAAGTTGCTATGCACGTGCTGATCACCTGAAGCAGAATTCACCTCAGTAGAGTTTGATGTCTGTGGACATGCTGCTTGTGAAGCTTATTGGATCCTCCTCTGTTCTTGTCTGGAGTTAGCCACTGGGTGTATTGGTTATGGGCCTCTTCAGGTGGTCTCTCGTGCACTGTGACTGCCCCTGAGCAACCTGTTTGTAGCTATCAGCAATCCACAGTTTATGATTCCCTCTGGTGGGCTTGGGTGTGCACCAAGGCCTGCTTCTACTAGCACTTGGCCCAGGAGTAGGACAGCAAAATTCTTAAAGCACTCTGAGATCCACCTCTGCCTGCAGGCTGTTTGTTATTCTCAGTCACTTAAAGAGCCTTAGGCTCTACTCCTCAGTAGGGTTTATGTTCCACAGGGTGGGGTGAACAGGATTCCAATGAGTGGGGCTATTGCTTCCCCTCCCCCACACACCAAAAAAAAAAAACTAATTCAGTCCTGATGTGGCCTACTCTGTAAATCCTTGGTTATAATGCTTTTCTCCAGCTACTCTTCTGTTGGTCATTCAGGAAGATTTTCCACACTTTAGTTGTATTTTCAGTTTGGTCCTGGGGGGAAGTGAGTGTAGCTTCCACCTGAGAGGGAGATTATAAGGAATTAACTCACATGATTATGGAGGCTGGCAAGTCCAAAATCTGCAGGATAGTATGACAGGCTGAAGACCTAGGAGACTGATGCTGCAATTCAGATCTGCAGGTACTTTTGGGGAAGGCTGGGAAAATGTTAACAGAATAAAATTTTTGCAGTGTACCATGGTCCTTCCTGGAGAGGACCCTGCCTCCTCTTAATTCAGGGGGTTGTGAGTCTCTAAACTGGCTTTAGTCTGAGAATCAATTGAGGCGCTATGACTCTCTGATTTTAGGATTCCGATTAGATTTTTGTTCTCTTGGCCTAGAACTTCTTTGCCTGAACAGATCAAGTAAAAATTTAATAGGCTTCTATATATTTCACTTCTAGAAACACCATGATCAACTAGTCAATGTCATAGGTCTGCATAAGTCAAAGTATTCTGGTTGCTTGTTTAATTCTACTGTCCATTATGAAACCACATCCTCCTTGCCTTTGACAGTTGAATGCCATCTCTTTGCCCCTGCTGTCCAGGATCCAATTGCTCTCATAGATTCAGAGAATAAACTGATGCTTGCCATTGCTTTTAGGTTTTCCAATAGAGGGCTGCAGTTCTCACTGAGGTATAGCCTACAGTAAAAAGCAAACACAGAGCTCTTCAATAGTGTTGGGCTCCCCTCATAAATTATTTCTCATAGTTCTGGACCTCCCCACGGGTGAGTAAATCTTAAATGACAATTCCATTCGAACATTCAAATCTCCCTAAGCCTTTGAATTCCTTATTCTACATTATATTAAGATTGTCCAGCATTTTCAATTTGTTCACTGTGTGCCATCTTTTGGTCCATGTTTCAGCCAACAAACCAAACCGTTAGAACCGTCTCTTATTCACCAAGCTGCAGCATTATATATATATACACAATCTTTGTTTAATGATCCTACATCATGACATTTGGCTTGAATCAATTTTTCTTCTGTCATTATTCTGTCATAATGTCCAACATGTCCTGATTCTCCCATTCTTTCTTAGGAGAAACACATCCACTTAGTGTGAACACATTGGAATTTATATTTCTATATATGTAAGATTTCTTAAATTTGGTACATCACATAGAGGAAAGACAGGAACAGAGCAAAAAATGGTACAACTAACCATATTTGACTTCATTGAGTACTCACTGTGGGCCAAGTGCTGGTGCTGTAGACACAATTCTGTGAGGTAAGTGGCCATTTTGCTTAATGTTACCAATGAGGATACTAGGATAAGAAAGGAACATGAGTAGAAGGTGGCAATAGTGTGATTCAAGTCCAAGTCTGCCTGGCTCCAAACCTTTTAAAAATAATGTGTTGGATTAAATTATGGAACCTTTAGATGCTAAATGATTCATAATGCCTCCAGGGTTTCCTTGTGTCAGAAAAGTTTTACATTTTGGCACATTCTCCTTTGTGTCAAATCTGAGTCTAAAATGTTATGGAAATAAGATTAAGAGGAAATAGCCTCCAATTTTATTTTAGAGCTCAGAAAATGTTCATTATGTATGGTCAGGCCAACCAAAATCAACATTGTTAAATTAAATCATGACTTTTGCAGAATTACTGATTCATATAGATACCACATGTCTTCAGAGAGAACATGTGAATTTTCGGGGAATCAGTCTGCCCCTAAAAGGGAGAAATTCTTCTGCACAAATTCTGGTTCAGAATCTGGGAGATGAGAGTAGCCATTGCACCCAACCCTTTTTCAGAAAGTGTGAGGTATTATGTTTGAAAAGCTAATAAAAGCTCCAAATCAGAGACTCAATGGCCAGTGAGTTTTAAAAAGATCTACAATTCAGGTTCTCTAGGAGAAATTATTGCTAGCTTTAGGATTAATTAAGGTCCCTTTGGCTTTTTAATTCACGTTACATATTCAAATGGTTGTTGTACAAGTTCATTTTGGACCAAAAAGAAAGAATATTCTGTAACTGAACCCAAAGTGGACATCATTGCTCTTTGTCTTGACCAGAGTCACATCCCAGCACCTTCTTCAGTGTGTAGTAGGCACACAATGGGGCTCAGCAAAGGTTTTATCACCACATCGAAGGGAGTTTTCTCAGCACTATGTATGAGATTAGGTCAAGAATTTAGGACCAGATACCGAGCCCACTAACTGCATCAGTCATGTTATTAACATTAAATAGGGAAATTTACTCATAAACAAAGAAGACATAGTGGCTCATGTTAAAGACAATTATTGACATGTTGTGAAATGTCTGAACTTGGTCCCCTGAGAATAAGCCATCTTGATGTATCTCTTTAGCTGAGCTGAGAAAACTTCAACAATAATAAACATAAAATGTCTGCACTTTTCACACACCAAGAGCAAAAAAGTAGGAGCCCCGCTCTGGCTGCCTCAGCAGCAGACCCATGTGTGAAGCATAAACAAACTAAAGCTTTAGAAAGCATGTGAAGCATGAGGGCATTCCACAGATCTCGGGGGCTGCCCTCCCATCCATGTAAACCTACAACAGTGTGGGAATTAAAGGGCAGTGGACAAAGTCTGGGTCCATATTTTTATCCAGAGACTCAAAATTTGAGAATGGTCAGGTGGGAAAGGGCTCAGAACACCATGGGCGCTATGCTGTTCCCCAAAACAGGGCATGAACATGGCTGAGCACCTAGGAGGGGCTTAGAAAGCCAGGATTCCGGACTCTCACACCTTCTGCACGAATGCCCTAGCATACTAGTCTGGTTGGTGGGGTTAACTTAGCTTCCCCAGACTTCTTGGAAGAAAGGGAGACTAGCTAAAGTAAAAATAAATGCAAACTTCTGAAATGCAACTTAGGAAAATAATACAGTGTTCAAAAATTACCCACAGTTTAAAGCAAGGACCCCAGAAGACAGATCGGGATTTCTGGGGGACCTGCTCTCAGGGCTGCTGCCTGAGTGTGTTTAGTTGATAGTGAATATATCTCATGAGGAGAAATTTTGAGAGACACAGAAAAATAAAACCAGCCCATAAGATCCACGCCAGAGACTGGAGTTCCCGGAAACCAGGACTCACCTAGTGGGTATTTACTACCTTCAAACCTCCACAGAAGCACCAGTGCCCACAGAGAAGGCAAACATGAGGACACCGCAGATGAGCTTGCAGAGAGGTTCCAGGTGTGTGACCATTTCAAAATCTATGGAACAGTTGTGTTCCTGCTAACAGAAAACAGCTTTTATTCTAGTAGTCATTAAGCAAAAATATAAAATAATCGTTCTGGGATAGTCTTTCTGCTCATCAAAGTGCTCCGCAAAGCTTGAGGACCAAACCCAACAGAATGATGCCACACGATCTGAACGTGTTTCTCTCAGGCCATTGGATGAAGGATACGCTTTATTCAGCTCAATGACAAAGCACTTGGGGTTGACCCATAGGCCAGCCGAGGCCCCACTACCTGCCAACCTCCCAGGAACACTTTCTCTGCTCTGACGGGAGTGGCCAGCACCTCCACAGAGCAAAAAGGTCCAGGATGGTTCCCTGAGTCCAGTCACAAAGCAGGGATAACCCTCCCACATCCCCCACCATGGGCCAAGCCTGGATGCCAGCCTCTTCTGTCACCACCACCTAGAAACCTGACTTCCCCGCCTAGCCAGTCCAGGCCCCACCAAATTCTAGTAAAAGAACAGTCTTTCCTGGAGATTGTTCACCATGACCCCTCTGCGGTGTGTTTATCAGACAGTATTCAGTGGTCCATTGGTGTCTAAGAATTCTGAAAAATCATGACTTTTGCTCGTAAGCGCTCACAAGCCCATAACATGTTAGAGAGTCTCTGTATCTAACTCATGCCTCTGTCCCGACACCACTTGTCCTTCCTGTCCTCCTTGGTCATCCTGTCCCCAGCTTCTTCACTGCAAACTGCCATTGATTTTCATGTGCAAACACCTGTGAACCTACCACCTGGGCGCAGCCAGGCCAGAGGAAGGGAGTGCAGAGGGTGGCGAGCCACCAGTAATAGGCACCATGGAATACTGAGCAGCCAGGTGGCAGCTAACAGGAGGAGGCTGGGAAACTAAATGCGCAGGTTTTGGTCTTCTTTTTTGTGTTTTTTAAATTTATCTTTATTGTTGAAAGTATTATACATGTCCCCATTTTCCCATGGACCCCCTCCACCCTGCCCCCACATACCCCCAGGCTTTGATCCTTTCTTCAAATCTTTCTAAATGCTCCATATCACACTTCTCCACAATGAACAGGCTCATCTCTGCCTGACCCCTCCACAGCCAAGGGACCCAGGAGCGCCGAAAAGCAAGTGTCCCCCACAGGATGGGGGTGAAGCCTCCTGTATCTGAACCGAAGTACTGCCCTCCAGGTTCCCCCAGACAGCGCGGCCCTTGCAGCAGATGGAGCAGGTTCCCCTGCGTGCCAAGAGAGGCGTGGGCCGAGCCGCCCGCCCTTCACAGCAATGCCTCCTGGCACAGCATCGGGTGCGTGCCAAGCGCCAAGCTCACCTCAGGAGCTGCATCGGCAGGCCCGCACCGGGAGCTCCCTCCAGGGCACCTTCCTCTGAGTCTCCACCATTTCCTGTCCCTCGGAAGGACTGCACAGGACAGGAAAGCCCGGAGGGGTGGGTTTGGTGGTCCAACGTGGCCTCTGTGGACTAACGTTTCCAAATTGCTCTGGTGTTTCATTAAAATGAATAACAGGAGAAAACACTGAATAATGGTGAGAAAACACTGGAAACAGCTGGAGGATGGGCTTGCCAGTGCTCCACCTTGAAAATCAGATGGATGGGCAGGTGGAGGAACTAATAAGGAAGCAATTTTGCAACCGTGTTGTAGATCCATCGCCAAGGAACAAACCGCCGGATTCTCACCGAAAGGAAGTGGGGGACAGCACTCTCAGACTCGGCGTGGCCTTCAGAGCGTCCTGCTGCCTCCCTAAGAGAGGCTGCTCCATGGAGTCATCTCAGGAAACGCACATCCCAAACATAGAGGTGTCTCTCCTCCCAGCGAGGAAACCCATTCAGTTTTGCTGCCAATTGTCAGTAGTTGATCACTCACTTCTGCTGCAAGGAAAGACCTACTAGTCATCCAGTCCTTCTCTAACACTCAAGGACAGCATGTGACTTGGGAAAATCCCAGGATCCTGCTGGGCCCGCGTGTAGCACCCACCCAGCCTCACAGTGGCTCTCACAGACCAAGCGCCTGCATCTCCAGGAAATGAACACCCAGTCAGATTCGCTGATCAGTTTGGCCATTCCATCAGCTCCTGGAAATGCAGGGTTCCAGCGCAAATCTAGTTCCACTACACAGTCCTGTCACTGTTTCTCATCCTCAGAATAAAAATTCCCACGTACAGGGTAAAGGCTGGATGTGGGCAACTCTTCTGAATAAAATGAGAATCCTCTCCCAACTCGGTTTCTGCAGACTTCCCCCACCAAACAGGAGCCTAAATGTCTGAACTTTTCTATTACTTAATCTCTGTTGAAAGCACTCACACCCCTCAAATAAGCATACTTTTTTTTTTTTTAACATAAAACAATAGAAAGCGAGAAGGCTGTTTCATTACTTTTCCATCTTTGACTCAGACATGCAAAGGCTATTCTGGGCTGACTTTTACAGGAAGTATCCCAAACCTTAGGAGAAATGAAGTTCCTGTAAGATTTCCAGCCCAACTTACTGTTTGAGACTATTTGAGACATTTCAGACAGGTTGCTACGGAAGACCCAAACATGTGGATGCTAACCTGAACTGAACCAATAGCTTTGGAATTTTACACCTCACTCCTGAAAATATCTCTGCGTGCTGCAGCTTGCAGCTCCCCAAGGCGCTGTCTGCTGGGAGTAAGAGTCACCTTTACATACACCTGTTCTGCCCCGCATGGTTGGGAAGCCAATAGCAGCTATGTGGTGCTTCTTCCAACTTTGTAATTCTCATATTCCTTCTATATGGTCTGTGCAACCACCGAGTTTTAAAAAACAAGCCTACTGGAAGGCTCCATAGTTGGGTGATCATAAGAAGGCTTTATAATAAATCCACTTGAAGCAACTCAGAACAGGTATCAGCTAGAGGGACAATTATACCGTATGTTGTGCCAAGAAATTGTGCCAGTTTTTACCTGTTAAAGCAATTGGGAAATAGACCTGTACTTGCTGAAAATTTTACTTGTACATGCATGCACGATGAGGGAGGGTGAGCAGGTGTTTGTAAACCACAGTTATATTCTTAACAATGATCCCTGACTCATTAAAAAAGAATGCTTTGTGCTCAAACTCTTACAACAGTGGGGAGAATGCCCCGTGGAGCTTGAAAGCCTGATCAGATGATCAGTATTTCGATGCAGAAGAAAGTGTCTACTATTGAGCATGAATTTTTACAACTAACATACGTTGGGGTGCTCTTTATTTAAAAGAAAACAGTTTGAAATTTTTATTCTTAACTCTTCTTTGCTGACAAACAGTAGGAAAGGAAATAGGCCATGGCCCATGGACACCATCAGCCACTTCCTGGTCCTCAGGACTGTCATTTGCCTAGCAGCAGCATTTCCCCTGCGCTGGTTGGAAAAATACCACATTAAGGGAACAAAGAGACAATCACGTAATTTATTGAGCAATCCTGCTGAGAAATGAATCCTCGTTTTAAGCCAAATCTAATTGCAGAGACGCTAAACGAGTGCCTCCATGATAATCAATAAGGAATATTTTCATAATGCCATCATATGAGTGAGACTCTTCTCAAGAGTGTGCAAAGCACAGTGAACACATATGTAAATAGGGAGTTGCATCTGTATTCTCTACACTAATTTATAATTTAAAATGAAGTAAATAAGGCAAGTTTTCATGACAAAGGAAAAATAATTTGAGGTTTCTTTCTATCTCCTCTGGCAGCCCACTTATTTTCTGGGTTAGAACCTGTACAGTGTGGACCCTCCTGTCTTTTTTCTTGTCTTCTATGAACAGCTGCTTCTAAGAGAAATCCGAAACGCAGGTGTTAGTAGACTCCAATCCTCAGCATCCTGTACCAGCAAAAGCCCAGGTGAATCCTGCACTTTTGTTTCTAGCTGCTTCCTCCATGGCCTCTGCAAACAAAGCCATTGTATTCAGGAAGCAGTTGCCTGTCTATTCTTGGTCTGTGGTCTGTGGTCAACCCATTGTGGTCAATATTGTGGTTTCCTCCTAGATGTTTATCCCATGTTTAATGTTGCCAACTTATTGCCATCTTATCTCTTCCCCCCGAAAGACTTTTCTATAGTACACTCTTAACCATTAACTACTTATAAACATAGGTCAGTGAACATTTTTCCTTCTAGCATGGGCATTCAGTGGCCCAAAGTCCACTTATTCACAATGCAAAAATTAGCGAAAAATATTGGATCTAAGCCAGCCTTGGAGGATTTCATTTGACAAGGCCGATAATGCTCAGAGTTACAGGAGCAAGTGGCGGGAAGATGCGAGACCCAGACTCTCAGACAGACCAAAACCAGGAGTCACCTATGCAAATGGATGGATGTGAACCCTGTGTGCATGTAAGCCCAATGTAGTGTAGGTGGGCTGTCCATTGGATTCACGGAATAGAAAATATCCAACATAGTCAACCAATTTCCACCACATTGCAATTTTCTATGCTATTGGTTGTGGGTCAAGCTGTGTAACTGAGGCTCCCATCCATCTGTCTACCTCTCTCAGCAGCTTTGATTGCAATGTGAAGTGCATGCCTATTTCAAAGGAGCCCCAGGGTGGGCCCTGCAGCTGATTAATCCAAATCTGAACTCAGGGACCTCGGTTAACCAGCAGACAGCCACATTTCATCTTACAGCTTCAGAGTCAAATAAATTTGCTTATAAAACCTTAATTAGGTCTTAAAATTGTTACAGCACTGTTACAAGGGGGCATGGCGAGCACAATGAAGTGTCCATTCCCTAATGGTGCATTTATCTTATTTTAACTCCGTTTGGGAAAGCAATGCCCACCATACAGCAGCCATCTCACTCTGTGAGCAGCTCCAAAGGCAGAACGAAGGATATCAGTTTTCTCTGTTTAATATCCTCATCCTCCACATCTCCATGTTACAGCCAATGTGCAGAAACCCCCTTCCCCAAGTAAACTAAAATGTTTAGGGTCATGCAAAACCACTGGAATTACTGGCTTGCTTTTGGGTGAGCACTATCAGTAAATTCCTGCCCTGAATGGGAAATGCTTTCAAAGTCAGCTTTTCGAACTCATCAAAGACACTCTGCAGACCTTTCTCATGTTTGCCATTGTTTTCTCCCCCAGATGCATCCTGAATCCTGAGCCTTCCACATTTGTGTCTCTAATAAGCCATTTGCAAATGATCTTCATATTTCAGTTGGTCTCAAATGGTTTTAGAGTTCTCAATCTTTGAAGTGGGCAGATCCATTAATTCCAAGACAGACTACCTGCAACTTAGTCCGTCAACAAGCTCTTCTTGAGAGCAGGTCTCTCGCTAGCTCATTGTTGGCAGGCCTTCGGGTGTCCTAGGCAGTTTGCAGGTGTCACCTCCCAAAGCTACCTTTCCAGGATGTTTTAAGTAGATAACATTATTACCCCCAACATTGCAGATGAGGAAACTGCCAAAGAGCATTGAAGTCCCTTGCACAGGGTCACATAGCAAAGAAATAGAAAAACTGATGCTTTAGCCAGATCATCCACCTCAAAAGTCAGAGCGCTAAACCACAGCTGGGCCAGAGGATACAGGGTAAACAAAATGTCCCCAGATCCAACCTGGTAGATCTGACAAGGGACAACACAGAGATTAAACAAATGCTCATCGTGTATTCAATAATTGCAGGAGGAATAGAAAGTACAGATTACTATGGAAACATGTAATAGTGGCATCTTTCAAACTATGTAGTTTCCTTATATAGAAACACATATCACCCAATAGAGAAAAGGGAAAGTGCTCAGCACATCCATTTTCCCTCCTCTGGATCTGGATCCCTCACTATAACAGGTTGCATTTTTAATAGGATGCTGAAGAAAGATATAAAATACCTATAATCTTTGTTAATTTGCTCTCGTTTAAAAACCTAAGAAAATTAACACACAAATATAACCTTATGAAAAATACAGGAGTGACATCATTTATGTTTTCCCCAAGACAGCATACATTCCTCTGAGTTAAAAGTAAGCATTTTCCCTCAAGATTTAGAAACTAAAGTGGAAATAAACAAATGTAGCTTTCTATGTATATTTTTTCATTAGAATTTGATTTCCAGAGAAAACTCAGCTTTCAGCAAAAATTTTTTCTCTTATGAAGTGGGGATGGTACAATATTGAAGTACAAGAGTAAACTAAGGAGAGGAAACTTGGCCAACTTTCTCTTTTATAGTGATTTTTAAAACGACTTATGAGGAAAGACATTGAAGATGCTGATCAGACTAAAATATTTTAATTTATCCATTAATTTATCCATTAATCGTTGTCATTCTCATAATAGTATCAGCTAGCATGTGTTGAGCATGTATTATGTCTCAAGTATACACTTTGTCTTTGATATATTTACTAGAGGCCCATTGCAGAAAGATTCCTGCAAGAATAGGACTTCCTACGGCCTTCTCTGCCACTCTGCCTGCTTCCCTCACATCTGCACTGCCCCACCTGCTTCCCTCCCTTCTCCACAGCCCCGCCTGCTTCCCCGAAGCCCACCGCCCTGCTTGCTTCTCCGCAGCTTTGCTCCCTTCTGCAGCGCTTGGCTTCCTTCTACGCTGTCTTCAGTCTTCACTCTGCACCTGGATATGCAAATTAACCGCCATCTTGGTTGGGTTAACTTGCATACTCACTCCTGATTGGCTTGTGGGTGTGGCTTGTGGGTATAGTGGAGGTGCGGTCAATTTGCATGTTTCTCTTTTATTAGATAGGATGCCTTTTTAGGCAGGTATTATCACAACTGTTTCACAAAATGTGGGAAAGAATTGTTACTGGTGGATGTGGGGTATCCTCTTTCCCACTGCGTGCTAGATGTGGGGTCCTTATAATATCTCAAGAAAAATAATTTTCTGAGACTTGCATGGAAGAATGAGTCATTTGTATTTGTGTGGAATTACATCCCCGGGTTTCCAAAGTCCCATTTCCCTTAGTCCAGTCCTGGAAGAAGTGCAGCTGGGGATTCAGTAGAGCTAAAAGCAAAGCCAGTATCCAGACTTTCTGTTCCATGGTGGCATTGGGTCCGGTACAGCAGCAGGCTAGTTGTAGTCCATTAGTCCACTGTGTGGGGTCCACATGGCTATGGGCCATGTGAGCGAATGCAAAAGAGCAGGAGCATCAGAGTGACCAAGAGAGTGCGAACCAAGAGGGCCAGGAGCCGAGAGCAAACTGCTTTGTTTAGGGGATTAAATATTCCAAATCATCCCAGTGCTTCATCATCCCATGCCTACTCTGGCCAGTGACCTGTTCCCAGGTGTGGCTGACAGGCAAGTACCTTCCCTATTTCACCCAGACTTTACTGGGCATGTGTCTATCTCCCTCTGTCCAGTCCCTTCCCCCAAAGGTCTATGGGGAATGGACTAGTGGTCCCTGGGGAGTGTTAACTGCAGCTTCCTGACAAAGCTGCACAAATGGCATGCCTATACTATTTGGGTTTCCCCTTTCTTCTTTCCTGGTATTAATAACTAGGTTAATTGTAATAACTAGCTTCTATTGAGTGTGCTTGCTCCTTACAAAGTGTTATTTAGTCTAACTTTTCCCATTGGTTAGCAGTTTAACATCTGAATCTTCAGCCTATTTGAGGGAATGAGTCCCATTTTTCCTCCATACACACCCACGTGCCTTGCATCCTATCTTTCAGATGGGCCATTTAATCCAGAGAAATGGTTCCCTCTCAGCAATAGTTAGCAAGTCTCCCCACGGTGCAGCGGAGCTGAGTCCTGAAGCAGCACAAGACTCCCAACCAGGGCTCAGGGCCAACAAGGTCCAGCCATCCTTGGTTCTTGATCATTTTCTAAACCTACTTCTGCAACTGTGCCATGGTAGCCTTCTCATAAGTTCTTTCCTTGCTTAAATTAACCAGAAGTCATCTATGTTCTTTGCAACCCAGCATTCTACCTAAAACACATGCATTTTCTTAATTAATCCTAATGCAAACAAATGAAGTAGGCACTTTACTGTGCCCATTTTATAGGCAAGAAGCCAAAGGACAGAAAGGTTAGACACCTTACTCAAGACTGCATACCTGGTTGTTGTGTAGAAACCTTGAGCAGTCTGATGGAAAACCCAACCCGGAGAGATTTAATAGCCTCCCCGAGAAACTCTGTGTGGAGTCATTATCTGGTTCCACTGCAACAACTGCCTTTCTTTTATGATGAGTTCAACTGAGACACAGGGGAGACACCGAGTAGCAGGAAAGTGGATCCCAGATATTGCTGCAATCCATAGTATAACACTTCATGGCTTGTCCCCCTGAGTCTGAGGACCTTTCTAATGCCCCATATCCTCACTATGTTTCTGGCCAGCAAGCCTGCCCTTTCCGAGTGGAGCTCTGACCTCTTCACTGTGTCTTCATCCCAACACACAGAGGGTTGAATGAGGTCCTGCAGGAGGGAACATTATTTAACACTGACTTCTAGGAGGCAGTTCTCCTAGCCTCATGGGGGAGGAGAGACCCCTACTGTTCTTGCACCTGCAGCCAGGCAAAGGGAAGTTTCTTTTTTTAAAAAAAAAAATCCTTTTATTTCCATAAATCTCAGGCCTCTTAAACTCCCAAACTCTGCATAAAGGTACAGTGTTCCCCCTTCACAAACAGCATACTGTGCTCTCATTTCCCATCAAGGCAAGGGTCACCAACTGCCTGCTGAAAACAGTCTTTCCTTTGAGAAATGTTTGTGTTGCTTACTTTCCCAGTAGTCCCGAATCTTCTTTCCTTATCCACTCAAAGGTGCCCTATTGATAACAACTTCGGCCTTCCCCCTGCCCCCCAGTGTTCTCAGCAAAGGGAAGACCCTGAGAGAGATGAACCCCAGGACCCTGAGGAATTGTGAAGATGCTGGGACTGGGACTGGGCTGAGCCCCTGGGACCACTGTGGAACGCAGTCATGGGGGGCTCCGCAGACAGGCAGCCCTTGACCACGTTAACACCCTCAGAGGCTCCTTCTTCAGATGGAAATGAAAGGAGGGACACTTCTGAAACGGTTCATTCTGCTTTTCTGCCAGGGACTCATCGCCAGAGTAAAGTTGCTGATTGTTGCAAATTGTATTTTCAATACAATGGAGAAGGAAGAGAAAAAGAAGAGCGGGAATTGGAGGAAATTCTCACCTCTGGATTTCATTTCAGGGGGGCTACTGAGCCTTTGGATTTGAAGAGTGGGCTAACCTAGCCAGTTCATGAGGGGTTGGCTTCAGGCTCTGGTATCTTTTTGTGCTCCTGGGTAAGGCTCTTTTAGATGAAACAAAGTAGATGAAAAGAAACCTACTTTTTTAAATCCCTAAGGTAAAAGAAGTCATTCCATGTGTATTTCTTATCAAGAGTTTCTATGTTGTGTATGTTTTGTATAATGTCTATATATACTACAAAACGTATTCATTGTCAAAATAATTAGACTATTACATACAGACATATACACAAATAGAAAATGTTCATTCTTTTTTACTTTTTGCCACAGAAAATTTGTATTAGGTAATTTGCACTAGGCAGTTTAGAATTTGTCTCAATTGAAACTTTGAAGAGTATATTCAAGTGAAAATAACAAACAAAAAAATCCTTGCGTTCTTAACTTACTCTGACATTGACACCAATAATATTTGGGGTCGTTTTGAGGTACCATGTCCAAGGCATCACCTTGACTCTGACAAGCAGATAAACTGCCTTCACGGACAACTCCAAGGAAAAACACCCACCACGCAGGCCACAGCACCTGCTCCTTGCTGAAGGCAAGTCTTCACAAAGTAGTTACTTCCCCTCCCCACGGTGCAGTGAAAATGCACCCCAAGCACACAACCCAAGTCCTCCTGCTGAGGTGGAAAGCTCTGGGGAAGTGAGTTTTACGGGACAGTTGGGAGAGAGAGCTCTTCTCTACAGAAGCCTCTCTTGGAGTGGGAAGACTAGGGAGTCTCCCTGGTAGGATACAAGGGAATTTCCTAATCATTCTCACCTACACAATGACCCGATTTTAGCCTTAATTTATTTTTTTTATTATTTTTTTTTAATGCAACTGTCCTGAAACTGTAAGACTCTATGACTGGGAGGCAATAGGACTGGGCTGTCTCCTTGGGAGTGAGCGGCAGCCACTGAGACACACCAGCCTGATGCCTTCCTCCTCAAGCCCTCAGCCACCCCATCTAAAGAGGGGAAGTTGAAGAATGGTGAGCAAATATATTGCTTGCTACCCTCTCCTCGAAACTGTACTGAGATGACCTGGGTGCAGTGGCACAGGCGTGCATCGGGTGAAGATCTAGATACCGAGGCAGACCCAGATGTGATAACTGTCTTACCATCCCACCGCTTATCAATACTTATTTTAAAAAGGAAAACTGGTACTACACCCGAGAAACTAGTTCATGTGTATCACACGTCATCGGTGACGTTAATGGGGAAAAGTGATGGGACTTGTAGTTGGGATCTTAATTACACCTCACAGCACTTAATTTCCTCTGGCGACGGCTCGGGTCACAAGTGTGCACTCTGCACCCCTGGTGTCCCCCGTCGGAGGGCCCCAACCCCCCTTTCAGGCCGCAGATAAAATCCACTTTCTGTCTTTCATGGGAGTGGTGGGAGGAGACGGAGGTAGAGGGAGAATCAGGTTTAAATGCCAAAAAAATGAAAACAGATGCGTGGAGAGGAGAGACTAGTGGGAGTGGCGGGACCAGAAGCAGTTCCCAGCGCGGAAAGCATCTGCGCCCCATTCCTCTGCAGAACGCCCCCCACCCGACCCCCCACATCCCGGGGAGGAGCCGGCCTCGGAGAGCGGCGCCAAGCAGGGAATCGCTCCTCTGGGGAGAAAGACCTCTCTGGGATGCCTCAGCGCGGACTTTTTCCATCCATGTTTTCAATTAACTGTGAGAGCGTGGGGAGGGGCGCGTGGGGAGGGGCGCGTGGAGGGGGGCGCGGCAGTAGGGAGAAGACTGCGAAGGAGACCAGTCCTCAAAGCCAGTGGGGAGATCAGTGCAAGCCTTGCTCCCTTGCAGGCGCGGGCAGCTCGCGATGGCCCCACGCGGCCGGGCGCGGGGTGAGCGCAGGAGGCCGCCTTGGAGCCACCGCGGCCACCGCCTGCCTGGCGAGGCGCAGCGCCATCCATCACCGCCGCGGAGTCAGGCCGCCGGGCCGGTGCCTGCAAAGACGAGGAGGCGGGGTGCGCCGGCCCCTCCCGCAGCTCTCCCTGCTCGGCTGCGGGTGCAACTACCAGGTGATCACAGCTCCTCCTGGCCGCCGGACCTGCTGCTGCAGCGGCGTGCTGGGAGGGAGAGGCAGTAACTCCTGTGACGCGGGAGGCCACCTGATCGCGTTCCTGGAACTGATCGCGTTCTGGAACTGTGTGGTCCCGGCTAAGAGACCCCTGACAAGGGCCCGGGGAGAAGCAGGAGGCGCCCTGGAGCGTGGGCTGGGTGCTTACTGTACACCGGGCGCTGTGCGCCTGGCAGACGTGTTCACCAATGAAGAGCAATCCACAGTATGTGACCAGGAGCATTTCAGACAACTCCCCACCAATTCCAGCACCTGCCTGGGGGGGCGGGGGGGGGAAGGGGCAGGGGGGACAGGCGCAGAGGAAGGGCCCGGGTGAGCCAGGGACGCGGCGCTGTGCTTGAGTGCACAACACAGAGCAGGCTGGGAACTTCAGCCTGTGCCAGAATCCTGGCCAAACTCCGCAGAGATGCTGGGGGACACTGATCCACAGGCCGGGCTCCCCATCAGGTGCCCTGGGGCTGTGCGGAGAAGGAAGACGTGCAGCTCAAGAGAAGCCTGGATGTGGAGACCTAGAAGAGGCAGCGCCCCAGGCGCAGCTGCCTTGAGGTCCTGACAGGAATGTCTACAAAAATGGAGCAGACAGTGGGGTGTCTGGTTTTTTGTTTTTTTTTATCACTGCAATTGGGACTTGAAAAATTCTTATAACTCCTTTAAAAAGTATACCAATATTTTCTAATTCTGTCTTCACCGTACCTATATGGTTTCTTAGAACCCCCAAGAGGCCTACAGTGGTGCTTACCATCTGACCACAAATGAGTTTTCACAGACATTTCACAACCATTCAAATGTGACGTGAGGCCTGGTACCTGTCCCCTCTCTT
The DNA here is from genome assembly GCF_951640355.1 of Cnephaeus nilssonii. Taxonomy (NCBI): domain Eukaryota; kingdom Metazoa; phylum Chordata; class Mammalia; order Chiroptera; family Vespertilionidae; genus Cnephaeus; species Cnephaeus nilssonii. Next base: position 47,422,122 of record NC_137089.1, read on the forward strand.
CAGAGAGACCACCTGCTCCTGCCCAGGCACAGGAGTGTGTGTGTTGATTCCGCGGACTTAGTTTTAAAAAACCCCGAACAGCCCTAACCGGTTTGGCTCAGTGGACAGAGCATCGGCCTGCGGACTCAAGGGTCCCAGTTTCGATTCCCATCAAGGGCATGTACCTTGGTTGCGGGCACATACCCAGTAGGGACTGTGCAGGAGGCGGCTGGTCAATGTTTCTTTCTCATTGATGTTTCTAACTCTCTATCCCTCTCCCTTCTTCTCTGTAAAAAAATCAATAAAATATATTTTAAAAAAATAAATAAATAAAAATAAAAACCCCCAAACAAAGGAGTTCATTCATGCATGTATATGGATGCATTAACTCAAAGTAAAAAAATCCCATTTTTATTTTATTCATAGTAGAATTTCTGGCATCCAGGAGAAATAAGATATTAGCTCTTGTGGGAATAGGTTTATATGAAAAACTGAGTTAGCAAATCTGTTTTATTGAGGGAACCTGAATTTATGGGGCTGATTTCCTTCAAATTGTTCAAAATACTCAAAAAGGTCCTATGGTTATAACCAATGGTCTAGAAAAATCTTCATTTTGAGAACAAAGGGAATTCAGAGCTACAAGGATTTCTGATAGTCTATCTGGCTTTTCCATACTTTGGTTTGGGTTCTTACCCGTGAAAATTTAATAGGAAAAATGAAATCTGAACAAGAAAGTGTTTCAGTTGAGCCCTGAAGGATTGGCAAAACTATACTAAGTACTACCAAATTACATTTGCTTATCCAGTTGTGATAAGTCTGTATTAAAAGTGGGAAGGTAAAGCAGGTAGGAATGTTTTCTTTCAACAATCTGTTCCTCTCCTGAAACCTCACCTATTTGATTCTACCAAGATTGTTATCTAGGTCTGATGTGGAGATCTTGATGATGGTTCTTTGGAAGTAAGGCCAGATTTGATTCAATAACAATAATATTGCAACAATTACTGCATGCACTGGCAATTGCCACTTCAAGATATTTTCATGCATTATGTTATTATGACAATCCTCCTCGTAAGTATTTTATCCCCACTTAACATGTGAGGAAACATAAGTTCAGGTAGATTAAATATCTTGCCAAGAGTAATACAGTTAATGAATAAACCAGCCAAGTTTCAAATATGGACTTTCTGATTGCAGACAGTTGAGGGCTCTTTCATGGTTAATTCTACAAGATTCATAGAGTAACCATGAATAAGAGCCCATAAGCCAGCTCAGAAAACATATCCTATATCCGTAGTCCCAGGCCACTGCTTTCAAAATTACCAATGAATATTTTATAAGAGTACAGATTACCAGCATCTCTCCAGAGAGTAGGATTGGGTGTTGGTGAGGACTGGAATTTGCATTTTAACATGCTTGAGATTGCCAACCATGATCACTAGCACCAAATCAATGCCAACAGGAATCCCCAATTTGGGAAATGGTAAAAGAGGAGACTTTATTCAGTGCAAACAGCTCAACTGTGATATAGCATAGCAGTGGAACAACTGGCTATGAAGGGGTCCTCTCAGACTACACAACTCCGCTCTGCTCCAGGCCAGTCCACTCGGGTCCTACCCCTTCTGATCCCCAAAACAGCTCCCCTGTGGTCTGCTGCGATGGCTCCCCTGGGCTGCTGCTCCACTGCCGTCAGCAGGACTGCTCAGCCTCTGCTTACAGCTCCAGCCAGGGAAACCGGAAGTGCAGTCTTCAAAGGAAAGGGAAAGTACAATCTCTAAGCCAAGTGGAGCTGACTTACAGAGAGAGAAGCCTCTGATCCCTGATTGGTCCACCCTCCTGCGAATGAGGACTCCAAATCCTCACAGTTTGATTGGTACAAAAAACACGATACTGATTGGTTGAAATGGAGCGGCTCTAGTTGATCAATGAAGATGCTAATGAAGAGATAGTATTGCAACTTTGATTGGACAGGGAAGTGTTGTTCCTATTGGCTGAAATACGATTCCAGGAACGCCTATGTAAGGAGTGGCTCAGATGCCAGAAACAGTGCAGGCAGGCAGTTCAGTGCAGGCTTCTCCCCAAAGCAGGGTTGGGTGAGAGGCACCTGTTGTTGTTTTGTTGTGTATGTGGGTTTTTTTTTCTGAGCCCAATTAACCACCAGGAGTTCTTCTTGGCAGGTATTTTCTTTCTTGGGGTCAACAGGAATTCTAATGATCAGCCTGATTAGGAACCACTGTTGTATATGAACTCTTTAGAAGTAGGGATATTTTCTCTTTGTCTGCCTAATACCTGATATATTGCCTGGCATATCATATGTGTTTAATAAATATTTGTGAAAATATATTAAACTGAAGCCCAAATCCTCAAAAAAGTCTTCTACTTATTAGCCTGTAGAGTATTGTTATGAACTTAATGTTTGTGTCCCTCACCCTCAAATTCATATGTTAAAGCCTTATCCCCAGGATGACTGTATTTGGAGATAGGGTCTTTAGGAGTTAAGTTAACCATGATATTGTAAAGGTAAAGCCCTGATCTAATACAATTAATGTTCTTATAAGAAAAGACACCAAAGAGTTCACGCTCACCCTGGCCTCTGTGGCTCAGTTGGTTGGGCATCATCTGGTCACCAGTTTGATTCCCCATTAGAGCACATAACCAGTTTGCAGGTTTGATCTCTGGTTGGGATGCATATGGTAGGCAACCAATTGATGTTTCTCTCTCACATCAATATTTCTTTCTCCCCCTCTCCCTCTTCTCTCTCTAAAATCAATAAAACAGTTTTTGGTTTTTGGGTTTTTTTGTTGTTGTTTTTCAGAAAAGAGTTCACTGGCTCTCCCTGTCATGTGAGCACACAGTGAGAAGGTGACCATCTACAAGCCGGAAAGAGAGTCTTCACCAGGAACCTACCATGACAGACCTTCATCTGGAACTTCTAGCCTCCAGAATTGTGAGAAAATAAATTTCTGTTTTTAAAGCTACCAGCCTGTCGTATTTTGTTATAGCAACCTAAGCTGACTACTGTAAGTGCTGATAACCTAGTCCAGAGGTCAGCAAACTAAAACCTATGGGCCAAATCTGATTGTCTATTCATTTATGTATCATCTATGTCTGCTTTCTTGTCACAACATTGGAACTGAATAATTATAACAGAAACTGTATGTCCTGCATAACTGAAAATACAGGGTGGGGCAAAGGTAGGTTTACAGTTGTGAGTATATGAAACACAGAGTTTGTTCTTATACTCTTATTTATTAACTATTATATTGTTTTCCATGGAACAGCTGTAAACCTACTTTTTCCCCATCCTGTATTTACTATCTGGTCTTTTATGGAAGACATTTGCCCACACTGAACCTAAGTAAATAATTTGTAAATCTGATTAATCCTTGCAATCACTTGGGGAGATTTCTAAAAATACAGATTTCCGGGGCATACCAAAAGTAACTCCAATGTTAAATACCAGCATAAACCTAATAGTGACAAACCAGGGCGATCTTGAGTGGCCAGAATCACCTTGGGCTCTTACAACAAAATACCATAGACTGAGTGGACTAAACAGCAGATATTTATTTCTCTTAGTTGTGGAGGCTGGAAATCTCAGATCAAGGGGCTAAGAGATCCAGTGTCTGGTGAGAAAACCCTTCTTAGCTTGCAGACACCACTTTCCCAACATGCCCACATGCCAAAGAGAGAGCTCTGGTCTCTTCCTCTTCTTATAATGACAACAATTCCATCATGGGGCCTCACCCTCATGACCTCATCTAAACTAATTATCTCCAAATGCCATCACATTGGGGTTAGGGTTTCAACAAATGAATTTCATGGGGAGGGAAGGGAAGGGCAAGAACACAATCCAGCCCATAGCATTCACATCCAGATGAGGGTTTTGTTTCTGCACTTGTCCTTGAATTTGCTGTGCCCCTGATGGTAAGCCCTGACTGAACCCCATAAAAATTCAGCTCTATGATTTCAGGATAAACTGCACAAGGCACAGACTTCCTTCATGCCCTAAGGGTGAACTTCCTTCACGATAGTCTCATGAATAAATAAAAGATAAACATGTACTAAACAGCTAGAACTTTCCAGGAACAAAAATATGTATCAAATACACCCAAAATATATTTGCTTGAAAACTGACTAGAAAAGGAAGATGGGAGAAACTAACTTACCAAGTAATTAGTGGGCTAGCCTTAAGCTCCTCCCTCATTAATTGGTCTACTATAATGTTAGTTTTGTGAGCATTATGAGCCAAGCTCAGAGGATATGGAGCTAGATTCAGGGTCTAGGCCCTAGATGTGACAGCTCTGTACTCTTGGGCAAGTTATTCTAAGTTCCTTAACCTTGGTTTCTTCATCCGTAGAATGGAAGTAATAAAAAGTACTTATTCTACAGGGTTCTTTATGATTTTTTAATAAGATAAATCATTTAGTGGTGCTTTGTAGAGGTCCAGGTTATCAGTAAATTTCAGCTTTTCTCATAAGGCCATGGCTATTAAAAACTAGAACACTGTGTAACTAGAATGAAATAAGATAAGGTCACATGCCTGCTCGTTTATTTAAGGAAGAACTCCACTTCAGATTATTTTTCAGCTAGTTTTTCGGGAACTGGCCTGTCTTCACAGCTAATTCAGCCATCAGGGGAAACCTGGGAAAAGAAGGAATTCACATTCTAGAAATAAAAAGGGTTTCAGCCAATGTTAACCTTAATGGGTATTATTTTATTTCACTTAGGTCTCTTCCTTCAACACAAATTTAAAAAATAAATAAATAAAACCAAATGTGCTTAAAAGCCTGAGTGCCTGTATCCGGCTCTCTGAAGGCCCTCCCAGCTCTGTGCTGTGTGTTCTGTTCAAAGATGGAAGCATTCAGCCAGCAGGCTGGAGCTTGCCTATAACTCCCCTGCCTGTTAAATAATTGCTAGGGGTCAGCATAGGTGAGGGTAGGGAGGAAAAGGAAGAGGAATCTGAAGCAGTCCTTCAACTGCTTAGTTTTTTGTTCCCGTTTAACAAACATGAAGACCAGCAAGATCCAAATGTATGTAGGACTACAAGACTCTGGTTGGACCTCTGCTTTAGACGCTAAAGTGAAGCATGTTTTGCTTCCACAGAGGAAATGTCACCTCTCTGGAGAAAAGCAGTGTCTTCCCCATGACTCCGCAGACCTAGTCCATTTGTAAAGAAAGGAGCTCTGAATAGTTCCAAATCAGACCCATGCCTCCGCGGTGGCTTCGGACAGCCCTGTGAATCATGCTTTATCACTGTCCTGAATGACAGTTATACAAGCAAAGTGGGTGGAAAATCACGGCCATCTGTTTGGGCAGAAGTCTAACTTATGAAGAATCTTTTAGACTCGGAGTGATGAGGAGGGTGGTAAGAAACCAAAAGTATCCAGATTGATAATCCACACTGATTTAGTTTACACTGAAAGTATTTACACTCATCGCTTTTTGCCCATATAGACCTACCCTTAATCTCTGAGTGGTCTGGTATTTATCACAAAAGACACAAAAATACTTGTTTATTTGACTAAGAACTCTTTCAAACAATCCTACTTATTTTGTGTGAGATCCTTAGTGGAAAATGTAGGAATACAGGGAGAACAACATTTCTACATCTGGTTGTTAGCCAAAGTGATCCATATTCATGGCATGTGTATATAATCTGTTTGCCTATAAATTCCTTAAGTACATGAACCATGACTTCTATTTCCTTTGTACCTGCCTCTACACTTAATACAATAGTGAACATAAAATTAATACTCACTGAACGTTGTCATTTCTCTAATATTTAGACCTATGTTTTTAAGGGCCACATCTACTCCTCCCCAAAGGCCATATATATTATTACTAGAGGCCCGATGCACCAAGATTTGTGCAAGAATGGGCCTTCCTTCCCCTGGCTGCCGGCACCGCCTTCGTTCTGGCCGGAGCCGCCTTTCCATCTTCCCTGGCTGCCCAGAGGCTTCGAGTGGCTGGGGTGATGCAGAATGCCTGCGTTGACACCATGGCGACAATGCAAGCATCCCTCCCCGCCCCCAGCCACTCGGTGCCTATATATGCAAATTAACCTGCCATCTTTGTTGGGTTAATTTGCATAGTCACTCCTGATTGGCTGATGGGCATTGCAAAGGTACGATAAATTAGCATGTTACTCTTTTATTAGGTAGATAATGTATTAAGACACATATAATGTGTCTTTGTTGAGGGGGCGGGTTGCTAATCCTCCTCCCTATACACACAAACATCTTTATAGATTTTTTTTTTTACTGTGCAGGTAATCACTCCACCCTCACCCAATAGAGAAAGACATGGAAATCACCAGCTCTTGGGTATTCAAGTGGGATTATTTCTTCCTCTCTCCAGCATCACCCTACCTCCAAGTATCTCCAGGCTTTCTAACCATGATTAAACATGCTTCCATTATTGTTCCAACCATAAAGGATCCATTGTTCCATTTTTATTATTATACTACAGGCCCGGTGCATGAAATTTGTACACAGGGGGGTGTGCCCCTCAGCCCAGCCTGCACCCTCTCCAATCTGGGACCCTTCAAGGGATGTCTGACTGCCTGTTTAGGCCTGATCCAGGTAGGATCAGGCCAAAACGGCAGTCAGACATTCCTCTCACAATCTAGGACTGCTGGCTCCCAACTGCTTACCTGCCTGCCTTCCTGATTGCCTCTAATTACTTCTGCCTGGTGCATGGGTGGGGGCTGGCTGGTTTGCCCTGAAGGGTGTCCCGGATCAGGGTGGAGGTTCCCTTGGGGCATGGGGTGGCCTGGGCAAGGGGCCTGTGGTGGTTTGCAGGCCAGCCACCCTCCCCCCCCCCCCCCCGGCTGGCAACCCAAGCACCTGGGCGTGGCTTGTGGGTGTAGTGGAGGTATGGTCAACTTGCATATTACTCTTTTATTAGATAGGATATCATACCAGCTTCTGCTGCTTTAGCTGATAATTACATTGTGAGAAGAAATTATGTGAAGAATAACATTTATGTTATATGACACACTCATACAAACATATACACACAAAATATCTAAAATATATCAACCAAACATCAGCTAAAATTTATAAGAAAATTTTCAACCAAGTATACTGACATTTACAAGAAATATTATAAATACATTAAGATAGATATTATTTGCAGACAGTTGATACAGTCGCATAATATGTGTACTATTATTATTTTAAGTTAAAATATTATTTCTATATTTTAGGATTTTTCTGTGTGTGTTTTTCACAGCCTCACCATATTTCTGAACCTAGTTTGTGGGGTCATATAATTCTCTGGTCAATGGAATGTGGGTGGAAGTAACACGTGATTTCTAGCCTGGCTCTCAAACCTTTCTTGTGATCCTACATGCTCTCTCTCTTCTCCTGCCTGCTGGTCAGGGAGGGATGCTGAGGTTCTCCACTAGGGGCAAGTTTGGTTGCTAAAATTGGGCAGGGTGCTACTGGTAACTAGTAGGTAGAGGACAGGGTTATTGCTAAACATCTTACAATTCAGAAGACAACACCCCCTCCCCCCACCCCCATAGCAAACACGTATCGGACCTAAAATATCAGTAAAGAGATTGAGAAACCCTGCCCTAGACAATGGCTGACCTTCCAGTTGAAAAGAGTTTGGATCCCAGAGTGACTATGTGAAGCAAGCACTTCCCAATCCACATCTCCACTCCATTGCTACCACTTTCCTTTATGTCCCCAAATCTATAAGGCTGTGGAGACCCATGAGATATTAGAATTATTTGTTAAAACAATTGGCCTACCCTCAGCAATATACTAGAAGAGGCAAACAGTATAAAGGAAAATGTAGAGTTGTTTTCACACAATTTAGTACAGGAAAATGTTGAGTTTTATTTGTTTGGTGTTTTTTTTTTTGTTGTTTTTTTTTTTTGAGGCTGTATCATCATAGTAATTGAAGTTCTAGTGCTGTACCCAAGGGTAGACATTCTCCATCCATGCTCACTGGGCAATTCTCATGCAATAAGAACTCACAGGTCCATCAGTCATCTGGGACAAGCTAATCAGGAAGACTTACTATTCCCACACAACACACCACATCATGCCATCTTCCCTCACCATTTTACCAGGGGTTGTTGCATATTCCAATGATGCTATTTAGTCCAGAAGCTTACAAGGAATAACAAACACAAGAGCAAGAGGAGGATGAATTTTCAGGAGTGCTGAGCGTGGGCAGTAGCTCCCACTGACTCATTTTAAAACCTTCATATGGAGTCACTTTCTTAATCACTGACTCTACATTTCTCTGATGATTTTCTATCTTGGCTTGAGAACTAAATTCTCACATATGTGTCACATTCCCAGAATGTTTTGTGGTAAATCAGGATTTAGGTAAAAAACAAAGCCACAATGAAGAGGAGAGGAATTACTAGCTGGATAGTTAACCAGTAGGCCAGTCAGAATACCAAGAACCTAGAGTTAAGTATAGCAATTAGATCAAATAATTGAAATAATAAATTATATATATGAACTCTGCAGTGAACAGTAGAGTCAAAAAAGCAAAACTAGTTTTCTATCTGGGGTCTTGAATGGCTAAGCCTCTTTTAATCTTTATAAGGCAAAAGAGATAAGTACTGATCTATCTAAAAGTTGTCTTAATTCTAATCTGTATACTTGAGATTAAAAATGATACAAACATGACTATACCCCCTTTGATGCCTTCCACTGAGTTTGCATTCCTCTTGTTAGTTTTAAAAATCTCTAGCAGTTTCCCCAGAAGACCTACAGTTCACCACTTGCCTGCATGCTGCTTATGTGTGACCGGGTCCTTTATGAGGTATGGTGCCTCATTCCATTCCGCCATCATCCTTGTACTGACAATGCCCTGCACAAGCCCTCCAGCTGCCTCCCACTGTCTTCTTCAAGGGTTTCTCCAGCTACTAGTAAAGGGGATTTAGAATCTGTAGGTCCTAAATGGAAACTGAGGAGCTGAGACGATCATAGAATGGGAAGACATGCAGGTAAACAGTGTCACAATAAACTGTAGTCAATGTCCTAGAGAGGCACAGCAATCAGTGTGAAGAGTTATGAGACATCAGGCACAGCAGCCAGCAGGAAGCACTGTGAAAGCTGCCCACCATGCTCACATTTGAGGAAGCTGAGAAGCAGCTCTCCATGCTGCCCTTGAAGGCCTGGCAAGACTCCCTGGAGGAGAGGACAGCTCAGCCAAGCAGAACAGAGTAAATGCCTGTGAAGTTGGAAAAGAATGGTCCGGACAAGGAGAGCAGCATGAGCGAGGACAGGGAAGCAAGAGTGAGAGTGGCGCTTACAACACACAGTTCAAGACTGACCTTTGACTGACTTTCTAATTCATTGACCATTCTTCAGACCAAAGTTGTCTAAATCTGTTTTATCTTAATTATTTTTCAGGAAAAATCAATTGAGTTCATCTACCCATTATTACTCATTTTAAAGTAAGTACATGTACTATTGTATTATCATACCATGTACATAAACAGTATACATACCACATAAAGGATAAGATATAAAATACACATTAACGTAATATCTAGCATTGTCTGTCCACATCTCAGATTAGCCTCCTTCTCACCAGAGTAAGGATGAGAGTGATTTTGTTCATTACCGTGTTCCATTGCTTGATACCTAGCATGTCTTCAACAAATATTGAATGAACGACTGTGAATCCAACTCCTCATAAGAGGTAGAGTCAAAAAAGCTAAACTAGTTTAAACTCGTCATAATAGCTTTGAAAGCAAAAGCTCTTGGTAGAGAGTGTCCAACTTCTCCTGAAACAAGCATCAACAGCAGTAAAATGTTGGAGACATTGATATATATTACAATTTGCCTTATTCAGAAAACTGAATAGCCATAATGATCAATAAAATCAGTAGGAAGCAATAGGACAATGTGAGAAAACAGCATCAGATTCAATTTTCCTGAGTTTCCAGTACAGAGTGACTTTACTAAAAAATAATATATGTATTGCATCAGAGAACAGAATAATCAATGAAGAACTAAAGGAGTGATTGATTGTACCTCATGTATCTTGAGTTGAGCTGGCATCTGCACACTGCCCCAGCAGAACCATCCCTTGACTCCCTTTATCCCCAAGAGCACCCCACAACCCAGAGGAAGTCAGGGGCCCACATAACTGAATTGGAGTGTGTCTGAGATGGGAGTAAAATTATAGAAAGTACATTTTAGTTGATGTCTTGTTCTATCTTTGTAACCGTTAGTATATCTGTTTTCTGGCTAGAAACATGGATCTTGAGGGTAGGGCAAAGTATAACTCTCAAACACAGGAAAGTCCAGAGAAGTTGGCTCTCTCTATTGTTTTAGTCTCCATATAACCTAGTGCTTATTGATCATCTCCACAACATGTGAGTGCTGAGAGAGAAATAAATGTTCCCCAAATAGAGCTTTTCCCACAAATGCTTACACATTTGACAGACCAAAGATTTCCCCCCATGAACACCCGGCAAGAGTTCCCTCTTCTCCTGAGCACTACAGAAAGGCCTGTAATACAGACAAGGAGAGGGAGAGAGCTCTGGTCAGAGCAAGTAGCATTGGTTTTATTCTTATTCTAGATCTTAAGTGGGTTGATTTTGTAAAGTGTAAAGCACACTTGTTTAGATACATTTGTTAAAAAAAAGTCACACAAAATTAGTGCCACGGGTGAGGCCATGCGCCCCTGGGTCCGGGGGAAGCTGAATCCTGGGTCTGGGCGAGGCCGTGTGCCCCTGGATCTGGGTGAGGCTGGGTCCCAGGTCCGGGTGAGGCCGTGGGCCCCTGGACCCAGGTGAGGCCACGCAACCCTGGGTCTGGGAGAGGCCACGCGCCCCTGGGTCCGGGTGAGGCCACGCGTCCCTGGGTCTGGGGGAAGCTAGATCCCGGGTCTGGGTGAGGCCGTGTGCCCCTGGATCCGGGTGAGGCTGGGTCCCAGGTCCGGGTGAGGCCATATGCCCCTGGATCCGGGTGAGGCTGGGTCCCGGGTCCGGGTGAGGCCGCACACACCTAGGTCCGGGTGAGGCCACGCGCCCCTGGGTCTGGGAGAGGCCACGCGCCCCTGGGTCCGGGTGAAGCTAGATCCCGGGTTCGGGTGAGGCCATGTGCCCCTGGATCCGGGTGAGGCCACGCGCCCCTGGGTCTGGGAGAGGCCACGCGCCCCTGGGTCCGGGTGAGGCCACGCGCCCCTGGGTCCAGGTGAGGCCATGCGCCCCTGGGTCTGGGTGAAGCTGGATCCCGGGTCCAGGTGAGGCCATGTGCCCCTGGATCCGGGTGAGGCTGGGTCCCGGGTCCGGGGGAAGCCGCGCGCACCTGGGTCCAGGTGAGGCCACGCACCCCCTGGGTCCGGGTGAGGCCACGTGCCCCTGGGTCCAGATGAAGCCGTGCCCCTGGGTCCAGCCGAGACCCAACCAGAGGGAATAGAACCTGCATTACCACCATTTGTCCAACATCCAGAGCAGAGGGGTCAGTGCCGACATGTACACATAAGGAACTGGTGGACATTGATATTGGGTCTCAAAAGAACTGTTGGTCCAGAAAGAAACTCACTACAGACTGATTCATTTGCCTGTCAGCATAACTATTATTGTTCATCTCACATTCAGTTCATATAAGTATATCTCTAGTGACACATGATCTCGCTCATCTAGGGGAAATGATGAACAACATAGACTGATGAACAAGAACAGAACCAGAAACAAGGAGGCATCGATCGGACTATCGGGCCTCAGAGGGAGGATAGGGGAGGGTGGGGGAGGGGGGAGAGATCAACCAAAGGACTTGTGTGCATGCATATGAGCCTAACCAATGGTTGAGTTCAACAGGGGGTTGGGGCATCCGTGGGGAGGGGTGTGGGATGGGAGTGGGGGGATGAGGACAAATATGTGACACCTTAATCAATAAAGAAATTAAAAAACAAAAAACAAAATTAGTGCCAACACGCTGCTTTTGATTCCCAAGTGGAAAAAAGGCCTCAGTTGTTGCATTAGAATCCTTAGGATGACCAGCAACACCCTTATAAAGTGAGAGCGTTCAAAGCTTCGGCAGGTCAGGTCACATAGCAAAATTAAACCCTCTGAACGAATTGCCCATCCTCACAGAAAGGGCAGGGCTTGCTGGGAAATGCATAATCCACAGCTTGCTGAGAAACACATTCAATAAACAGGTTTCACAAGCTCCAGGAAGAGTAATGTCAGGAGGCACCTGTGGGAAAGCTGCCCTATGGGCCCGGACTCAGCAAGGTAAGCTGCAAGTGGTGCTGGGCTGCGAGGGATGGGCCCAGCTAATGGCCAGGTGACAAAGTCCCACAACAGGTTTAAGCTCCCGGCAGGTTCCCAGCCTGTGGAACACCTGGGAAATGTTCTCGTGCTATTGATAGGATGGGAACCTGGCACAGCCCTCACCGCCTAAAGCCATTTCAGGAAATGACATTTATTGGGGTTCTTGCCTGATTAATTGCAATGTATAAAAGCAATATACATTTAATATTGTTTTTAAAAACGAAAAAGTACACAGAAGCACAACAAAAACATGGCAGTTATAGCATTTTATTTTCGTTAGAACTCTTTAATTGTTATTGAAAAGTTGGAGCATAAGGTCTGCGAACCTAAGCTTTGGTAACAGACTTAAAGTAACTAAATTATCCAGTCAGATTTTTTTTTTTTTAAGTAAGCCCCAACCAAAAAATATGGGGCTGGAAGAAAGCAGGCAGTGGGACTACTTGGATATTGATGCCACTGTGATTTTTCTTTTTATTCCTGTATGGTGTGCTTTTCTAAAGCAGTAAAATATATACATATTATTTTATTATATATAAGTACTATTTTATTATATATATATTATATATTTGTATATGCATATATAGTATACGTTACTTAAAGAGAACGAAATTTAGGTTGGTTTCAATAACACTTTTAAATATATTTTCTGAAGGATAAAGAAATACAAATTGGTACTTTCAAAATAGTCATAGAGATATAAAGTAAAGCATAGGGAGTAGTCAACATTGCAACAGCTATGTATAATGTCAGGTGGGTACCAGGAACACTTTGTAAAGTATGTGATTTTTTAACCACTATGCTTTACACCTAAAAGTAATACAAAATAATGTTGAATGTAAACTGCAATTGAAAATAACATTTTTTAAAATTATAAGCTATTTGAAGAATTCAAAGGGAAAAATAGTTGCTTCTGGCTGGTTCAGGAAACACTTCCTAGAGAGGTGACATGTTGGCTGTCTTACAGCGTTTATGGAAAATGCTGTCCCTCTGGCACACAAATGGCCTTTTAGGTGCCATGCATCTATTTGCAAAACAGTCTAATTGTAAAACCAGTATCTTGTGCTCAGATTGAAAGCTTGCCTTAAATATGTGATTTGTCCTAGATTGCCTCATGCTTTTTCCTCCTGCAAAGGGGACATTATTTTCTTCAGGGAAGACAGGCCACTGCTTTCTCCTTAAGGCTCTGTTAGAGGTTCTGTAGGAGAGACTTTGGAGTACATTGCTAGGACAATGGAAACTAAGGAGAAAATAAATAAATGGGACTGCATTAAAATAAAAAGCTTCTGCACTGCAAAAGAATCCGTCAACAAAATGAAAAGAGAGCCACTGTATGGGAGAACATATTTGCCAATGATATAGCCAATAAAGTTTTAATGTCCAAAATATATAAGGAACCCATACAACTTAACAAAAGGAAGACAAACAATCCAATAAAAAAAATGGGCAAAGGACCTAAATAGACACTTGTAGGCCTACAGAAAGCCAAGAGACATATGAAAAAATGCTCAAAGTCATTAATCATCCAAGAGATACAAATAAAAACGACCATGAGGTAACACCTCAGACATGTCAGAATGGCTACCATCAACAAATCAACAATGACAAGTGCTGGTGAGGATGTGGAGAAAAGGGAAACCTAGTACACTGCTGGTGGGAATGCAGACTGGTGCAGCCATTATGGAAAACAGTATGGACTTTCCTCAAAATATTAAAAATGGAAATGCCATTTGACCCAGTGATCCCACTTCTAGGAATATATCCTAAGAAACCAGAAACATGCATCAGAAAGAATATATGCACCCCTATGTTCTTAGCAGTGCAATTTACAATAGCTAAGATTTGGAAACAGCCTAAGTGCCTATCAGTAGATGAGTGGATAAAAATACTATGGTACATTTACACAATGGAATACTATGCAACAATAAAAAAGAAAGAACTCTTACCATTTGCAACAGCATGGATGGACCTGCAGAGTATTATGCTAAGCAAAATAAGCCACTCAAAGAAAAAACAAGTATCACGTGATCGCACTCATATATGGAATCTAATGAACCAAATTAACTGGTGAACAAAAATAGATTCAGAGACACAGCAGCATGAACAGATTGTCGAACCTCAGAGGGAAGGCAGGGGAAGGTGAGTGGGAAAAGATCAAGCAATGAACTTGTGTGCATATATGCTAACCCATGGACACAGACAATGGGTAGTGAGGGCCTGAGAGGAGACAGGAGTGGGCTGGAAGAGGTTAAAGGTGGAACAGGGAGAACCTATGTAATACTTACAACAATACAGATTTTTTTAAAAGAAAAAAAAACATCTTAATCATTCTACAAATATTATTAAGTGCCTGCTCTGTGGCAAGAGCTGTGCCAGGCTCTAGGATCAATAGTGGGAAAGGAATGGCCCCTCTATTCCCCTGCAGATATCCCCCTGTGTGTGTGAACCAAGAATGCATCAGTAGATGCCAGGTAGGAGAAAAAAGTAGATACATTCAAGTGCACACACAATAGTTCTGATTCCATTCACATTCCCCACAAAGTTTGCCTAATAAACACCTCTGGGCTTTACAAATATATATGAAGAGTCTGTTACAAAAAAAAAAAAAGAAAAGAAAAAAGAATATATTTGGATTTGAATCTAGGATAGTCATCCTTGGATCTAGGCTAAGGTAAGATATTTGAGAGGTATTGGGATTGACCAATGAGTCAGTTTTGTTTATGGAGTTTCAGTAAAATGGATTCTGGACAGTAAATACAAAAATAATTGCTCTTTTCCACTTAGCTCATAACCAAATAAAACAAAAGCCAGTAGTGTACTACAGATCAAAGAAGTGATCTCTGCTAATAAACAATGGAAACAGAGTTCTGGTCAAGATGGCAAGATAGATAAATGCTGTACTCACCTCTTCCCATGACTACATCGAAACTATAACTATTATACAACAATCAACCTGGATAAACCCCTGAAAACTAGCTACACAGAAGTCCTATAACTAACGGTATAAAGAAGAAGCCACATTGAAATTGGTAGGAGGATGAACACCCAGAACAGGCTGGCCTCACACCCACATGTGGTGGTTGAGAGCGGGAGGGATATCTCCACTGCAGATGTCCCCACTGCGGAGCCAGGCGTCTCAGCCCCACACCAGGCTCCCCAGCCCAGAACACCAGTGCCAGGAAGAGGAACCGCCACATATAGCTGTGAAAATTAATGGATATCTTGTCCATCTAGATGAGCCAGAAAAGCAGCTGAAACCCTAGGCATCCTTTTAAAGGACCCACATACAGACTCACTTGTTCACAAGGACTTCCCCTAGGCTCTGGCAGAGGGACAGAGGCTGAGGAGGTGCCAGAGACATCCAGGAAGAAATTAGTTGTGTGGCTTCAGAGCAGGGACTGGAAGGACAGCTGCCATTGATCCTCCTCCACGAGGCCAAATCTAAATCTGCATTATCCTGGTGAACTCCACTAGCTCCATCCTGACAACTCTGTAGGGCATTGCGCCATCCTAATTGTGCACCACCCAAGGCTCTTTCATGGTAGGCAGACAGCCTTGACCTACACTGTAGTCTTTCTTACAAAACTCTCAGAGGTCCACAGGCCCCAGGTGAGTAGCAGCTGGCCTTGATGGACCCTATGACTTTTGCTGAGTGGCCCCAGGCTCAGCACTGGTGTAAAATCTATATATGCAATAACCTTGTGAACATCACTTACCCCACTCTGGCGACCCCCTGAGACCCTGTCTCACCTAACTTGCATACCGCTCAAGGCTCTTGCAGCAGCTGAGCCTTACAGGAAACAGACAGGGGGCAGCAGGCCTCAGTGTGCCTTTTTCTGACCTGCTCCAGACCAGTAATGATGGCAGCTAACCTAGGTTCATGGTGAGGTCTCTCCCATGTGCATCCAGGCCCAGCATCAACTGCAAATTGCTTTGTAGGTCCTAATAGGTAGACCCTCTATAGGGTCATCCCCTGCACAGCAGCTCATATGTTGTGGTCATGGCCAATCTTCAAAGCTAGTCAGCCTGAGGGTAAATACCACCCACTGATGTGCAAACAGCAGTCAAGGCTCAACTACAACAGGAAGGCAGGCACAATCCACACAAGGGATACTCCTGAAGCACCTGGCTCAGGTGATCAGATAAATCGTGCTACTGGGCCTCATAGGACACCTACTACATAAGGCCATTCTGCCAGAACTGAGAGACATAGCAAATCTACTTAATTCATAAAAACAAATACAAAAAGGCAGCCAAAATTGAGAGACAAAATATGTTCCAAGTGAAAGCACAAGAGAAATCTTTAGGAAAATAACTGAAAGGAATGGAGGCAAGTAATCTTTCAAATATAGAGTTTAAAACACTGGTTATAAGTATTCTCAAGGAACTTAGAACTTCAATGAAGAGATAGTAAGCATAAAAACGAACATAGAAGCCATAGGAAATACCCAGTCATAAATAAAGAATTAATTAGAAGAAATAATCAGCAGACCAGATGAAGTAGAAGATAGAATCAGCAATTTGGAAGACAAGATAGCAGAAAACATCCAATCAGAACAGCAAAAAGAACAAAAAATATGAGGAAAATTTAAGGGATCTCTGGAACAACATCTGAATAACAACATTTACATCACAGGGATGTAAGAAGAGAGAGAACAAGGGACTGAGAACCTACTTGAAGAAATAATAACTGAAAACTTCCCCAACCTGCTGAAGGAAATAGACCTACAAGTCCAAGAAGCACAGAGAATTCCAAACAATATGAACCCAAAAAGATCCATACCAGGATGACAAAGGTGAAAAACAAAGAAAAACTCTTAAAAGCAGCAGGAGAAAAGCCATTAGTTACCTGAAAGTACACTCCATAAGACTATCAGCTGACTTCTCAACAGAAACTTTTCAGGCCAGAAGGGATTGGCATGAAATATTCATAGTGATGACAAGCAAGGACTTACAACCAGGAATATCATTTAAAATTGAAGGATAGATAAAGAGCTTCCCAGACTAAAAAAAGTTAATGTTAAAGGGACCTCTTTAAGAAAAAGAAGAGAAAAAGAAGAACATAAATATAAATGATAAAATGGCAATAACTATGTACCTATTCAATAAAAAAATATGACATCAGATTCTTTTTTTCTTTATATTAGTAAGGCAACTGGAAAGTGCTTATTAAGTTAATGGCTAATAATCACTTTAAATGTAAATAGACTAAATGCTTCAATCAAAAGACATAGAATGAATAAGAAAACAAGACCCATACATATGCTGTCTACAAGAGACCCACTTCAGATCTAAAGATAGACACAGATTGAAAATGAAGGGATGGAAAAAGATATTTAATATAATCTTATTAAAATGGTAAGACTATTGAAAACAATATAATTTCTGTTATCCAGCATGCTTGGAGAATAGGGTCTGCTTTAATTTTATGTGGTAACAATGGCAAATTTGAGCAGAACCTTCTCCTCATACAATGTAAGAAAGCTACTTCAGAAACTCTGTCAGGAATGTCTAACTGTATTGGTCACTCAGCTAAACGTTTTTTTCTTAATATTGCACTTTATCAGCCCCATGAGTATGCTTATCTGCCGTAAGTAGAAAGATCCTGGGCAGTGGAGACTAATCAGATTCCCTCACTTATCAATGTTGACATTGAGGATATTTCAGGCTACAACTTCTCTAGCCCTCAGTTTCCCCATATCCCAAAAGAACTAAAAGAAATGACTATGAATGTTATGATTATGTTATAAATGATTAAATGACATTATTTAATGTAGTGTCTGATACAGTGTTGGGTACATGACTGATATTCATTAAATATTAGATTTTCCCTATAAAGGAAAAAAATTCTACTTAACCTTCACAGGGATAGAATTTCTTAGTAGGAAAGTATAAGAAATTCAATTTAAAAATCATCAGATTCTTTTTTTCTTTATATTAGTGAGGCCACAGGAAAATGCTTTCTTATTAAATTAATTGCTAATAAAAATGAATGATAATATTCAAATTGCAAGTTTTATCTTGCTACCACAGCTTTAAAAATTAACCTGATTTGTAATTTGATCTAGAAAGAAGAATGAGGAGTCCCAAGTGGCCTTAGGCTATGTAGACTCATGGTCACAGAGTAAATATTTTCAGCTGCATAGACCATAAGATCTCTGTCACAACTGCTCAACTCTGCTAGTGTAGCATGAAAACAGCCAGAGGCACTATGAATGAGTATGGCTGTATTCCAATAAAACTTTATTTACAAAAATAAGAAGCAAGCTGGGTATGACTTGTCGAAGGTGAGCTTGCCAACCCCTGGTGCTATAAATTGTATGTTTGTGTCCCAAAATTCACATTGAGACCTAGTCCTCAATGTGATGGTGTTTGGAGGTAGGCCTTGGGAAGATGATTTGGTCATTAGGACAAAGCCCTCTTAGGCAGGATTAGTGCCCTTATAAAAGATGCCCCAGAGAGCTCCCTTGCCCCTTCCACCAAGTAAGGACACAGCAAGAAAACCGCTATTCACAAGCCAGGAGGTGAGCTCTCCTGGGACACCAAATTTACCAGCACCTTGATCGTTGACTTCCCAGTCTCGAGGACCATGGGAAATAAATTGTTGCTATTTATGAATACATAAATAATAAATAAATAAAATATTAATACTAAAGCTATTATTATAGTGCAGTTGACTTTAAGCCTCATTATAATATAGCCTAAGCCTTTTGGAGGAAAGCAAACAGGTTTCATATCTTTAAAAAAGTAATCAAATTATATTATTTCTGCCAACACATGCATTAAAACAAAATCATATCAAATCTTAAATTCAGCACTCAATAAATTATCTTCTTTTCAAAGAGCTACAGTCTAGGTTTCCAAATCTCAGATTAAAAACTTAACAGTTTAAATTTAAAATACATTTTCAAGTATAAAAACTTTAAACAAAGCACCATCCAATTAGCCCCATAAACGGCACACCCAAAGGGTAATCTTGGCAGGCACCAGACCCTGCTGGGACAAACAAAATAAAAACAAATTTCCACCAACATCATTTTTATGACACATGCTGCTAGCAAAAAAAAAAAAAAAAAACATTTTAAAGCACAGTAGCCTCTAATGTATATATTATCACAACACTCTTAAGTCTCCTTTGTTTGTTTGTATTACAACATACTGAATATATTATAAAACTGGATTACCAAGCTTTGAAATTTCTAGAAAAATAAAATTAGATTACTACTAAAAATGGATATATGACATAGTTTCTAGCAGTTTCTTATACCTCTTGCCCGTGTGGGTGTTGCTGCTAAAACCCCTGACAACCTGCACACAGGGATGGGATCCAAACAGCTGGCTGGGGCACTGATGCATACAATGTGCTCAACATCTTCCCACATCATGTGGGAATTCCACAGCAAAAAGTCTCCAGCCTGCAAATTGTTTTATGAATCATTCTCTCATCTCAATTCTACCACACCCCCCAAGATATCTTGCTGCTAGCAAAGTGTTATTGCAACAAAAAGAGAAAGGAAGCATGACCTCCGCTGGACAGTTAGGTCCAAGTCAAACGGAGCTGCATAGTTTCACGCTTTAGTCCTGAGCCCAGTTTGAATTGTGGGACTTTGAAAGAGGCCCAACTTGGCAGGTAATCACGATGGAACGCTGCCATCTCTGAAAAGAAGATTCTATCATCTGATGATAAAAGGCACAGGCGCTGTGTTTATTGGATCCGAAGCAGAGTGTGCAAGACACATTCAGGATGTCCCCTCTCAGGCATGCTCCCTGGCCGGGGGAGGTGGTCCTGTCTGAACAAGTCCCAGGAGCGCCATTGTTCTCACGAATGTCCCAGGGTGCTTTCCCCCGACAATCAATTTACTTCAGGTTTTGATGGAGGTTTCGGGAAGGGAACAAACTAAATTGCTCAATTAATTTCTCCCATCAAACCATTTTTTCCAGCTTTCTAAAAATGATTAACTTCTGATTTAAGAACTCACCAGAATGATTTCTTTACCCAGAATGACAATTAATTATATTCTGTTTTTTCCTATTTTGTTCTGTGCTGTGAAGAGTGTTGATTTTCAGAATTAAGACCAAATGGAGAAAAATAATTCACTTTAGAAAATAAAGGTAGATACAAAGCACACTCTAAGCCCCAATAGGATCCTTAGCCCTTGGTCTCTGGCAGTGTGGGCCACACCACACAAGTCCTGGTGCTTCATGCAACAGCTGTTCCCATCTTGTAACAAATACTGATGAAGTACCAGGAATGTTCATGGGCAGTTTCAAGGCCAGCTCTGAGCACAGTCCTGAGTGCCTGCTGCTGAACAGGTTAATGAGTTGCAAGGATACAACCTCCAAGGGCCACCAAGATGACATTACAGGAAAGTGAAATGCAGTGTGATGAACTGCTCTGTGAGGAGAGAACCTGTTCCTTTGGTAACTCTCTGTGACTCCCTGTCTCTCCAACCTGCAGGGAATCAATTCAGACATTGAGTGGATTAAGAGTAGTTGAATTTTTAAATTGCTTTTGCAAAGTTATCAGCTTGGGAACTTTCTCTAAATTCTACTTTAACCCACCTTTTTGCAATGACTCTTCTCAAAATATAAATCGTAAGAAACCTTCCTAGAAAATATGATGAAATAATATAAAGAATACCGATCTGAGAATGGAGTTCTAGTCTTTATTAACTGCCCAACTTGGGGGAAATCGCCCAGTCTCTCTGTATGAAGTAAGGTGTTGGGGGAACCAATGGGGCTTCCAGGCTTCTCACTAGGTGGCTCAGTAACACCTGTAATCTATTTCCTGGGGTGCTCATTAAAAAGACAATTTCAAGAATATTTTAGCAGACTTAGCAAAATCAGAATCTTGGGGTTCAGTCTTGTGATCTACATTTTTAATAATGTTCTCTGGTGGGTTTTGTGCACAATAACATTTGCTCCACAAACTAGAATTGAGGAGTCTTTTAAAATACTTCTCACATGTCTTGAAGTTAATTTTATTCTTCAGAATAAGTCCAGGTTTAATCCTTTCCTCCCAAAACTACCACTAAAATGTGCAAGTCCTAAGACAGAAACACATCACATCCTTTTGGTTAAAAGGAGAATTAGCAGTTTTTCTTGGTTGTGAATAATCATACAAAGTGGTAATAAAAAAATTAATACCCAACTTTCTTCCTGTTCTAATAAACAATATTAGAAGAAACACTTTCTTGAAAAATATGGACAGTGGTCCAAAGGTCTCATTTCAGGAAAAAAATACTTTTTTTTAAGACAATCTTTTTGGAACTTATCCTATTAATAAAAGGCTAATTGTCCCCTCGACCGGGAGTTCAGACAGGGTGTGGGGCCAGCCCGCCAACTACCCAAGGCCCCTCCCCCTGGCTGGCCCAACCCCCAATCAGCCCTCCCACCCTGATCAGGGCTGTCCAGCTGAACCCTACCCTTGCACGAATTTGTTTACCAGGCCTCTAGTTTGCTATAAATAAGCGTAATGTCCTCCATCGATTTTCTCCTCTTGAGATAACCATGCTCTGCTCAGTGGTCCTTAGTGAAGTTTAGGAATGCTTTAATATCCCTTACAATTGAAGGAGAAAGTGCATTATCAGGAAGATCAAATTCCAGAGTATTCTCTTGAGTCACTCCCACATGTGCACAGCTTGCTGTTTGTGAGCCAATTACAGTCCCTGCTTTTCAGTACTTAGATCTCTTCACCTTCAAGATGCCTGAGGAAGTGGTGAACCATCGAGAAGAGGAGGTGGAGACTTTTGCCTTCCAGGCAGAAATTGCTCAACTCATGTCTACCATCATCAATACTTCCTAATCCAACAAGGAAATTTTCCTTCGGGAGTTGATAAGTAATTCTTCCAATACCTTGGACAAAATCTTACCTTATAATAGAGAAACATGCAAATTGACCGCACCTCCGCTATGCCCACGATTGGGCCAGCAGGAGGCTGGGGGCGGGACTCCGGGTGGCATATCCGCCGTTGAGAAGTTCAAGATGGCGGTGCCAAGTGGCCGGGCCCATGCCGCCGCTCCGGGGGTGCCTGGGGCGATCGGCACCCCGGGGGGCGTGGCCGGGCCCATCGGCACCCCGAGGGGGCGTGGCCGGACCCATGCCGCTGCTCCCCGGGGTGCCTGGGGCGATCGGCACCCCGGGGGGGCGTGGCCGGGCCCATCGGCACCCCGGGGGGGTGTGGCTGGACCCATGCCGCCGCTCCGGGGGGTGCCTGGGGCTGAGGCTTTCTGGGCCTTGGGCACCAGCGGGGAGCCTGCACCGATCGCAGGAAACCACTGGGGGTCGGCTCCTGTGATTGGTAGCAGGGACGCTGGGTGCAGCGAGCCCAAGGCCGGGAAAGCCTGGGGCGGAGACTTTCCCGGACTTGGGCACCAGTGGGCAGCCTGCACAGATCGCAGGAAACCACTGGGGGTCGGCTCCTGCGATCCTTAGCAAGGATTTTGGGTGCCGCAGAGCCCAAGGCCACCACCCGGGGCCAAGCCCCGACCCTGAAAAAGGCAGAAGGCGGTGGCCACAGCCAAGGCCTGGGTCCCTGGTGCCGGCAGAAAACTGGTGCAAGCAGCCAGGTGAATGAAGGTTTATTGCACGAATCTTCGTGCAAACGGGCTACTAGTATGAAAATAAAAGACTACTCTGAAAATCATCTAGAAATTATCAACTTAATAGAATGGCTGGATATATGACACTATAAATACTACCACACTAATTCTATGGATTCATATATCACTTCTGGCAAAAACTAACTTCTATGATTAGGCTTTTTACCAAAACATCAGCTAACAGATCAGGGAAGGGAATTTCTTCTGAGGGCCAACCCTGTGCTAGCCAACTTTATATGCTATCCCACCTACTCCTGAGAGATAAATATTTCTTTCTTTTCAGGATATAAAACAAGGTTCAGAGGTATTACATTGTTACCCCAAGATAACACAGCTAATGATTTGCAATAGGATTCAAATAAGTCTGTGAGTGAAATTCATGGAACTCTCTGTCACAGTTCTATTTTTCTCATGATCACAAACAACAGCTTCCAGGGTGGTGCTTATAGCCTTCTAGCCCAAGGCCCATCAGCAGTGGATCCTCCACCTCACCATGGACTCTGCCCTGGTTCTTTGTAAGCATTCCAGAAATTTACTGAACTATTTCTAACTTCCGCTCACTATGGAACTTAAGAACAACATAGCTGCCTCTATAAATTGGAGGTTGTAGTACAGATGACCTATGTGAAGCCACTCAACTTTAACACTCAAGACTTGACTATTGATGCTGATGTCTTTTTAAAATATTATTATCTGTCTTCAATTCAGATTGATATTTTAGCCTACTTCATACTAATTTAGTCAACCAGTTAATGGTTGATTGGCAGTTCCATTGGATGACCTACTCATGTCTATGTTCTCATATCTGGAACTAGGTGTCATCCACCACCCTTAGAACAATGCAATGACTCATGCAAAGGAAGTGATCATCATATAACTTATTTAAGATGTGTCATTTGTGATTACAAGAATTGTGTGAAAAATCAGGGCAAGAAGACAGAGCAGAGTTTTCAAATTTGCTTATTTTTAATAAACAAAGAACCCTTCAAATAAACTTTAAATGGAAGGCCAATGTATAAAACATATAAAAATGGAATTGCTTTAGGTTAATGTTTTTGGATCAAGGCCTAGAGTCTTACTTGATCATCCTATGGCTGCCTATAATGAATGTGCTTTCGAAACTTTCTGCAGACTTCCTAGGACTTCAACAAACATCTTTAAATTGTTGTCCTAATAGAAGTAATTCTGGAAAAGCAAATAAGGACCTCCAAGCCGAAACCGGTTTGGCTCAGTGGATAGAGCGTCGGCCTGCGGACTGAGGGGTCCCAGGTTCGATTCCGGTCAGGGGCATGTGCCTTGGTTGCGGGCACGTCCCCGGTGGGGGGTGTGCAGGAGGCAGCTGATCGATGTTTCTCTCTCATCGACGTTTCTAGCTCTCTGTCCCTTTCTCTTCCTCTCTGTAAAAAATCAATTAAAAAAAAAATATATATATATATATATATATATATATATATATATATATATATATATATATATTAAATAAGGACCTCCAAAGATCCACTTCTGAATAAAAGCAACAAGAACACTATAAAAAAATCAAAAGCAACTTATTAAGAACTCTGAAAATTATCCAAAGGATTATAACTATCCAATGAGTGTTTATTTAAGAAAAACAGCTGAGACTTGGCTGGTGTCACTCAGTGGTTAGAGCATCGACCTACGCATTGGATTGCGGGTTTGATTCCCGGTCAAGGGCACATTACCTGGGTTGCGGGTTCAATCCCTGGCTCTGGTTGAGATACATACAGAAGGCAACCAATTGATGTGTCTCTCTCACATCAATGTTTCTCTCTCTCTCCCCCCGCCCTTCTACTCTCTCTAAAAATCTATGAAAAACATCCTCAGATGAGGATTAACAAAAAAAAGAAAAATGGCTGAATCTCAGTAAGAAAACTGAGCGTTTTAACTTGCCCTATGCCAGTCTCCCTTGTATTAGTTTTCTATCACCACATATTTAGTAGCTTAAAAAGTGCACAAATTTATCACCTTACATTTCTGTAGGTCAAAAGTTCAACGTGGATCTCACGGGGCTATAATGAAGATAATGGCAGAACTGCATTTCCTTCTGGAGAATCTAGAGGTCCATCTGTTTCTTTGCCTTCTAAAGTCTCTGTAGGTTGTCCTCATTCTGTGGCTCATGGCTTCCTTATCTCCTCAAAGCCAACAATGCAGGGTTGAGTCCTTCTTAGGTCCCATCACACCAACTTCATCTTTACCTCCATCTCCCACATTTAAGGACCCTTGTGATGACACTGTGCCCACACAGACAATCCAGGATAATACTTCTTAAGGGCTACTAATTAGCAAACTTAATTCCCCTTTGCCATGTAACTTAACATATTCATAGGTTATAGAAATTAAGACGTGAGCATAAAGCAAGGAATTATTATTCTGCCTATCATATTTCTCTCCCAAGCTCTGCAATAGGATTGAAAATCACCAACATTGCAAGTACACTTTCCATGAAAACTAACAGCCTAGTAGCCACAAGAGCGGGGGGAATGGATTTGGAGTTCTTAAAGCTCCTTCAGCAATTAAGTCACTATTTAACCCATCTGGCAATTCTTTGAAAAACTCCGTTCCCAGCGCTTGTCTTTATTTCATCTGACATAGTACTCACTCCATGCAAACAATCCTATGCCTGTTATTTGTAGAAAATAAACAATAGCAATTATTGAACATCACAGCTTCCTGACAGTGGTACCAATGGGGCAAGCAACAGATTGGCCATAAACCTTAAAAGAAATATCTGAGGAATGAGATGTCTATAAGCAGTTTTGAAACGTTTTAACATATTGCTGGGAAATGGGAAGGCTCTGTGCATGTGCAAGGCTGTGTGAATGCTCAGAAAAAAACATGAGAAAGCCCTAATCTCTAAACTCTGGATTACCTAAAGGCCTGTGCAAGTAGGAAGTGAAGATTAAGGCAGAATTGTAACCTGTCAGAGTATTTAAAGTATGCACCAATATCCACACAGACCCTCTCAGCAAATAGGAAGAGACTTACTGGCTTAAGGCATTTAAGAAAATCTATATCCAATCATGAGCTGGCCACTAAGCTAAATGAGCAGACTTCAGTGGCCATACCTGACAAAAACTAGAGAATTTACATAATTATTTCAGGAAAGTAACTAAATAGCAACAAGAAATCCTGGGGTGAAAAGAAGGAAAGGGGATTCTGATTTCAAGGGTTGCCACATTATATAAAAAATATGCAATTTTCAACAACAAAATAACACAAGACACACAAAGAAACAGAAAAGCATAACCCAAAGCAAGAACAAGAAAATGTGCCAATAGAAACTTTCCTCTCACAAAGCCCAGTTATTGGATTTTGAAGAAAAAAGTTTTAAAAATATATAAATATACATCAGACAGGATTTCAACAAGGTAATAATATATATAATAATATAATATATATAATATATATATATTTCTGTTGTGAGTACACAAAACTGTTTCCTTGTGTTCTTATTTATTAATTATTGTATTATTTTCCATATGAACAAGTGTAAATCTAGTTTTCCACCATCCAGTATATACTAAAGACTGAAGGAAACCATATTTAAAGAATTAAAAGGAGAGAGGAACCAAGATGGCACCATAGGTAAATGCCTGCATTGCATCCACCCACAACCACATCAAAATTACAACTAAAATACACAACAACCATCATTCAGAACCCCCTGAATTCTGGCTGAATGGAAGTCCTACAACTAGAGAAATAAAGAAGAAAGCACATCAAGACTGGTAGGGTGCAGAGGTGCAGAACAGGCTGGTCCAACACCTACGTGTGTTTAATCGGGAGGGATATCTTGGCTGCAGAGGACTTGCATGAGGAGTAAGGGGTCCCAGCCCCACACCAGACCCCTCAGCCCAGGGTTCCAGAGCTGGAAATAAAAGTCCCCATAACTTCGGGCTGTAAAAAAAAACAACAGCAGAAATTGTGGCTGAGTGACACCAGAGCCTGCTGGAGACCCAGACACAGCCTTTTATTTTATTTTTTTTTAAATTTCTTTATTGATTAAGGTGTCACATATTTGTCCTCATCCCCCCATTCCCATCCCAAACCCCTCCCCATGGATGCCCCAACCCCCTGTTGAACTTAACCATTGGTTAGGCTCTTATGCATGCACACAAGACCTTTGGTTGATCTCTCCCTTCTCCCCCCACCCTCCCCTATCCTCCCTCTGAGGCCCGATAGTCCGATCGGTGCCTCCTTGTTTCTGGTTCTGTTCTTGTTCATCAGTCCATGTTGTTCATCATTTCCCCTAGATGAGCGAAATCATGTGTCACTAGAGATGTACTTATAAGAATTGAATGTGCGACGGGCAATAATAGTTATGCTGACAGGCAAAAAATCAGTCTGTAGTGAGTTTCTTTCTGGACCAACAGTTCTTTTGAGACCCAATATCAATGTCCACCAGTTCCTTATGAGTACATGTCGGCACTGACCCCTCAGCTCTGGATGGTGGACAAATGGTGATAATGCAGGTCCGACTCCCTCTGGTTTGGTCTCGGCCGGACCCAGGGGGGGCACGGCCTCACCCGGACCCGGGACCCAGGCTCACCCGGATCCAGGGGCCCGCGGCCTCACCCGGACCCGGGGCCCAGGCTCTCCCGGATCCAGGGGCCCGCGGCCTCACCCGGACCCGGGACCCAGGCTCACCCGGACCCGGGACCCAGGCTCACCCGGATCCAGGGGCCTGCGGCCTCACCCGGACCCGGGACCCAGGCTCACCCGGACCCGGGGCCCAGGCTCACCCGGATCCAGGGGCCCGCGGCCTCACCCGGACCCGGGGCCCAGGCTCACCCGGATCCAGGGGCCCGCGGCCTCACCCGGACCCGGGGCCCAGGCTCACCCGGATCCAGGGGCCCGCGGCCTCACCCGGACCCGGGGCCCAGGCTCACCCGGATCCAGGGGCCCGCGGCCTCACCCGGACCCGGGGCCCAGGCTCACCCGGATCCAGGGGCCCGCGGCCTCACCCGGACCCGGGGCCCAGGCTCACCCGGATCCAGGGGCCCGCGGCCTCACCCGGACCCGGGGCCCAGGCTCACCCGGATCCAGGGGCCCGCGGCCTCACCCGGACCCGGGGCCCAGGCTCACCCGGATCCAGGGGCCCGCGGCCTCACCCGGACCCGGGGCCCAGGCTCACCCGGATCCAGGGGTCCACGGCCTCACCCAGACCCGGGACCCAGACTCACCCTGACCCAGTTCCCAGCATCACCCGGACCCAGCGGCGCGCAGCTTCACCCAGATCCGGGACCCAGCGGGGTTTCGTCTTCTTGATCCCATTTCCTGTTGGTCAATTCCATCTCAGTAATTCCTTTGGCCATTTTCTCAGAGCTCCAGGGCAGCCGCCGCAGAACTCATTGGGCGGCGGGCTCGGCGAAGCTCCGGTGTGCCCGGTGCGCGGCAGCGGGCTGGTCCGGGGTGGCTGCGTCGGCCCTTGGGTCTGCAGCGGTGGCCAGTCACCGAGCGTGCGCACCTGGCCGCTTCCGGGGCGTTGAGATTCTTGAAGGACTCGGAGGTCAGCAAGCGCGGAGTCTCCCACCCCATGTCTCCCAGGGCTCATCTGTCCGTGCTCGGCAGCGAGTGGGGCCTTCCCCTCAGCCGGAGACCGCCGGGGGAACTGCGCCGAGCACGTTCCAGGCCGCCACTGTGTCGTCTGAGCCGTAGTTCTTAAAGTGTGATCTTTGGGTCACCGGCATCAGCATCATCCCGAGTACCCCTCTCTTTTATTCTAGTTGTAGAGCATCTGCTCAGTCAGCCCTCCGGTGGTTCTGGATGGTGTCTGCTCCGCTCTCCCGTCGTAGACTCAAAATTGTTGTGGTAGGCAGCAATCAGGCTTCCGCCCTATGCCTCCATCTTGGTCTTCCTTTGTATAGTTAAGTCTTGATTGTTGTTGGTGTCGCTGGGAGGAATTGTCCTCCAGGCCAATTGGCCGTGCAGATCCTCTGTGTCTATAAAGGAAGAGTTGCTGTGTAGGAGACAGATTTATGGGCCGGATCTTGGTGCAGCAAGGCTTTGGCGCTCATTGATTCTGCCTCTGGAATGTGTCCTTTATGCGCGTGGTTGAAATC
This sequence comes from Cnephaeus nilssonii, assembly GCF_951640355.1. Lineage (NCBI taxonomy): Eukaryota > Metazoa > Chordata > Mammalia > Chiroptera > Vespertilionidae > Cnephaeus > Cnephaeus nilssonii. The sequence goes on from NC_137089.1 coordinate 47,451,042, forward strand.
TGGTGTCATCTCACACCGACCACTAGATGCCCTCGTTTCTGGGTCTCCAATGGTGTGTAGGTCAGCTACTACCTGAGACCACTCAGCAGGAATTACAGCAAAAACTGCAGTTTCCTCCTCCTGTCTGAGCGTCCCTAGAGCAGTCCGACTAGAACCGCAGTTTATCTGGTCAAGCTGCCATAGGGCAGGCCACCCACATGCAAAAGCTGTTGCTTGGAGCCCAGGTGTGCCTGCAAGACGTACGGGGCGGACCTGCAAAACGAGCGGGGCGGGTCCCAGGGCGGGGCGGGTCTCAGGGCGGGGCGGGGCCTCAGGGCGCCACCAGGCCATGGCGAGGCGAACCACACTGGCTGCAAGTCTGCTTTTTCTGTTTTCCATGTTTCCAAGCCCCCTCATTCCGCACTCCAGCGCAGCAAACACTGATTGCTGGGCGCACCCCCACAAGGAAGTCACTCCCACTCTCCGACAGGAAGGCCGAGAGTCCAGCCTCTTCCCGCAGGCGTCTGGGGCGCTAATCTCCCCTAGGGTTGGAACAAAAGCCACAAGTCCCTTCCCCCGACCCACGCGCCTCCGCACCTCAGCTTCTCCAGAGTTCGCTCTTTCCTCTTCTCTCTTAGCTGTAAATCCACCATTCAGCCAGCTCTCCTGTGGTTCTGGGTGGCAGACGCTCTGTGCGCGGCGAAGTTCCTTTGTTTAACTTTGAAATTGCTGTGCGCGAAGTTCCTTTGTTTGACTTTGCTGCCTTCTTGGTCCTCCTCTCTCAAAGTGGCTAGAGGACTTGAGTGTAAGACAGGAAGTCTTAAGAATCCTCTAAGTCGGTGTTGGCGGTCTCCGCAGCCCCGAGGATCTCAGTGGGGAGCTGGGCCAGGTCGGTGACGCGGGTGGGCCCGTCTCGCAGAAAGATGGTCTCTTCCTTCACCGAGAGCCGCTGCTCCGAGTCCGCGGCCGCCGCCACAGCAGCTGCCGCGGCGCCCACGAGCTCATGGCCCCGGCTGCGGTGCTGGCTGAGAGGAGCCGCCGCCCGGTCTGGGGAGACGCGAGCAGGAGTCGCCGCGCTCACCAGTCCATCTTTTAGTTGTTTTTCCGAAACTGCCATGCGAGGCAGCAGATCAGCCGTTCACCTCCGCCGCCATCTTGGCTTCCTGTCCAGACACAGCCTTTTAAAGGGCCAGTGCTGACTTACTCAGATTCACTCCCTCTGAGCTCTAGCACTGGGGCAGCAGCTTGAAAGGATCCAGGGACATACAGGGAGGAACTAAGTTTTTTGGCATCAGGACAAGAACTCGGGGGGCAGCTTTCTCCCAGCTGAAACTTTCCCTGCCACAAAACTGACTGGCAGGTGCCATATTTGAACTTCCATCAACCTAGCTCACACTGTTAGCCCCACCCTAGTGATTCTCTGACATGCCACCCCATCCCAGCTTGCAGCCCCACCCAAACTGTTTGCAGTGGTTTTTCCATATGAAAGGCCTGTCCTGACTCAGGCTTCAGAGTTTCCTAAAATCTCTCAAACAAGTAGCAGCTGGACTCGGAATGCCCCATACCTCTCAATAAGCAGTCATAGACCTGGCACTAGCAGCAGCCTGTCTTTTTTCACAATTTGGCCTCTCCTGGGAATCTCCAAGTCCAATACAAGTAGCAGCCATCTGCAGATCATTCTGTAGCTTGTTCTGGTTGGCCCCAGGCAGGACACAGGCAGTGACTGATTTTGCACCTCCCAGGAGGCCCCAGAGCCAGTGCACCTGGTGGACAGTTTCAGACCATGTCAGCTTACAACTCTACACATCCACAAGTGACACACTCAAGAGCAGACTCAGTGAGCACCAAAGCCCCACTGAAGCAAGTCCTCCTCCATAGGGGTGTCTCTTGCACAGCAGCTCTTCCACTGTAGTTGTAATTAGTCCTCCCAGCCAATTGGCCTGGAGGTCAATTCCTTCCAGTGACACCAACAGCAATCAAGGCTCAACTACAAAAAGCAGTGCACACAGCCCACACAGGGGTGGGTGCACATAGAGTGCCCAGCTTAGGTGACTGGGGAGGTTGAGCCAATGGGCCCTACAGGACACCTACTACATAAGGCCACTCTACCAATTCCAGAGGACATAGCAGCTCTACCTAATACATAGAAACAAACATAGGGAAGCAGCCAAGATGTACAAACAAAGAAATATGTCACAAATGAAAGAACAGAAGAAATGGAAGCAAACAAACTACTAGATACAGAATTCAAAACAATGGTTATAAGAATGTTCAAGGAATTTAATAAGAGCTTCAAGGGCCTTAGTTAGACTTTCAAGGACCTTAGTAAGAATTTAAAAGACACGAAAAAGGACCAGTCAGAAATGAAGGATACACTAACTGAAATAAAGAATAATTTATAGGGAATCAACAGTAGAGTGGAGGACACCAAGAATAAAATCAGCAATTTTAAATATGAGGAAGCAAAAAACACCCAATCAGAAAAGCAAAAAGAGAAAAGAATCCAAAAATATGAAGAAAGTGTAAGGAGCCTCTGGGACAACTTCAAGCGTACCAACATTTGCATTATGGAGGGTACTAGAAAGAGGAGAGAGAACAAGATATTAGATACCTATTTGAAGAAATAATGACAGAAAACTTCCCCTACCTGGTGAAAGACATAGACTTACAAGTCCAGGAAGCCCAGAAAGTCCCAAACAAGAGGAACCCAAAGAGGACCACACCAAGACACATCATAATTGAAATGTCAAGGGCTAAAGACAAAGAGAGAATCTTCAAAGCAGCAAGAGAAAAGCAGTTAGTTACCTACAAGGGAGCACCCATGTAACTATCAGCTGGTTTCTCAATAGAAACTTTGCAGGCCAGAAGGGAGTGGCAAGAAATATTCAAAATGATAAATAGCAAGGGCCTACAACCAAGATTACTCTACCTAGCAACGCTATAATTTAGAATTGAAGGTCAGATAAAGAGCTTCACAAGAAAAAAACTAAAGGAGGTCACCACCACCAAACCAGTATTATATGAAATGCTGAAGGGTTGTTTTTTTGTGTGATTTTTAAAGAAGAAAGAAGAAGAAGAAAGAAGAAGAAGAAGAAGAAGAAGAAGAAGAAGAAGAAGAAGAAGAAGAAGAAGAAGAAGAAGAAGAAGAAGAAGAAGAAGGAGGAGGAGGAGGAGGAGGAGGAGGAGGAGGAGGAGGAGGAAGAGAAGAAGGAGAAGGAGAAGGAGAAGAAGAAAAAGAAGGAGGAGGAGGAGGAAGAGAAGAAGGAGAAGGAGAAGGAGAAGGAGAAGGAGAAGGAGAAGGAGAAGGAGAAGGAGAAGGAGAAGGAGAAGGAGAAGGAGAAGGAGAAGGAGAAGGAGAAGGAGAAGGAGAAGGAGAAGGAGAAGGAGAAGGAGAAGGAGAAGGAGAAGGAGGAGGAGAAGAAATATAAAAAACATGAACAATAAAATTGCAATAAATACATATCTATCAACAATTGAATCTAAAAATAAATGAACAAATAATTTAATAAACAAAATAAACTGATGACTAAAATAAAACCAGAGGCATGGAAATAAGGAACAGATTGATGAAGCTCAGAGGGACAGAGAAGCAGGAAGAGATTAACAAAAGAACTTATATGCATATATACATTACCAATGGACACAGACAATAGGGTGGTGAAGGCCAGGGGTAGGGTGGGAACCAGGTGGGAAATGGGGAGAAAATAGGGGGACATCTATAATTCTCTCAACAATATATAAAGATTTTTTAAGTATTAAAAGAAAATATGAGATTGTCATCTCACCAATAAGGAATATCAAGAGAATTAGAAATTATTAATTAATAAATAAAGATTAATAAAATTGACATACCCTTGGATAAACTGACCTAGAACAAAGGACAGAAGACCCAAACTACTGAAGTCAAAAATGAAGAGGAGACATCACTACCAATATTACAGAAATTTTAAAAAAGGTTATAAAAAATACTATGAACAACTTTATGACAACAAATTAGATAATATAGATCAAATTTCTAGACAGAAACAATTTGCCAAAATTGACTCAAGAAGAAATAGATAATCAGAGTATATATATATATATATATTTTTTTTTTTTTAAAGAGAATGCATTATAGGATTATATTTTAAAACTTTCCACAAAGAAAATCTGATGACTTCACTGGTGAATTCCACCAATTATTTTAAAAATAATTTGTATCAGTACTTTATAAACTCTTTCAAAACTACATGAGATAAAACTGTTACCCTCATACTGAAACCAGTCAAGAAAAGAAAACTACAGGTCAATTTCCCTAGTAAAATTAGACACAATGCTCAAGAAAGTACCAGCAAACCAAATCCAGCAACATATAAAAACTATTATGCACCATGGCCAAGTCAGAGTTATCCCAGGAATGCAAGGGTTTAACATTCAAAATATATCAGTGCAATGCACTATATTATAAAATAAAGGATAAAAATTATATGATTGGTTCTATAGATGTGGAAGGATCATTTGAAAAAATCCAACACAATTTTATGATAAAAATCCTCAACAAATTAGTAATCAAAGGGAATTTTTTCAAACTAACAAATGGCTACCATGAAGAACTCACAGCTAGGATTATACTTAATAGTGAATGACAGAATGACTTCTCCTTAAGATCAAAAACAACATGAGGATGTCCACTGTCATTTCTTCCACTTAATGTTGTACTGGAGGTTCTAGCCAGGGAAATTAAGCAAGAAAAAATATATATACATGTCACATAGATTTGAAAAGATGCAAAACTATTCACATTCACAGATGACATGATCTTATATAGCACAAATCCTGAGAAAAACTATGAGAATTAGTAACATTTCAGAGTAAAGAGCAATAAACAAAAATTATTTTTATTTATATATAATAGCAATGAACAATCCAAATATGAAAATAATAATTCCACTATAATAGCATCAAAAAGAATAAAATAAATTTAGGAATAAATTTAATGAAAGAAGTCCAAAATTTGTATACTGAAAAAAATTAAAGAAGAGCTAAATAAATGGGGAAAAAATCTCATGAAAGCTCAATATTGGTAAGGTGGTAGTACTCCCTAAATTGGCATATAGATTCATTGCAATCATTAACAGAATCCCAGCTTGCTTTTTAAAAGAAATTGACAGGGTTCATCATAAAATTTATGTGTAAATTTAAGGGACCCAAAATAGACAAAACAATATTAACAAAGAACGAAGTTAGAAGACTCACACTCCCTGATTTTAAAACTTACTAAAAAGCTACCATAATCAAGAGTGTGTGGTATTGGCATAAGAACAGACATATATCATAAACCAATGGAATAGAACTGACAGTCCAGAATTTAACTCATACATCTATGGTCAATTAATTTTTGATGAGGTTGCCAAGACAGTTCAATGGAGGAACAAACAGTCTTTTCAACAAATGCCTATGGGACTAGATATGCACATGCAAGAAATGAACTTGTATCTCTACCTCACAACATATAAAAATTATCTCAAAATGGATCATAGACTTAAATGTGAACGTAAAACTATAAAACTCTTAGAATAAAGCATAGGAGTAAATCTTCATGACCTTGGGTCAGGCATGTGGTGCCTTTCTTTCCTTGTGATGTCTGTGTCTTAGAAGTGAGGCCAATAGCATGATGACATATACCCAGAATAGACAAATTATAGAGATAGAAAGTAGATTAGTGGTTTCCAGAGTCTGGGGGAATGGGGTGGGTTTCTTTTTGGGCGATGAAAATCTTCTAAAATTAGATAGTGGTAATGTTTGCACAATTCTGTGAATATACTAAAAGCCATTGAATTGTATAACTTGAAAGGGTAAATTTTATATTATGTGAATTATATCTATATATAGTTATTATTTTTAAATGTTCTAGATTTTGATATTCCATCAGGGATAATTAAGAAAAATAACATGAAAACCTATCAGGATTCTTTATTTAAATGTGACTAAAAAGTTGGGCTCACATTATTTACTATGTGTTAAGTCCTTGGACAGTGTATGATACATCAGAAGTGCTATATGAATGTTAACTATTGTAATTATAATGATAATGATAAATATTATTATTATTTGGCCTTCTGTAATGAATTTGATGCTGGCTTTTCACCTGGTACCAGGTATGGTTGACTGTTCTGTAAAGCTGAGAACTACATTTCCCAGAATTCCCTTTCTTGAATGTTCCAGTTTAGAATGGCCAAAAGAAGGAATTATGCTAGATTTGGAAGGCAGAAGCTGAGTTATCATTATTATCTGAAGGTTTTCTTCCAGATTAGATGTGGTGAAGGACAGATATGAAATGTTCAGGGAGGATTAGGCTGTCCTACCCAATCTAGCTATCTGTCTTGACTTCTGACCTCACTTACAAACAGTGGCCCCAACCCCACCACAGAAACTAGTTGGGATCCACAAGTTAGCAGCTACACAGAGACAATGTAAACCTCCCCCACTGCCCTTTCTACTTTCCCACTTTGATGGCTGGACATGCTGACCTCCTCAGTCTGAGGGCATGCTGATACCTCCCTAATCCCCGACATTCACTGGGACCCCAACTCCTCCCACCACTGTATAAGGCCAGACTGTTGCCATAAACCCTTTACCTCATGAGGTTCTTAGGATGACAGCTGTCATGACTGAGCCTTGCCTGATACACTGGATCTTCCCAATGCACCAATTCATTTGTTTATTCATTTAAGAAACAAAACTTTTTGAGCTTTTAGTACGTACTAGTATGAGTTGTTCTTCTTGGGTACAGTGATGAACAAGGACATGCCATCCCTGTCTCTGCACTTAGAGGACACAGAACAGAGGACACAGGCTTCTTTGGAGGGCCTCGCATGTGGTCACAGAGCAAGTGACAAGATGGCACACTTCCAAGATCTGACAGGAGGGAGGAGGGTGGGACTGAGGTAAAAACACAAGTGAGAGGAAAGCTGCTCCCAATAAATGAAAAAGCAATTCATTATCCCCATACAATTCAGGACAGGCAGGTTCCTGAACAGTCTGAGAACTGGAGTAGAAGAGGCCAGAAGCTAGAGGAGTAGGGGGTTTCAGTGTGAACCTAATCTTGTTTCTTTCCACTAAATATCTTCAATGGCTTCCCACTGGCCTCCAGTGCCTGCTGCTCAGCTCAGCCCACCCACTTTGGGCCCAGTCCCAGACCTAGCCTCTCCATGGCAGAGCTGCACCTAAAGAGCCCCGCATGGGTGTTCCTTCCCTCTTCTTCCCTCCTAGCACCATTCCCACTGCTGCCCAGTCCTGTGTTGCCTCAGGAAGACCCCACTGTCATCTGCTCTCACCACTCTAGGAGCTTCTCCTTCAGAATGTTTCTCAGGTGTAAGCACACGTCCACTGGACACTGACCACAAAGACAGGGCCATGGCCAGGAAATGGCAGAAGGATGTGTTGACAAGTAAGGTCTGCGGGCTTAGTGAGTATGTCTCACCCAAAATAGGGAAGAGGTGGGGAAGTTCATTAGGGAACACCTAATGGCGTCAGGGCTATAGTGAAGATGAAACCTTGTTGGAGTCTGAGTTCTGCAACTCAAAACAAAGGGCAAAGTATTTGTATCTGTGAACAGCATTATTGGCCTTCAATTTAAAACTAATTCTCACTATAAGAGGAAAGAATAAATGAATAAATAAATAAATGGATTGTCTTTAGTTCCTAGGAAGATGCAACAGAGTATACACGTTAATATAAGAAAATGTGGAGCATTCAGTAATTAAATGTGTCCATTTGTGAAACATTCTTGAGCACCTTCGTGTGAAAAGCAAAGGAGAGAAGGATTGAAGAAATAAGTATTTAACTGCAAATAGAAGTGCTACCAGCTACAAATGGCAACTATACTGGGATAAAAGGTGCTCTCCCCAAACTCCTGTCTACTTGGAACTTCAGAATGTGACCTTATTTTGATATAGGGTCTTTGCAGATGAAATTAGCTAAGATTAAGTCTTGCTGCATTAGGTGGGCCAATGACAATTGTCCTTATAAGAAGAGGACACAGGAATACAGGAGAGAATCTATATATATAAAAGCCTAAGCGACCATCGCAACCAAACGGACGACCAAACAGGCTGCGTGGGGCAACCAGGCCGGCAGGGGGGTTGGTGAGGAGCGACCAGGCTGGCGGGGGGTGGGGGGGAAGAGGGGCAGTTAGGGGAAACAAGGCCGGCGGGGGGCAGTTGGGGGTGACTAGGCTGGCAGAAGGGACCAGTTGGGGGTGACCAGGCCAGCAGGGGGACAGTTAGGGGTGATCAGGCAGGCAGGCAGGTGAGCAGTTAGGAGCAAGTGGTCCTGGATTGTGAGAGGGATGTCCAACTGCCGGTTTAGGATCAGGCCTAAACCAGCAGTCAGACATCGCCCAAGGGGTCCCAGATTGGAGAGGGTGCAGGCTGGGCTGAGGGGACCCGTGCACAAATTTCGTGCAACAGGCCTCTAGTCTATAATAATAAAAGCATAATATGTTAATTAGACCAGACAGCCAAACGACCTTTCGGACATCCTTCCAGATGACCTCCCAGACAAAGCCAGAGCTGCAAGGGCCAAGGCAGCCATTGCGGCTGCAAGGGCTGAGCCCCTTGCACAAATTTTGTGCACCGGGCCTCTAGTGTCACATAATGATGGAGGCAGACAGAGATTAGATGGATACAGCTACAAGCCAACAAATGCCAAGGGTTACTGGGAGAAAGAGACAAGGAAAGGCTCTTCCCTGGAGCCCCCAGCGGGAGCATGGCCCTGCCAACACCTTCTTTTGGACTTTGGGTCTTCTGAAGTGTGAAAGGATAAATTCCTGTTGTCGTAAGCCACCAAGTCTGTGGCCATCCTACATAATAAAAGCCCAGTGACCATAACAGCAGAACGACCAGAACGACCACTCAACCAGTCACTATGAGGTGCACTGACCACCTCTCAATCCCTTGCCTGGCCGTCAGGCTCCCATTGCCAGATGGGGAACAGGGAACTGGGGTGGGTCGGGGAGGCAGGACTGGCAAGCGGGCAGAACCGGCCAACCTCTTGGTCCCTCCCCCCAGCCCATTTGGCTCTGATCACCACCCATTGCAAACAGGGAACCAGGGTGGGTGGCGGGGGATGCGGGCAGCACCAGGCCAAGGCCCCTGCCCCGCTGGTCACTCCATACATAGAGGGTGACCAGTGGTGTGGGTGGGGCCGGCGAGTGGGTGGGAACGGCCGACCTCTTGGCCCCCCTCTGGCCGTCAGGCTCCCATCACTGGATGGCAAACAGGGAACAAGGATGGGTGGCGGCGGGGGGCAGGGCCAGCTGCCAGCAGCCAGGGAAGATGGTCCTGATCGCAGGCTAGGCCTAGGGACCGTACCCACGCATGATTTCATGCACTGGGCCTCTAGTCTATATATATAAAAGCCTAAGCAACCAAACAACAGAACGACTGGTCAACCGGTTGACTGGTCGCTGTGACATGCACTGACCACTGGGAGTAGATGCTCAATGCAGGAGCTGCCCCTGGTGGTCAGTGCGCTCCCACAGCAGGAGTGCCGCTCAGCTGACCGATCCATCCCAGTGGCCCACCAGCCCAGCGGCAGCTACTCACTCCCTCACTAGTCCTGCAGGTCCAATCTCCAGAGAATAGGCCAGGCACCAACAGACCAGTGCTGCTGGCATGATCCTGATAGCGCCGCCAGCCTCCTGGAAGTCAGCCTCAGGCACCACGGCTGCTTCCCCTCCCTAGACGCTCCACAAGGAAGAAACAATATAAAAGCGGCAGCCAGGTGGCTCCCAGCAACCGGTGCAAACTTAAGCAGGGTGGGCATCCCACCACCAGCCTGGAGGGCTGATTGCATCCTGCCTCCTCCCCCCCTCGAGACAGGCACCAGACGCAGGGCTCACAGCTGGCGAGGGCCACTGCGGCAGCGAGAGCCTCTCCCAATCAGGACTGACTGGGCATGAGACCACAGCAGGCACAGCGGAGCTGGGATGAGTGGGAATGGCAGGCAGCATTGGACTGCCAGTTTTGGCCCAATCCCCGCAGGCCACACTGAGAGACCCCACCCATGCACAAATTTGTGCACTAGGCCTCTAGTTAGTTATAAGGCCCTAGGAAACCAAATGCTCAGTATATCCTAATACTTCGTTGGGAACATACATAATGGTTTTTCCTTTTATGTATTAACGTGGCTAGGCTATGGTATCAGCTGTTTGGTCAAATTTCAGTCTAGATATTGTTGTGAATGGGTTTTTTTAGATTTGATTAACATTTAGATGAGTGGACTTTGAGTAAAGGGCACTTTTGGTGAAGGCAGGGGCTTGGGTTGAAAGCTGCAAGTGCTGAAGCTCTGCTCTGCTGCTCATGGCAGAGTGACCTTCCCCTGCCTGGCCAGTGGCTTCAAGCTCCATGTGCCTCCCCTGCAAATGGAGATCGTAACCCTTAAAACACTGTCCCTTATAAGGGCTTGGGAATGTGCGTGAGGCTTAAGCACAAAGCCTGGGAGACGGTTAGGGATTGGTAAGGTTCCCTGAAGTACCAAAGTGGGGACAATCACTAAGGGTGTATGAGATTGATCATCATCAAAGAGCTCAGATAAACCTTATCTCCTTGCCTCCCTCAGTTCTGCTGAGTAGGCAGGAGATGAGCTGTGATGACCATGAGGCCTATTTTGCTGATGAGGAAACAGGGAATTCAGAGAGAGTAAATGGTTTCACAAGTTCACAAAGTGGGGGTAATAAAAAAACACTGAAAAGTTACCTCTCTGATTTTCGATGCCAAGGACTTCCACGTTAATTTTCAATTTCTCATGCAAGAAATCACCACAAACTTTGTGGCTTAAAATAAGACATATTTATTCCCTAACCATGTGGGAGGTCAGAAGTTCGAAATGGGTCTCACTGGGCTAAACTCGAGGTTTCAGCAGCGCTGTCCTTTTTCACTTTCTAAAGGCGCCGTATTCCTCAGCTCATGTCCCCATCGCCATCCTCAAAGCCAGCAGAGCAGCATCTTCAAATCTCACTCTGATTCCAACATCCTCTTCTGCCTGCCATTTCCACTGTAAAGGACCCCTGTGGTTACAAACCAGGTTAATGTCCCCATCTAAAGGTCAGTTGGCTGTAACTTTAATTCTACTCCTTAATCTGCACTCTCATTCCCCTCTGACATGTAACATATTCCCAGGTTCTGGAGATTAAGATTTGCACAACATTGGGGTCATCCTTTTGCCTACCAAAACTATTAAATAATTCACTTTAGTTAGCAGACAATTGACTCCAAGGATGGAAAGGAGCAATAATGAGCAAAGAATTTTGCTAAGCATCTTGGTAAATATTGACTTGGTAAGTATTGACTATAACATAAACATAAGAATAATAACAAGGTCAAACAATTTGGTGGAATTAAAAGACCAACAGATAATATGGAAGATAAAAAGAGATTGTCAGCATTAAATTTGTTCAATATTATGTCAGTAGGGAGAATGCTAGAGACATTAACTTTATAATATTTGTTAATTAAAATATATATGTTACTCTTGCAACATTAAAAACAATAAGCAAAATTATGCAACTTGTCTCCCGTAGGAAAGGGAAAAGGTATAAAGGATACAATGTATCCACTAGAAAAGAGAAAAAGAAGAGATGAAGCATATTAGATGGAATATGGAAAATAAGTTGGTAGTATCATATAATGCATATACATAAGTGCAATTTATTTCAGTTTTCCTATTTAAAAAAAGAGAGAGATTCTTACATCAGGCACCATGCAATTTACAGGAGAGACATATATCTAAATTACAATCACAAAGTAAGATTGACCATAAAAACTAGAAAAAGATATACTGAGCAAAACAAAACAACCCGTGAAGTAATTAGCGTAAATAGTCATCATGGATAGAGTGGCAAGAGAAACACAGGAGGTCCAGTTAAATTAGAGTTTTAGAATAACATAAACAGGGACGATTTTTGAATATAAGAATGCCCCGTGTAATATTTGGGACATAGTTATATTAAACATATCATTGGTTGTTTATCGGAAATCCCAATGGGACTAGTGTTCAGTATTTGTATTTGTCAAATCCGGCAACTCTAATGCTGGAGCTCCTGGCTCAGGGCTTCTGAGAATGAGCGCTGGATACTGAAGTGGTTTGCACCAGGGTAGGAAAGTAGAAATAAGCGTGTGTTACTCTTTGTTATCCATTTCCTCCAGAGAAAGAGCAATTTAGTCTCTAGGTAACTGTCACACGCCTGAAGGCCCTCTGTAAGCCCCCCCTGACCCCAGGGGCCCACACACACCTGCCCTTCCTTCCAGCCGCTGGTCACTAGTTTGTCTCAGATGGTGGCTTTGTAAAACCAGAAGTGCCCAGAAAAGCACTGAAGCTTCTTGCTGGTGCACCTAGGACCTTGAATTCTGGTGTTTCTTCTACTACGTTTAGAGGTGAGGAAGCCCTGCCCGAGCTCTCATCCCGGACACACTGCATCTCCAGCTCTAGCCTGGAGCCTTTGCTATTGTCCTCCAGGGCCCATCCCTGCAGCATTCTTCTCTCTCCACCTTCTCTTTCTCCCTCTTGCACAGCACCATGGAGAACTCTGGGGACTGGAGTAAAGGAAGACTGTATGAAATGTTAACACCTGAAAGACAAAATACGTCTTCCAATTCAGCAGACTCCTCTTTTCATAACTTTATACCTGTCATCTACATGCATCACATTCCAAGGACACGTGCATTTTGCTCAGTAAATGTCTCACTACTCAGGAAAACATGAAGCGAAAAGCAGCCCCCTTGCTTACCCAGCTCTGCCCCCAGGGCTGGCTTTTCCTAGAGCTGAGCTTTTGCTCTCACCAGCCTTTGGCAAAGCCCGCACCACTCTTTTCAGGCCCCAGCAGGCTAAGAGCAGCCGCACTTCCTGTTCAGGCTGCGCTCACGTCCAAAAGATTCTGAAACCCTGAGGTCAAGAAAGTACCAGGAACAAGGGCTTGCCACTGCAGTGGTTGGAGCATCCCTTGATCATCAACAGACAAGCAAGAGATTCTCACAGGAAAAAAATCTCAGGCGTTGATGTTTGGCTATGTTTGACTTGTGGATTCATCGGTGTTGCTCAATTTGCAATGAGCCAGCAAAGGCTAGCAGCTTTAAGAATGAAATCAGGACTTTCTTTCCCACCATATAAGGTCCTTGGTGAAGTCACAGTGACTTATTCTGGGAAATAGCTCTTTGAAAAATTAGATTAGGACTAGCTAACATCTGCCAATTTCTCTGGAACCCTGGGGGAATAGAAACTTTTACCCATTCATGTAACATGGTTTCCACGTTGATGAGACATGACTGTGATCGCTGAAGTCAGGAATGTGATCACTTACGTAGTTAACTATATTGACGATATGTGATGGGTGTATAGTCTTGAGAACTGAACAGATGTGATGCCGTTTAATCCTCCAACCAGGAAACGTTGCATCCATTTCCTAGAAGAGGAAACCAGAACACGGCTTGTCCATGTGGCCCAGGGAGTGGCGGTAGGACTGGGCTTCTGCCCTTGACGAGACAGCTGGTTGGCGTCAGAGCTGTGCAGCACAGTCACGAATAACAAGGCAGTGGGAAAGGGACGATGCCACGGGCAGGGTCCCTACCCGTGTCCTGGGCATGTGTGTTAACAGGTGTTGATCAGTGTTTCTTGTAAGTGAAGCAGAAAGACGTCAGAGATGTAAACAGAAAGCTGAACAAACACCTCTAGTTCCTTCACCTGCTATCTTCTCCACCCAAACACCTCCCACCCAGCTCATGGTCCATCCCCCTGGTGATTTCCTCTTTATGATTTTCATCATTTCCCCAACCCGGGAGAAATGATAAACTGCCTATATTAGGCCACTTAATGTACTCTTTTGTCACTTAGGTTTCCTTACTTGTCATCTCAATTAGGCTGTAAGATCCTGAGGATGGGGACCTAAAATTACATCACCGTGACCCAAGAGCTAGTCTAGTGAATGAATAGGCCATCCAAAGAACACCTAGTTCCAAGGAAAATGATCCTATCTAATAATCCTATCTAATAATAGAGTAACATGTAAATTACCATCACTCCGCTACGCCCACCATTGGGCGGCGGGAGGCTGGGGGGGCGGGACTCGGGGTGGCCTATCCAGCCATTGAGAGGCATGGATCCGCTGCCACTGAGGGGGGCTACCCTGCTGTTGAGAGGCGCAGGGAGCGGGACTCCCGCCAGCCCCCTGTGCCTCTCAACGGCCAGATCCGCGGCCGCTGAGGGGGCCTGCCACGGACACCTAGCTGCACCTCTCAATGGCAGGGTAGCCAGGTGTCCGTGGCAGCCCCCCTCAGCAGCCGTTGAGAGGCGCAGGGTAGCCCCTCTCAGTGGCCGAGGACCATCAAAAGCGTGGGAGCTGGGTGCCTGTCTGCTGGTGCACCAGGCCTGAGGCCTGGTGCACCAGCAGACAGGCACCCAGCTCCACCGCGAAAAGCGAAAGCGTGTAGGGGACCCTACACGTGCATGATTCAATCATGCACTGGGCCTCTAGTACATTTATAAGGTACAGACATATTACCCAGAGGTCATGAGTAGGACATAGGAGCAGCTGTAAAGGCTGTTAGCTTGTCATAATACTTTATTTGCAAAGGTCCACAGAAGCTATAAAGATTTTTAACATTTACTTCCTTAATATTCCCATATCCTCATTTTCATGACAAATATTCTAAATGTTAAAACCTATTTTAGCTGAAAAGTGTGTATGTTCTGTGCACTATTCACTCTTCTTTATACACATTAAAGGGTGAATTAAAATCGATTCATCCCTTACCCTTTAACCTATGGACAACTCAGGAAGTGACACAGCAAACTGGAGTTCCTAGTTCACCCAGAATACCTTGTTAGGGACACTCAACACATCACCCACAGACAAGAGGACCGTGCTCAGCCCTGGCCACAGTAACTCAAGCGTGGACACACTCAGCCCTGCTGCTTAACTCCAACCCCAGGCTGCAGGAGTGGGTTAGGATGCCTGGGTTTACCCAGTGGGATGTGTACATTCTCTCTGGCCAGCCAGGCTGTCGAGAGCTACCCAATCAGTGACATGGTATTTTGAAGGCAGTCCCTCCCTTCGCTCACAAGCCAATTCCCCAGGCCCCTGGCTGTCTTCTACCTTCCCCTAACCTAAGACCTCATCTGACCTCGATCTGGGCCTTCTGGAAATAGCATACTAATGGAATGGAATGTTTCCCACCAGACAGGTTTTCCTTCCACATGAACTGAGCACATGGCCTCTCCATTGCAATAATAATGGCCAAGATTTTTGAGCACTCATTATATCCCAGGCGTTTATGGTATGGTTTCCCATTTAACCTTCCTGAAAACCCTGTGGATTAGATATTATTATTATCCCCATTTCACTGATTAAAAACACTAATGCTTCAAGAGGTAAAGGGACTTGCCCAAGATCATAGCTGGCAAGGAATGGCATTGGCGTGCCTTTGAAAAGCAAACTGCAGCTTATCCAAGGCCACACTGGCCAGAGCGTGAGTCGTTACAATGAGCAATAACCCGAGAGTAGCAGTGATGTCCAGCTTCTCTCCCTCCTTCCTGGCCATGTTGCCTAATTTAATTTAGCTCCAGAGAGTCAATAAATTTATTATTTTAAAGGAAAATGAAAACATTCCAGAACATTTGCGTATAATTTCAAGCTCAAAAGAACACAAAGATCACTTTACAAAGAAGTTCTATAATGAATAAACTCTTCGTGGGGGGTGGAGAGAAACAGAGAAAATAAAGTCAGATTTCCTTGAGATCAATTCAGCTCTTTAACCCTGACTCTCAGTTACTAACAAAACATTCTCCTCTGCAGCCCTTCTCCCCGCAGTTCCATCAAACAGAACACTACGACAGTCTTTCCCAAAATTGATGTATTACTTGTTTCTTAAAAATCATCAGCTTTGCTATTGTTCTTTCAAGAAATTCTTAGGAAAGGGAGAAAATGAAATTCTCCAGAATTCAAGGTTTGGTGATAGAAGCTTGCTGCCTTCCTTTTAAAAAAAATTTCTGTTATCTTTCTAACTTTTAACAATGCATTCTTCCTCTGTAAAGAACATCAGGCAAAGGAAGAATGCATTGTTAAAAGTTAGAAAGATAACAGAAATTTTTTTAAAAAATGAAGAATCTAAATGGAAAGTAACATTAAGAAAGATATATGAAAAGGAAAAATAGAAAGTGTCCATTACAGTTGACCTTCCATGATATTTGAGGGTCTTGGCCATCACCCCCTTCAGGCCACTTTTGTGTTTCGAGAAATAAATAACCACAAAGGATCTCCAACTCTTTCTTATCCCGAGCTAAGATTTTCCTCCTTTCTTTCTCGGTGACTCAAATAAGACCCAGCTCCCCTTCCTCATGACTCCCAAAGACTGTGAATGATTGCCTTGTCTACATGCCTCTGCAAATGTGCAGGCCGCCTTGATTTGCTTTGAGATGTCTCTCATTAGTAAACCTCCCCCCTGTTGCACTAGCCCGAATAAAATCATACCCTTAATTCTCCAGTGCATTTCTTCTTTCACAGTTTTGGTGCTATCACTTGGATATAACCGGACTTTGCCTTGAACCCCCATTTACTTCCCCCAGATAACGAGGCTCTCAGGGTTCTTTGTGCTCCATTCCTGACTAGTGGTCCAATGAGTCCAAAGTTGGTTTAGCTCCCAATCCATGCTCAAGGTAGCACAGTAAGGATTCACACCCACTGGGCAGAGAACAGCTTTTTAATATTTGCCAGTTGTCTTTTTTCTTTTATGTTTACCCTTGATTCAAAACTTAATTTTGAATTAAAACTATAAGCTCTCTTTCTTTCTGTATGTTGTATGTTTTTATGTCTATAATTAAGAAAGGCCTTTACCTCTCATTGTATGAGAATGTAATATTTTACTGCCTCCATATGGTACTAGCAAATTCGTTTATAAAATCCCTTAAATTATAGAAACTCTATTCTGGTTGGCTTAGAGATAAATAAGTGCTTACAAACATTGGATATTTCTAAAATTTTTAGAAATTAAGAAAATGGGGCTTCTAATACTTTCAATGTATTTTGTAAAAAAGTATTCTCAGTTTTCTGGTCAAGATGGTGGAGTAGATAAATGCTGTGCTCCCCTCCTTCCACGACCACATCAAAATTACAACTAAATTAGGGAACAACCATTCTTGAGAACCTGAACACTAGCTGAACAGAACTCCTATAACTAAGGACATAAAGAGGAAGCCGTGTTGAGACTGGCAGGAGGAGTGAACACACAAAGCAGTCTGGTCTAACGCTCAGTCCTGGTGAGCAGGATGGATGCTGGAAACCCACACATTCTCTTAAAGGGCCCGAGAACAGACTCGTGCTCAAAAAACACTCATGCTAAGATCCAGAGAAGGTACAACAGCTCAAAAAGTGCCAGGGACATATGAGGAAAACTAAATGGTCTGGCTTCAGGAAGAGGGCTGGAGGGACTGCACTCTCTGAGACTAAAAGTGCCAGCAGGCACCATGGGTCCTTGGTTGAGCCCTCCCCCACGTAGCCTGTAAGCACAGGCAGGCACCCCATCCGAGTCTCCATTAATCTGGCTAACACTGTTCTCACCCCACGCTGGTTATTCTCTGAGAACTTACCCCACCCAACGCGCTGACTGGCCGAACCTCCTCTAGTAGCTGTTCCTCACAAGAGCTGACCTCTGCCAATGCTGCAGAGTTTCATAAAAAGCTTTCGAATGTCTACAAAACCCAACCAAGCAGACGATGCCCTCCGGTGCCCTGTGCTTCCTCAGCAGCTCCATGCCCGGCACCAGTGGCCGCTGGGCTTGGTTCACAGAATAATCACTACCAGGTGCCTCCAAGCCCAGCACAGGCTGCTCCCAACTGCAGATCACCTTGTAGTTTCTACCAGGTGGCGCTGGGTGAGCTCAGGCAGCAGCTGACCTTGGCCTGCACTGGAGCCCCTCCCAAGAGGTCCCAAAACCAACACACCAGGTGACAAGTTTCATACCACTCAACCAGCTAGACACACTCAAAGAGTGGACTCAGAAGTCACCAGAGCCCCACTAAAATGAATTCCACTCAGTAAGGTCAGCCCTTTCACAACTGCTTGTCACAGTCAGTACTCATAGCCAGCCAGCCAGTAAACCTGAGGGTCAGTCCCACCCACTGAGGTGCCAACAGCAATCAAGGCTCAACTACAACAGGATACACACACAACCCACACAAGGGACACCCCTAGAGCACCCAGGAAGCACAGAGAGTCCCAAATAAGATGAACTCAGAGAGGCCCACACCAAGACACATCATAGGAAAAATGCCAAAGTTTAAAGACAAAGAGAATCTTAAAAGCATCAAGAGAAAATCAGTTAGTTCCCTACGTGTGAGCTTCCGTAAGATTGCAATTTCTTGACAGAAACTTTACTGGCCAGAAGGCATTGGCACAAAATATTTAAAGTGATTAAAGCAAGGACCTGCAAACGAGATTACTCTACTGAGCAATACCATAAATTTGAATCAAAGGACAGATAAATAACTTCACAGAAAAGAAAAAGCAAAAGGAGTTTGTTAACACCAAACCAGTATTACAAAAAATGTTAAAGGAACTTTTCAAAAAGAGTATATAGATATAGATATAGATATAGATATAGATATAGATATAGATATAGATATAGATATAGATATATAGATAAATAGATATATATATATATGAAAATATCACAAAGAAAAATATTCTCATGACAAAGGCAAATGCATTAAGACAGTGCATCAACTAACATTAAAGCTATACAAAGGTTAAAGACTAAGACAGGAATATCATGTGTAATTACAACAGTAAATTAAGGAATATATACAAACACGAAAGAAATAAAAAATGACAAAAACATAAACGTGGAGGTGTGGAGGGGGTAAATAAAAAGGATGTGATTCTACAATGTGTTCAAACTTAAGCAACCATCAACTGAAAATAGACTGCTATAAATATTGCTCGGTACATATGAAGTACATCATACACACAAAACCAAAAAATCTAAAAGAAATATACAAGAAACAAATAAGAGAATGAAATCTAATCACAACACTACAGAAAATCATCAACATACAAGAGAGCAAGAGAAAAAGAGCAGAGAATGATAAAACCCATGAGAAAACAATTAATAAAATAGCAATAACTACATATCTATCAATAATTACATTAACTGTAAATGGACTAAATGATTCAATCAAAAGATGAATGGATACATATTAGCATAACCAACGGACACAGACACTGGGGTGGTGGGGGCTTGCTCCGGGTGAGAATGGCTGGGGGGGGGGGGTCATTTGGGGGAAAAAGGAGACGTTGACTTTAGACAATAAAAAAAATAAAAATAATAATAAATAAAAATAATAATAATAAAAGATGAATGGATAAAGAAGGTGTGATACACATGTAAAATGGAATGTTTCAAACCATAAAATAAATTGAATCATGTGTCTATCATTTTACTTTTTATCCAATCCCAGGGGTTTCTACTACCCCCACCCCACCCCATTTTCCTTTCTCCCGCCTCCCTGATCTATCACCAATAGATTTCATGTAATCCACTTATGGCTCTTTTGATTGTAATGTATAAAACAAGGTGAAAGATTGCCATTCCGTTGAGATTCTGCTTCCCAGCAATTGTACACAGTTTGGCTCCAATAAACTCACAAAAATTCTCTACAGGTTTGATGTTTCTTATGTTAACAGGGGGGATAAATGGTGATGGATGGACCCTTGACTTGGGGTGGCGAGCACACAATAAAGTGTACAGATGATGTGCTGTAGAATTGTGCACCTGAAACTTATTTAACTTTGTTAACCAACGTCACCCAAACAAATTCAATAAAAAGGAAAAAATGTCATTGGTGTTTATTATACTTGAATCATTATTTTGACAAATTTTATTTTAACAGTAATTGTTTTTATATATTTTGTAACATGTCAGCTTGAAGATAGTTTCCAAAACCTTTAGGTAACTTCAAACTGATCCTAAATTATCCAATGACTTTTCATTAGATACCTACATCATTTCTAGGTAAGAGAATGCTGAAACATTACTTACTAAGCATAATTTTAAGATTTTATAATTTTTGCCTCTTAAGTTTATATACAGAGAGGCTATATATACTTGGGTGTGTAAATAAATATGGTCATTTTTGCCATTTGGGGAAGTTACACTGTAAGAAATATGTACGGTCATACAAAGTTGTTAGATGTATATTCGTGAGCTCTGCTCGTCTGTTGCAAAATCAAGGGAGTGGCAGACACTTCACAATGATCTATTGCCTAGTTTTCTCTGTGAAGTAGAAGTTACTTTGCCTAACACTTTAAACAATAAAAATTTTAAATTTAAAAAAAAAAAGGTTACTTTGCTTAAAAGTTATAGTCGGCATACATGAATGAGACTTTACCAGATGCAATAAGGCAGAGAGGAACAACTTTTTGTATGCAAGGTATGCAGGACATATATATTTTTTTTAAGAGACAACGATGGTAGTTTTGTCCTGAACTAAAATGACTGGTTATTTCAGAATGAGGAAGAGGAAAGTGAAGAGCAAAATCTGGATGGATATAGAAAGTTACAGAAGGTTCTCAGAGAGGGAGTTTTATTTGCAGTGGTCAAAGCTGGCAAAGTTTTAATGGGTTTACTTATAAGATTTCCAAAAGGAGCTTTGTTTGCATTACTCTCACTAAAAGTTTGTAAAAAGGTTGTCCGTTACTTTCTGAGTAATCTGCTTAGAAGGCAAAGGTTCTGTGTCTTGCCAGAATTTATTTTGCTTTATGTTTACTTTATCATGTCCTTGATTATTTATTAAGATACCAAGTGTTTTCACTTTTGAAAGAGCGAAGGATCTTTACAGTCATATTACCCCCTGTTTCTTTTAAACCCTTTTATTGTCATTTTGGTTAAGTAGATAGCAAAGTACTGTTTTTCAGTAATCCATGATTATATCTCAAGGATTCAAATCTTACAACTTTTGGTAGTTTGGCATCCCAAATCAAATCTTAAATTACATGTTTTGCACCTAAAACTGTCTTTGAGATCTCTCAGAAAGCCCTTGGAAAATCACAAAAGATGTGTTTTTTCACCTGATAAATACAAGTTTCTAGAAATAACTAGGTTTATTTGATATGTAACTATTGAGTTGTATAGGAAGTGTTATCACATTGGAAAAGATGCTGCACCTTCCCTAGGTTAAATTTGCATGGGCCTCTGGTGTCAGCATGAAAACTTCAGAGACTGTGTCCTCCACAGGAAGGCCCTAGAGATTTGCCCATATCCTTGCTGCGCAAATGTTTTCTACCAAAGTAGAGTCCTGAGGCTACTTTGCTGATGTCATTCAACAATAGGCTAGTAAAATTATCAGCCATAATTTCAGGTATTTTTTAGATGTCAACTTGATCACAACTTTACTTCTTTAATTTGAACCGTTATCTTCTCCACCAGTGGTTTTCAAATGGATATTCACATTACTTACCTATGAGGTTTTATTAATGTACAGATGTCTAGGACTCACTCTAGCCTTCATCACTCTCCTTGCTTGTTGTGCCTTCATCTATTCACTCAGTGTCTGTGTTTTCAATATGTGGTTTGTGGCTTTCGGAGTCAAAGAGATACACAATAGTTTCAATTTTATTTAATTTTCAGATTCTATTTTTATTAATATTAATTAATAAACTCATGTGTTTAATATTTCCTTGATGTATTTTAACTATGTATTCATTTTATCTTATGTCAGAATTTTTGTTATATCTGAAGATATTTTTATACAGGTCATGTTCATCCATGCTAACAAATTATATGTAATAACCATTCTTTCTTGAAAATAGGTTTAATCGTGTTTATACGTATTTCATTCAGGTTTTTTGGATTTACTTTCTTACCTTGTTTTACATGCCATAGTAACAACCAAATTTCCTTGTCAGTTGCACTTTTCTTATTGTGAACTCTCATCAGACCTCTCGCTTAGCATCCTGTGTGCTATCAGATTCTGACCCTATTCGTTAGTCTACCTGCTTCTACAAAATTCGGACTCTCTTCCTTTTCTAAGGTGTCCCTCTCAAATGAAACTTCTTCCTACTGCCATCACCTCCGCAATTGTCCAATGCATTTTGTTTGTTACAACAATATCAAGGGTTTTTAAATTTACATAATATTAAAAATATGAGAAAAATAATGCTATGAAATTCTCCCTCTGTAACCTTCTCGTCCCATGACAGGGTTGCTTCACTGGTTGAGAAGTTTTTCATCACATGGTGCAGTGTTTTTATTGGAACAGTTTATGAATGTAGACAGTTTGTAAACCTAGTCACAGATAGTCAACACATTCTAGTTCAATCTAAGATCTTTTATCACAGGCCAAATTTTATTATTGCATGCCCTCCATACACACACACACACACACACACACACACACACACACACACACACGGTCTAGCAGAGTGTCACACAGGAAGGTGCTCTAGTATTGTGGTTTAATTGTTTCATTGATTGGCAAACAATATTTTTTTTTCAAACAATATATTTTGATGACTAGTTTCTCAGGTTCTTTTAGTATGTGCAGGGTTTGGTCCCTGTTTCGGACATACACAGGCTCCCAAGGCCGTCTCTCGCTTTTTAGTCTGATTCCAAAATGCAGAGTCCAGCTGACCCCTGGGGACCTGTATACTGGCCACATGGTTCTCAAGCCCGTGGAATGTGGCTGGTGTGAGCCAGGATGTGCTATAGATGCACAACACACACTAGATTTCAAAAACATTATATGAGAAAAAGAATGTAGAATGTCTCCTTAATAATTTCATATTGATTATATATTGATAGCTAATAATCTAAATATATGGGGATAACTAAAAAATACCTTTAAAATTAGTTTCACCTGCTACTGTTTTTACATAACTACCAGAAAATTTAAAATTATATCTGTGGCTTGCTTTATATTTCAATTGAACAGCATTGTGAGTCTTAATTCTCTTTAAATGAGCGCCAACGAATCCAAAGTGAACTTTAAAGCAGCTTGCTTCAATGGGTCAGAAAACCCAAAGGCATCTGTTTTCTCACCTCTTGTCACGTGAGAATCCCCAGAGCCAAAACCCACACGCAGTGTCCCCTGAGAGCAACTTCAAATGCTGGACGGAGGCAAGAATTTCCCACCCAGGTAATCTGCTGGCTTCCGCCTGCTGATGGAGATGTCAGCCAAGCGTCAGAGCTGTGACAAGGACACATGTCCCCTGATGCTTCTGGACACAGATGTGCTCTCAGACGTTCACCAGGCCTACAGCAAGCTGGTGCCAGCACCGCAGGAGCCGGGCTTGGAAGGCCTCTAGCTATGGCTACCAAAGGCCAGGCAGCTCAAACAAGTCCCAAAGCCACCAGCTCTGCAGGTCATGCCTCCATTTCAGGCCTGCTTTGAAAGGCCTCTGAATTGTAAAGCTGCAAGACACTCATCTGACTCGCAGTGGGAGCCTCTGCTGTCAGTGTTTAAGCCTGGCCACATTCCGAGGTATAAGACTGCAGCTGGCTTGGGCCAACCTTCTCTGCAACATGAAGACAGGAAAGGCTGTGCTGAGGCAACTAAGGGAGAGGAACTCTTCAGTAGGAGTGCATGAAGGGTAGACTTCAGATGCCTTGCTGCCATTCATCTGTTTTCCTTTCTTCCTCTGAGGGACAATAAATGTTAGACATTATTCTAGGCTTCCCTCAGAGTATTCTGTGTGTTGTCTTCCAAGGCAGACATTCAAGCACCAGTTTCCACCAGAGCCCAGACTTGGGGAGGCTCCTAAGACAAGGACCTTAGATCCCCAAGAACACAGCAACCCCAACTTAGACCCCTGTGACTGTCTTCAATACACAGTGGAATTGTGTTTTAAAAGGTAATAAATAAGGAAAACAATGAATTAAAATAAGCACAATATATTAATTTTATTTAACTCAACAAATAAATACTATTTTAATTGCTACCAGATCCCAGTGGGTTCAACAACCATCAATTAAACAAAGAATTCATAATATTTAGGACAGAACTAGCATTAATCTGAGTTTGCTAATGGAACTATTTGTACAAAGCCTAAATATCACTCTTTAAACTACAATACAGAGCATAAAGGGGGACCTGAGAATCACTCTATGTGGCACAATTAACTACTGAATTCTATAGGGTATATGTGTATTATGAATTTTTGATAGAGAAATAGAAATACTTTCTTATTTTTCAGATTTATCTTCCTTCTTACTTAATATTCTGTTCCTGACATTCTCATTCTGTCTTTTCGAGGTTTTATGATGCTGAAAAATATTTCTTTTCCTGTTGAAATATTTCCTATTTCTTATAGTACATAGTTTACATATTAATGAAAAAAAAGGACAAAAGAAAGTAGAGAACAAGGGTGTAGGCCATCCCTGCAGAGTCCTAGGCCAGCAGATGGCTAACAAGCAGGGTGGGGAGTTTAGCTACATAGAGGTAAATAATATATATATATGATAAGGGAGCCAGGTTTTCCACTGTTCGGCAACTACTAACAAATACAGAAAAGGAGAAGGTTGAATAAATGCATGGTATAAGCCTGAAATGTGACATATCAGTGATTTTCATGGTTTTCAATATAAATTTATAAATATAAAAAGTATAGATGTAAATGTGTATATATGTATGCATATATGTATAGTGTAGACATATAGATATATAACATATATCTCCTAATGCTGTCCACAAAAGTAATACATCCAACTCCTAGATCTTGACTTCCAAATATAATATATTTTTTATCTTTATTGTTGAAAGTATTACAGATATCCCCTTTTCACCCCATTGGCTTCCTCCACGCTGTTCCTGCAACTTCACCTCACCACCAGGCCTTCACTGCACTATTGTCCGTGTTCATGCGTTATGCATATAGGCATATAAGTTCTTTGGTTAATCTCCTCCTTTCCCTATCTCCCCCCACTTCAAACCAGGAATATTTTGGTAAAAAGCAGATTCAGGGCAAAGGCAGGGAAAGTACAAGATGAGCCTGAAACATCTTACAGTGCAGGAAGTAAAAATGTGCTAGAGAAATAATGGGGACATGTCAAAAGGCTACAGAAACTACATTGTAGGGACTCTCAGTAGCCAAATGTAGGACAATCTGAACATCAAAACAAATAGTAATAGCAATGAATTATAAATCATTGACTAAAACAGAATTCTATGAGATCTCTTTTTAATAATAAAAAAATGCATGCATACATACATGAAAGAGAAAGTTTTTCCTTATAGTAGAATGCCAACTAATAAATGCAGAAAGCATTAAAAAATCACTTTTTGGCAGTAATCTATTCTTCTGGCAAGAAACATCAATTGGGAGGAAATAAGATTTAAATAGTTCCAAAGTTATCTCCACACCAAATACTTATTGATTACAAAGAGAATGAAAGGTCACTTGGTAGTGGAGAAACCAAGCATATAGTATCTTAATCATGAGATCAAATTTAAAGTCACAAGTAATGAAAAAAAATCAACATCAATTTGCCAACTGCTAAGATGCAATGAAATATTGGGAGGAACACTTTGTAAAGTATCTGATTGTCTAACCACTATGCTGTTCACCTGAAACTAATCCTACCTAATAATAGACAAATATGCAAATTGACCCCACCTTTGCTATGCCCAAGCCACACCCACCAGCCAAGCCACGCCCACCAACCAATCAGGACGAGTATGCAAATTACCCCAACCAAGATGGCGGTTAATTTGCATATCAAGATAGCATAGAAAGAAGCCAAGAGCTACAGAAGGGAGCAAAGCTGTGGAGAAGCAAGCAAGCCGGGGGAGGAGAAGGGAGGAGCGGAGGCGGGGCCAGGGGAGAAGGAAGGAGAGCAGGCAGGCTGACGGAGAAGGCGGGGCGGGGGAGAAGGGAGGAGCCCAGGCGGGGCGGGGTAGAGTGCAGCAGGAAACCCTATTGCAGGATTCTTCCTACAACGGGAACGCTAGTACAAAATAATATTGAATATAAACTGTAATTGAAAAATAAAGATGCTATGAGAATAGCAACAATATCATTTCTATGATATTCTGGTCAAAATATGCATAAACAAGTTCTAATCATGAGGAAATTTTGGATCATCCCAAATGAAAGGATATTCTACAAAATTATTCATCAATAAATGTTTTTTAACATCCAAGTCATGAAAGTCCAGGAAACAAAGAGAAACTATTCCAGGTCAAAGAAGGCTAAAGAGGGACTAATGTGTGAATCTGGATTAAATCCTTTTCCTGTAAAGTTTATTATTATGACAACTGAAGAAATTTGAATAGAGTTTTGGTACTACTCTTGCAATGTTGCTGTAAATTTATATTTTTTTATAAGTTCAAAATTTTATTTTAAAAATATTTTGTTTCTTCTCATTTTTGCCTTTGACTGATAACATTTTTAAAATTTAAATAGATAAAAATTATACCTCATAGATGTGTTTGAGTGCACACATGAGATAGACAGATATATGACAGATCAATAAATCAATAGATGGATAATGTCTTAAATTTCAGTTACATGAATATGTACATGACATCAGAAACACATGCACAACAAATTTTAGGTATAACTTCTATCTAAGAACCTCAAAAATCTTTGGACACAAATACAAACTCTTCCATACTTTACATCAATTTAATTTCTATCTCCAATATAACATTCCAAAATCTGAGTTGCAACCTTCAAGAAAAATAACTCCCAATAAACAATGGTAAGGTTTAATTTAATCTTTTTAAATTAAGAAGATAATCTTCAATTTTAAAAAATGTATCAGAAAATCCTTAGTTCCCTTACTAATGTCATTTGAAGGCTGTAATCCTCAGCTGTTGATGTTGCCAGCTCTCTGCCTCCCTTCTGCTCCCCCCAGACAGCTGATCTGGTCTCTGAAATGCTTTGAGGTCACGTGCTTGAAGGCGGAGCTGCAGGCCCACGCCACTAGGTGTCCTGGTGTCCTTTGGCTGTTGGGGCGGCACAGGGACGGTTTTGTAGGTGATCTTGGGACCCAAATTTCACAAAGCGGCCACAGAAGTGGGTCAGAACCCGGTAGAGTTCCCTGCACATTCCTAGATGAATCACATACATATTTTATGTCCTGTTCCAGAATCATTTATAGGTCTTTTTTTTTTTTTCAGAGCCATTTCTTCCCTACCCTGTCAACCTTTTAAAGAAATTATTTCTGGGACATTCAATCCTGACCAACACCTCAGAACATTTTGGTAAACAAACAAATCATTTTAATTGTTCTTATGATTAACTTGAAGGAGCAAAAGGAGTAAAGAATGTGACCCAAAATACTAAGCCTCACTATTTTATAACGATCCTTTGCAAATCTTCATTTTTAGTCTTTTCTTGCTACCCAAATCCTTGAATTTCTGCTCCTAATTTTGATGTTTACACAAAGTCTGTAGGAATCCGTCAGAGGCCTGTTGTCTGGTGAATAAAACAGTTAAGCGTGATCAGAGGGGTGGTTTGTAAAGAAGGAATCCCTCCAGCCAAGCATCTCAACTGGGTGATATCTTAGAGGGGAATTGTAAACCAAAGACCACAGCTGATCAGCGGTGGTCATGAATGCCCGGATTCCCAACCTGGGGCCTCCGATGACTGTGGATCAGTGAACGGCTGGACAATTGGACATTCCCTTGGCCTCAGGCCAGGCCAAGTGGGCAGCATTTCCCTCTGAGTAATTCCTACTCAGATATCTGACCCCAGTAAGGATCAGTACAGCACTTTAGCCTCCCCCTTGAAAGTGGGATTTGTAAACCCAATATTATTATAATCAATAGTTTTTATTCTTCTCCAAAACACCTCGTCCTAAGTCCTGGATATTGGTGTTGATTGTGAACAAATGGAGAGCAGTGATTGGGAGGCGAGTTGAAGCAGGGGCCCCGGTGCGGCCTCGGATTTGTTTACCAGGCTCCCTTAGCTACTCGGCAAACGGCAAGGTTTTGCAATCTCATTTTGAAAGGCTTCAATGAAGTCTTTATGTGTGATTCAGTCATTTCAGGGTTGGGTCTAGTGCATGGTCCTGGATATTTATTTACTTATCTTGACCCAAGTTTAGCTCATTTTCATGGCTGTAACTGTGACTTGTTCCTCAGAGCCCTCCTCTGTGCAACTGAGCACACCCAGTGACATGGACAGACATTTGCAAGAAAACCAAAAATTAATCTCTCATAAAGCGCCTTTAAACAACATGCACACCCCTGCGTCTGAACAAAAGGCAGTTTAGCGCATGGCCAAGGCAGATGAGCAGGAAAGCTCCTTGATGAGGCCACCCCGCCCGATGGTCCCCGCAGCCAGAAAGGGTCCCTGGATCCCGCTTCTGCCAAGCGGTTCGCTGCGTGCTCCTTCCACAGGGGAACGAGCCGGGAAAGGAGCTCCTGGGGGACCAGGCTCAGAGAAGGGGCCTGCTCTGGCCCAGGACAAACCCGCCGCACGGAGGGGTGTGCTGCGGAGGCCAAACCTGGCCAGATCGCCTTCTCTCTCTATTTCCTTCTTTGTTTGTTTTAAGTCCAGGTGGACATTTGCTGCCAGGCGTTGTTTTGTCTCTTACTGTTGCTCGGGTTTAGACTCAAATGTCACAGGTCAGACACTGCAGGCGTGGGGGGTTTGCTTCATCTCTAACGGTGCACAGATTCCCTGTAAAAGCGGGAGGTGTACTGTATGGGGGTTGAGAAAACACACACAAGGTTATCATTGTTCTTGAACGGGAGTCGAGGGACTTGGAATGGACAGAGTTCATGTGATGTTAAAGTTCGAGCCCAAGACAGAAAATAGGACTTCCCATGTTTTCTCCAGCAGAGATCTTAGCAGCAGTAAAAGCACCTAATGCATTGGTAGCCGCACAAGCACATACAGTTGGGCAGTCCCGATCACATAGCACAGAGAGAGACAGTCAGCATCTGCACGTGTCTCCATTGTAAATGCATGAATGAAGATTTTAATCAGAAAGGAAAAAACTTTCCTCGCCAGCTAAACATTCTCACCTGCTCATGATTTTGTTGACCCTCCACAGATTGAGAACTCCCAAACATAAGACCGTAACTTGAACCTGAACGCAGAGATTCAGGACCAACACGTATAGAGCGGTTTATTGGACACTTAGCTGTCCCGCACGCACCTCAGACTTGCCACAGCCCCTTCCATAGCTCCCCTTCCAAAGAATTCCCTGACATCTCTCTCCAGGATTCCCTGACATCAGGAGTCGGAGGTTAAGAGCCCTCCATGTCTCCTGACCCTCACCTCCCACATCCGATCTGTCACCAAATCTTCATAGATGGACCTCCGATAAAAGCCCACACTAGCCCAGGCTCCCGTGCCTCCATCCCTGCAGCGGACTCCCAGGTGTCTCCTGTCACCCACACTCTGACACGCCATCCTCGACTGCCGACCCTGCAGCCTCGGGGTAGTTACTAGTACATGCAGTCCTCCGTAGGTCCACTCCCTTCTCCCCCTCCTGTTACTTCTGGCCCAGCCCTTGTTTGCAGTTCTACATACACCCCACCCCCTCTCACCAGGCCTTTATATCCAACCACTACATGGTTTTGTGCACCTCTTGTCCCTGATGCATAGCACAGTGCCCGGCATATATTCCGTATGCAATAAGCATTTATTAAATAAACACCTGCATGAGTGACAGAAAGATGCTGAAAAAAGAAGCAAAACATGTTAATTTTAGTTCACTATTTTAGGTCAATATCCTCTTAGATATGAGTAAATATTTTTAAAAAAGGAGGCTAAAGATATTTTATGAGTTAGGAAAGGAATGAATGCATCCTTTTCATTGTCATTATACTTTTTAGCCAAGTTGTGGTTTTATCTTGGAGAGGGTTGAGTGTTGGCTGTGTTGTTCACAGCTGACCCTGGGCAGAGTGAAGCAGAGGTTGGGTACAAATCACTCTATGTAAGTCTCTGTGCATTCCACGTAGCTCACTCAGAAGAATATAGGCATAGGGCATAACTTAGGAATCCTCTCTAAAGTGCTATAAATGCATATTTTTATAGTTCATGAAAGGAAATAGAAGCAAGTTGAATTCCACATCTCTATTTTCTGACTTGTGATCACTCTTGCTACTCGTTACTGTGGCTGATAGATATTTAAATTATCAGGTCAAAGAAGCAACATCTTGGGGAAAGCCATATCAGCGGCAGATCTCAGACTGAATAAATGAAGGTGAAGAGAATAGTCTAAGAGTTCATATATGTAGTCCCTGGGCACAGACAACAGTGTGGTGAAGGCCAGGGGAGTGGTGGTGGGGGGACGCTGGGTGGAAATGGGCTAAGTGGGGGAGAGGGACATGTGTAATAGCATCAACAATAAAAATTAATAAATAAATAAAATTTTAAAATAAAATAAAAAATGTATCTTGGATATATATCTTCTGACCCAGAAGGCTTCTGACACGAAAGAAAGCAGGACTAGGTATGTCTGTAAACATGACGGGAGAGGTGCTAAGAAAGTCACTGGGTCCTGACTCGCTCTCTCTATACTTCATGCATTCCCAGGTGTCAGACATGTCACCACCAGTGTCAGCTGTAAAACAAG
This sequence comes from Cnephaeus nilssonii, assembly GCF_951640355.1. Taxonomy (NCBI): domain Eukaryota; kingdom Metazoa; phylum Chordata; class Mammalia; order Chiroptera; family Vespertilionidae; genus Cnephaeus; species Cnephaeus nilssonii. The sequence continues at coordinate 47,481,581 of NC_137089.1, forward strand.
TGGAGCCTGCCCCCGCTGCCCCCCTGCCCTTCTCACAAAGTCAAGGTGCTGTGTGCAGGCACGTACCAGATGTGAGCCCAGGATGCATGTCCTTACTCCACAAAATATGACCATAATCGTCTCTACTCCAGTGCTTTGCCTTTGCTTCTATGGCTGTTAGGTGCATTTTCTGAACTTGAGAAATGGCACCGTCTACATCTGCTGATGTGGGGCTGCCCTAGGCGAACCGTGGCATTCCTGAAAGGCCTGCACAGTAAGGCTGCGCGGGTGGAGGATGGAGTGTGCTCCTCTCTGGGAGACGGTCCACGACCACTCCTTAGAACTCACTGTTTCAACAGGAACTTCAACAGAAAGTTTAATGTGGTCACATAAACATTACTTAATATTTAAAAGACACAGGATATCCGTTAGAGGTGACTTTCAGCTGCACACGAGGTGACTTAAGTAAGACCACTTAACCCAAAGAGCGTGTCTTCCCACACAATAATCAGACTTCAGTTACAAAACGCCAGGGCCAGGACAGCAGCTTGCAGCATCAAAGTGTCTCAGGTATTTTCAGTCTTCTGCTCAGTCAGCCTAAGAGATCATTCTCTTCTCCACAGGAGCAAGCTGGCTTCCATCCGACCATCCGTCTTAAGAAGCTGGGACCCCACATTTCAGTGAGGAAGGGAGAGAGGAGGGGCAAAGCATGTTCCAGCCTTCTATCTGCCTTTGAAGGGGCTTTTCCAAACCCAGCCAGTTGACTTCTGCCACATCTGATGGGCAGAACAGTCCTGCGGCCACGCTTCAGGAAGTCCTGCCTGGAAATGTAGCTCTGTTTAGCTGAGCTAATTGCCACTCACAATAAGACTGGAATTCCATTAAGCAAAGAAGAGAATTTAGACAACTCATTCAAGTCAACATAAACATTCACACACAATTAGGCAGGAATCCAGTACCAACTCAGAGGCCCAAAGTAGGAGTCTGAGGAACCCACAACTCTATCTGAACTTCAAATGAATCTATTCAAATGAAAATATGGCCTATTTATCTATTCAAAATTCCAAACTTCATGATTATGTGCTCATTTCAGACAGCCATGTGGCAAATATAACCTCTCAGTCATGGAAGATCAGAAGAAATGGTTTAGTCAAGAGTTCACATATAATTCTTCAGAGCTTTAAGAGCAACCTTGAAAGTAAATATAAAAAACATAAACTGATGAACAAAAACAGATCCAGAGACAGAGAAACATCGATCAGACCGTCAAACCTCAGAGGGAAGATAGGGGAGGGTGGGGGTAAGGGGGAGAGATCAACCAAAGGACTTGTATGCATGCATATAAGCCTAACCAATGGACACAGACACTAGGGGGTGAGGGCATGAGTGGGGGGTTGGGGGGCAATGGGAGAATAAGGACACATGTAATACCTTAATCAATAAAGGAAAAAATTTTAATAAATAAAAATAAATAAATAGAAATATCCAACAGGAAGTCTATCATTGTGATTCAAAGACCCATTGAATGTTACAAATATTACAAAGCAGAGACACATGGTAAGAATGAAGAACAACATTTCTCTGTGACTGTCTCTAAAATGATTGCTAAGTAAAGGGGTGCAACATGGCAGAGTGAATAACAATAGGCTTCAGCTGGAGCAGAGTTGGGATTTGAACCTGCTGCTTCCTAATTTGGCAGCTCTGTCTGAATCTCAGTTTCTGTCTGTAAACTGTGGGTAACATAAAAGACAGAGGTTTTGTATATAAAGGTTCAGCCAATTTAAATAGTATTTGTTTTTTGGGGTTTTTTTTTGTTGTTGTTTTTTTCAGAACACATTTATTTTTTTATTTATTTTTTTAATATTTTTTATTGTTTAAAGTATTACATGTAGTAGTACATATATCTCCTTTCCCCCCCCTATTGACCTTCCCCCAGCCTCCTCTACCCCCTGTCGCATGCCCTCATCCCACCCCCTCCGTGTTTTGTACAATAAAACCCTAATATGCATATCGACCGTACGACAGAACAACCGGTGGAATGACCGGTCACTATGACATGCACTGACCACCAGGGGGCAGACGCTCAGTGCAGGAGTGTCTGCCCCCTAGAGGGAGGCGACCAGCGGTGGCAGTGGGGGGCGGGGCCGGCCAGCAGGCAGCGCCAGGCCACCAGCCAAGGCAGGTGCCAGCCAGGGTCCTCTGATCGCCCCACCTGCTAATCTCCAGCCAGGCCTAGAGACCTTACCCTATATAATGGGAACAGTCTCTTAGATTTAACAATTAAAACCTGGCAAGGCTACTCTAGCACTGAAAAAACAGGATGATGCAGCAATGACATGCATGGACTCTGGCTTGCACATTTTGGGGTCAGCCCTGATTCTGACATATAACTGTGTGACAAAGCCAATTACTTAACTTGTCTCTGCTTCAGTTTTTCCACCCATCAGATGAGGAAAATGGTACTACTGCCCCAGAAGGATCATGTTATGTACTACTTTTTATAATCAGGGCAGTACAATGTAGCTGCCCATACAACAGCAAGATGCCTTTTACCTGTACGAAAAGTATGGTCACTGGTGCATGCAGCGTCCAGATTGCAGGAGGGATGTCCAACTGCCAGTTTAGGCACAGCATCCCCCGAGAGGTCCCGGATTGTGAAAAGACACAGGTTGGGCTGGGGGGACCCCCCCCCCCCCGCCCCATGCACAAATTATCTATAATAATAAAAGTGTAATATGCTAATTAGACCAGACCACCTTCCGGACAACAACGCTATGACACCCACTGGCACCAGGCCAGCCAAAACAGGTGCGATACAATTGGCCAAGGGCCTGGCCATCACCCCATGATCGCCCCGCAGAGGGAGGCCCAGGCCACCGGCCAGCAGGGTGACCAATCGGGGGGGGGGGGGGGTAGGCTGCGGCAGGTGGGCAGGGCCTCCCTCTGCGAGGGAAGCCCAGGTCCCAGGTGCCAGCGGGAAGCAGGTGCTGGCAGCCGGGGAAAGGAAGGCCTATTCTTGCACAAATTTCTTGCATTGGGCCTCTAGTCTATATATATAAAACCCTAAGCAACAAGTCAACTGTTTGACCAGTCAACTGTTTGACTGGTCACTATGATGCACACTGACCACCAGGGGGCAGACGCTCAATGCAGGAGCTGCCCCCTGGTGGTCAGTGCGCTCCCACAGCGGAGCACCTCTCAGCGAGCTTACAGAGCAGTGGCGGCAGGCGCAGCAGGGACGGGATGAGCGGGAGTGGCACCCAGCCAGGGCTCAGGCTCCTCCCCAGCCACCTGCCACTTCACACACTACTACATCCCTCAAAACCGGCAGTCCAACATCCCCCAAGGGGTCCCAGATTGCGAGAGGGTGCAGGCCAGGCTGTGGGACCCCACCAGTGCATGAATCCATGCACCGGGCCTCCAGTAATCCTACCTAATAATAGACAAATATGCAAATTGACCATACCTCTGACACACCCACAAGCCACGCCCACCATCCAATCAGAGCGAGCATGCAAATTAACCCAAACCAAGATGGCTACAGCCACAGAGAGCAAGGTTTCCTAGGTAACAGAGGAAGCCAAGCTTTCCGCCTGCCCTTGCCAGGCCTAAGCCTCCACTCAAGCTACAAAGTTTCAATTATAGAAGGTAAACAAATTCAAACAAATGGCGGCAGAATGGAGCTTGAGAGAGCAGGCCAGGGTTGTCGCTGGCAACAGGGGAAGCAAAGCTTTCCGCACACCCTGGCCAGGCCCACCCTCTTAAGGCAACAAAGTTTCAATTATAACCCCAACACAAATGGCTGCGGGCCTCAGAGGGAGCCCCAGGCTTGGCTCCGCTCCAGGCTACAAAGTTTCAATTGTAGAAGGAAAATAAATTCCAGATACCAGGGCCTCCACTTGGGTTGCTGGGGGGCGTGGCTGGCCTGCAAACCACCACAGGCCCCTCGCTCAGGCCGCCCCATGCCCCAAGGGAACCCCCACCTGATCCGGGACAACCTTCAGGGCAAACCAGCTGGCCCCCACCCCTGTACCAGGCCTCTATCCTATCTAATAAAAGAGTAATGTGCAGATTGATCATCACTGCAACACACAATATAGCTGCCCCCATGTGGTCAAAGATCCTGCCCCCATGTGGACACAAGATGGCCACCACAAGATGGCCAGCAGGAGAGGGCAGTTGGGAGGCACCCAGCCTGCAAGGGAGGGCAGTTGAGAAGGACCAGGCCTGCAAGGGAGGGCAGTTGGAGGTGATCAACCCTGCAGGAGAGGGCAGTTAGGGGTGACCAGGCCGGCAGAGGAGGGAAGTTGGGGGCAAACAGGCTGGCAGCAGAGTGGTTAGGGGGTGATCAGGCTGGCAAGCAGAAGCGGTTAGGGGCAATCAGGAAGGCAGGCAAGCAAGCAGTTGGGAGCCAGCAGTCCTGGATTGTGAAAGGGATGTCCGACTGCCCGTTTAGGCCCGATCCCTCGAGGGGTCCCAGATTGGAGAGGGTACAGGCTGGGCTGAGGGACAACCCCCCTCCGTGCATGAATTTCGTGCACCGGGCCTCTAGTAATAATAATAAAATAAAATAAAAGATTTTAAAAAATATAAAAACAAGAAAAAGAAAAAATAAATAAATAGTATTTGTTAATGTCATTGGAAAATTATGTCTGCTATCCTTAATCAAATTGGTTTAATTAGTTTAGTCAATTGTCCTTATTGAGAAAAATTAAAGCCATAACACAGTGCCATGCCACAGGGGAAAAGGCATATAAAGAAGAAACAGGTTTTAAGGGATTTAGATATAGACTATTGATTTAACCACAATTCTAACAGTACAGTTGTGGGGATTGTATGCTATTGTTGAGAAGCGGAGATAATTATTTCTCAAGGTGAGAATGGCCAGTGTTTCATTTTCCCAGGACTGCTTTGGAGAAAGCATTGGGAAGCAAATTCCATTCACTTTTTCTTCTGTTACTGCGGACAGGCCAAGCTGCATTGGATGAACACCACTGAGCCTCCATGCAGGTCCAGTTATTCTGGAAGGCTAAGCTGAATTCCCAGGGCTGCTGTCTGGCATGACAGGCCTGAGGAGCCATAGAAGCTATTTCCTGGCCTGGACGCTGAGCTCAGGAGCAGGACACAGAGAGACGAAAACAAAACCTGAGTCCAACGTCTTTCCGCTTTTTAAAACTGCTTGAGTCGCATTAGTTCTCTCCTGTGGGTTTACTAATGACATGCCGTGACGTGGAATTTGACTCATAACTACTCTAACACAGAATCTTCATCTTAAAAAGTCATTTTCATGAGAGAGAGAGAGAAAAAAAAAAAGATAAGTGAAAAAATAAAAACAAATGGATTTTTCACTTTCAAAAGAGCTAAAATAAATAAATAAATAAAAGACCTGGGGTGGTTTTGGACACAGATACTCAGCTTCGAGGAACACAGCGTTTCGTGCGCTTCCCGTTTTCCTTCCTCACAGGGGACCCTGGGCCTGAAACTCTCTCCTTTCTCATATAACTAATGCTTTCCTTGCTTCTCAGGGAGTCACTTCGCAGCGCATGCCAAGCCCTGCAGTGGGAGGCTGGGGTAGCAAGCCCTTCTCTCTCTGCAATAACACACAGGGACAGAGGACACCGGCCGAAGAAAGGCATTTATTTTTACAGTGTCACTTCCTTGCTCCCCCAAATGATAACTATTTGGATTACTTATTATTGAATCAGAGGGGGAAGAAGCCTCAAATCTAATTTGGTTTTCACTGTTTGTACCACTATTTGTTTATCTTCCACTCATTACTTAACTTGGGAAATTATAAAGACGCTCTTGGCCGTTTAGTCCACTTTGTGTTTCTAAGTTTTGATCTGCTGCTTCTCAGCTGCAGTTCTTCTTTCTCAGCTGCTTGTATTATTGAAATACAAAGTGCCCGTAAGGCTTAAGTTTCTTTAAAACTACTCCAGTGCAGAGGGAAAGAGCCCCTCCGTAAAACACACAAGAGATCATTCCACATATATGACTTAGTCATCTAGCTCACAGAGCAGGCAGCCCTCATGGGAGTCAGGGCAGGCAGCATTGCTTTCAGGTAGCTCCTGGTTCATGAGAGACTGTGGTGACATTAACATGGTCCAAGCATCACTCATTTATTAATTCATGATAACATGCTGAGTCGGACTCAAGAGCACCAGGAAAAGGTAAATAGACTGCCCTAGAGACAGGATTGAGATAACAAAGACAGAGTGATCCTCAGACAGGAAGTGGAGAAATTTTCAATAGGGCTTGCAATGTTTCCAACAGTAAGGCCGAGTTTGGGAACTTGGGAAATAGAGGACCAGGCTTTGGGGACTTATAGAAGGGCAGGCTCTTTGTGCTCAGAGGTGATGGCCCCAATTCCTACCAGCACCCTGTAATCTCACCCCATCCAGCACAGATGCCGTTCACATCTACAACTCCTGTCCTATATTGTGTCCCGCCATACAATCCCATTCCAATAGGAAAATATGTAACTTTGATCTCCACCCTCACCTGGCCCAAACCGTACTCACCACCTTTCTCTAACAACACCAGCCAATGACCCTTTCTAGAAAATATCTTGCCAGTATCAATGAGTCGTGTCTTTCCTTCACTTTTTATTTTCAATACATTCTTTCTACCCAACCGAAGTTATTGGTTTCTTCAAATTATGTCTGAAAATTGCCAGTTCTTTCCATCTTCATAGCTGATTGAATGGTCCAGTGCCTCATCTCTTAATGCCTAGAAGGCAGCCCAGGATGGCAGGAAACACATGGGCTCTAGATCTGGATTGAATCCAATATTAACCACCTCATTCCTATGTAACCTTCACCTTGAGACTTCATCTTGAGATTTTAGTCATCTGAAAAATCCAGTGACAAATCCTACTTTGCAGGGTTTGGCAAAAATACCTTGTAGAATAATGTTAGCAGTCTTCCTAAACATACTTTGGTTAGACCAGTTCATGGTTCAACAACCCATGGGGGATTATTTCTCATAAGCAAAGTTCGTCTTCCTCCTGCCCAAGGTCTCCATGGTCTCTTCACAGCCTCTCTGTGACCGTGCTGATGGTTTCACAGGACCCCAACCCCCCAGAATCTACTCTGATGAGTACCAACAACCCCACTGTGTGCAGACTTCAGACTCCAGGAGGACTCATCCAGCTTCTCTCCATATCACTCCCACTCACCACCCAAATCTGCTTAATGCTTATCTCAGTTGTAAACTGTTCTAAGGCGACTTTCTTGTGTCTTCTGGATTATATTAATCTCTCCTGTCTCTGACTGTGTGTGTGTGTGTGTATGATATATATATATATATATATATATATATATATATATATATATATATATCAGCTGCTTGTATTATTGAAATATAAAGTGCCCATGTACATACATATAAATTATACACTTGTATAGCAGTTACTATGTGCCAGATTTTATTCTGCTTTTAAAAATATATATTACTAGAGGCCCAGTGCATGAATTTGTGCATGGGTGGGGTCCCTCCCAGCCAATCGGGGCCGTCTCACCCAGTCCCAATCGGGGCCAGCCAGGAGGAGGGTCTATGAGAGGTTGGCCAGCTGGGGGAGGGGTTGAGGGAGGTTCAATCATGGCCAATCGGGCTGGCCAGCTGGGGGGAGGGAACCCAGGAGGTTGGCTGGCCATGGGAGGTTGGCTGTGGGAGCACACTGACCACCAGGGGGCAGCTCCTGCATTGAGCATCTGCCCCCTGGAGGTCAGTGAGCATCATAGCTACCGGCCAGTCATCCAGTTGTCTGGTCATAACGGTCGCTTAGGCTTTTATATATAAAGGTGATTATTGTCTTTATCCCCATTTTACAGGTGGGAGCACAAAAACACAGAGAGTAATTTTCTCAAGGTCCCACAAAATGCAGGTGGCAGAACCAGAATTTAGCCCCAGGCAGGCTGGCCATAGGTCCCAGCCTGAATCATTGGGTTCATCCACATAGTAGCGATGTTCTCAAAGCTTAAAATGTAATTCTTATGCAATAGCTTTAGAGGTGATCTCATGGGAGGAAGAAGTAACCTTTATTAAGATTTTAGGGGGGTTGACCAATATAATTACATAGGAGGGTCCTGAACTCCCCTGTTCCCATAGACCCAGCAAATGTAAAGTTACTTACAGATCAATTTTCAATGAAAGAAATACAGACTCTAGCTGAGTGACTCCTACACATCAGCCAAATGAAAAAATATCCAAATCAAAATGGGGAGGAAAGGCTGAAATACACTCTCTCTATAAACCCCACCCCATAATAGTAGGGAACTCCCTACTCCCCTAAGCTTTTCTCTAAAGAATGAAAGGTTCGAACTTCACATTTAGGACTCAAGCTTTTAAGACACTCACCCAAGAGGTGTTCCCAAAAACACCTAGCTCTAAAAGCCAATGAGGCTTCCCAAATTCATCCAAAATATAGAAGAGGAGAAAATATTTCCAAACTCATTTTACAAGGCTACCGTCACCCTGACAGCAAAACCAAACAAAGACACTAAGAAAAAAAGGAAATTACATAGATACAAAAAGTTAAAAATGGAACTCCCATTTGACCCAGTAATCCCACTTCTAAGCTGTATATCCCAAGAAACCAAAAACACCAATCAGAAAGGATATATGCACCCCTATGTTCATAGCAGCACAATTTACAATAGCTAAGATTTGGAAACAGCCTAAGTGTCCATCAGCAGATGAGTGGATTAAAAGACTATGGTACATCTACACAATGGAATACTATGCCACTATAAAAAAAAAGAAGGAACTTTTACCATTTGCAACAATATGGATGGAACTGGAGAGCATTATGCTAAGTGAAATAAGCCAGTCAGAGAAAGATAAATATCACATGATCTCATTCATATGTGGGATATAATGATCAACATAATTTGACGAACAAGAATAGATTGATCTAGAGACAAATGGTAGGGAAGGGGGGTTAAAGAGCAATCAAAGGACTTGTATGCATGCATATTAGCATAACCAATGGACACAGACACTGGGGTGGTGGGGGCTTACCCAGGATGGGAATGGCTGGGGGGGGGGGGGGTGTCAATTGGGGAAAAATGAGACACATGTAAAACCTTAGACAATAAAAAATAAATAAATAAACAATTCTATATAATAAATAAATACTAAATTCAAAATAGAAATGAAGAAGTAAAATTGTCTCTGTTTGTAGATGACATGATATACATAGAAAACATTAAAGACTGCACCAAATAAAAAACAAAAAACTGTTAGACCTAAATAAATAAATGCAGTAAAGTTGCAGAATACAAACTCAACATACAAAAATTAGTTGCATTTCTATACACCATCAACTATCAGAAAGAGAAATTAAGAAAACAATTCCATCCATAATAGTACCAAAAAGAATAACTAGGCATAAGTTAGGCATATATTTAATGGAGGAAATGAGAGACTAAAGACTGTAAGATATTAATGAAAGAAATTTAAAAAAACACACACAAAGAAATGGAAAGATATTTTATGTTCATAAATAGAAACAATTGATACTGTTAAAGTATTCATACTACCCTAAGAGATCTATAGATTCAATGCAATTCCTCTCAAAATTCCAATGGCATTTTTCACACACCCACCACATTCCCTGAAAGCTAAACAGCACCTCCCCTGCCTAAAGCCCTTTCAGAAACAGACTTTTGAGTGATTAAGATTGACAGCTGCCTAGCAGGCAAAGGTGGGCAGAGACAGAGCCTCAGGATCAGGGAAAGTTCCCTGACCCAGCCTGGGGCCCAATGCTGCTAACAAACCTACTTTAGAGCGCAGACTGGCCCCTCCTGCTTGCAGCCAAGGTCTTTGGAGACAAACACAAACCGTGGATCAGTGGATTGCTCAGAGCTTCAAGCAGGTTACTGAAAGCCAAAGGAGGACAGTTTCTGATAGTGGCTAGCGCCTGAGTACCTCACAGGAAGCCCGGAATTGGCAGACAGAAGAGTAGGATCCAAAGGGAGCCCCCTCAGGGCACTAAACACCACTTCACTTTTTTTTTATTTTCTCTTATTTATTCCCTTTTCTCTTTATTTTTTATTTTGCCTTTGTTTTTTCCCTTTTTTAATTTATGTTCTTTATCAATCTGGTCTACTGATTTGTTATTATACTAGTCTCCATTGTTTCATCCATATATCTAATTTTCCTCTTCCCTTTTCCTGCTCAATTTTTTCTCTCTTTTTTTCGCTACTCAATTTTTTTTCTCTGTTTTTTTTTTACTCCTGCTTTCCCATCTTTTTTTTTTTTGTTTTCTTATTTTAGGTCTATCTGCTTTCTCCTCTATTTTCTTTTTCAATTTTTTTTCTTCCTCCTTTATTTTAAACTGTTTTCCTTCATCTATTCCCTTAATTCTTATTTTTTTTATTTTAGCTCTGCATCTACATATTCCTTCCCCCATTTTTTTTGGTTGTGCTTTTTTTGTTTGTTTTGGTTTGTTTTCTCCTTGAATTTTTTTTCTTTCTTTTCCTATCATTCTTGCTCTCTTCTCTTTCCTAATTCTCTCTTCTCTGCTGATTACTTTTGTTGGTATTGTAGGGGGTATTATGAATGTTTTTGTTTAGTTTCTTTTGTTTCATGTTTTGTTGTGCTGTATTTTGTTCTGTTCGGTCAGCACCTCCACAACAGCTTGCAGGACGTGGTCGGGGGTGAGCCACATAGCCAACCAGAGAGGAGACTCCATCCATGAGTGGGACAATAACAATCAAGATCCAACCATAACAGGAGAATCCAAATAACTAAGGGGCTTTCCTAGAATACCCAGCTTAGGAGATTTATGAGACTGCACCAGTGGCTCCCACAAAACACCTCTTACATAAGACCACCCCACAAAATCTGGGTGGCATAGCAGTTTGATATAATACATAGAAAAGAAAACAAAGGGACAGAAAAATGGGGAGATAAAGAAACAAACCTCAAATAAAAGAAAATAAGGAATCCCCAGAAAAAGAACTAAATGAAATGGGGATAAACAATTTGTCAGATAAAGAATTCAGAGTAATGGTAATAAGGGTGCTCAAACAATTCAGTGAGAACTACAAGCAACTTAATGTGAATTATAAGGTTCTTAATGAGAGCTATACCAACATGAAAAGAGAGCTTGAAACAATAATTAAGAATCAATTGGAAATGAGGAATGACATAGCTGAAATAAAGAACATCCTGGAAGGATTCAACAGTAGATTAGAAGAAGCTGAGACTGAATTGGCAAATTAGAAGACAAGGTATTTAAAAAAAACACCCATTCAGAGCAGCAAATGGAAAAACATTTTTAAAGAAGGAGAGACTAACAGCACTTTGAGACAACATGAAATGTAACAACATTCACATAATAGGAACAGAATCTGATAAAGGAATAGAGAACCTGTGTGAAGAAATAATGGCAGAAAATTTCACTAACCTAGTGAAGGAAAAAGTCACTCAAGTTCAGGAAACACGGAGAGTCCCAATCAAGATGAACCCTAAAAGACCCACACCTAGGTACATATTAATTAAAATTGCAAACATTAAAGACAAATAAAGAATCTTAAAGGCTATAAGAGAGAGACAGAAAGTTACCTACACGGGAGATCCCATTAGACTTTTGGCTGACTTCTCAATAGGAACATTTCAGGTCAGAGGGAATGGCATGAAGTATACAAAGAAATGAAAACCAAGGGACTGAACCCAAGACTGCTCTATCCAGCAAGGCTATTAGTAAAAACTGAAGGTGAAATAAAGAGCTTCACATACAAAAAAATAGATTATTGCCGCCAAAGCAGCATTGCAAGAAATGCTAAAGGGACTGTTGTGAGAAGAAGAAATAGAGAGAAAGAGACCACAGGCTTAAAGAATAAAAATGGTAATAAATAAGTACCTGTCAATATTAACCTTAAATTTAAATGGCTTAAATTCTCTAATCAAAAGACATAGGGTAGCTGAATGGATAAGAAAACATGACCCAAATATACGTATATGCTGCCTACAAGACAGCCACCTCAGAACAAAGGACTCATGCAGACTGAAAGTAAAGGGATGGAAAAATTTTTTCCAGGCAAATGAAAATAAAAATAAAAGCTAGGGTAGCAATACTCATATATGAAAAATGACTTCAAAGTGAAGGTCATAACAAGAGATAAGGAAGACCACTTCATAATACTAAAGGGAACAAAACAAGACAAGCATATAACTCTGGTAAACATATATGCACCCAATACAGGAGCATCCAGATATATAAAAAAAAAACTTCTGGAGGATTTTAAGGGAGAGATCAACATCAATACAATCATAGTAGGGGACTTTAACACCCCACTGGCATCACTGGATAGATCTTCTAGACAAAAAATCAACAAGAAAACAGTGATCCTATACGCACACTAGATCAGATGACATTTTCAAAACATTTCACCCCAAAGCTACAGAATATACATTCTTCTGAAGTGCACATGGGACATTTTCAAAGACAGACCACATGCTAAGTCTCTACAAATTCAAGAAGATTGAAATCATATCAAGCATCTTCTCATATCACAATGGCATGAAATTAGAAATCAGCTAAAATAAAAACACTCAAAAACATTCAAACACATGGAGACTAAAGGACATGCTATTAAACAATAAATGGGTTACCAAAGAGATCAAAGAAGAAATAAAGAACATCTGAGAAACAAATGAAAATGAACACACAACACCCCAAAATCTATGGGACACAGTGAAAGCAGACCCTAGAGGGAAGTTCATAGTGTTATAAGCCTACCTAAAAAAAAAAAAGAAAGAAAGAAATTGTGCAAAAATACTACTCAGCTGTAAAAAATAAAGAAGTCTTACCATTTGTAACAGCATGGATGGACCTGGAGAGTATTATACTAAGCGAAATAAGCCAGTCCAAGAAAGATAAGTATCTCATTATCTCACTGATATGTGGAATCTAATGGACAAAATAAACTGAAGAATAAAATAGAACCAGAGACATAGAAGCATGGAACAGACTGACGAATTTCAGAGGGAACACGGGGTGGGGGCTGTGTGGGAGGGGAGTGATTAACCAGGGGACTTATATGCATACTAGAGGCCTGATGCACGAAAATTTGTGCAAGAGTGGGCCTTCCTTCCCCCAGCTGCCCGCACTAGCTTCCCTCTGGTACCCAGGACCCAGGCTGGCTTCCCTCCTCTGACCGCCAGCTGGCACCTGGGACCTGAGCTGGTTTCCCTTGGGCTGCCCGCAGACACCTGGGACCCTGGATGGCTTCCCTCCAGCCCCAGCTTCGTCAGAAAAGACATCCAGAATGACATCCAGAAGGATGTCCGGTCTAATTAGCATATTACCCTTTTATTATTATAGATATGCATAACCCATGGACACAGACAAAAGAGTGATGAAGGCCTAGAAGGCAGGTATAGAATGGAGGGGGCCAATGGAGGGGGGAAAAAAAAACACACACACACAAACAAAGGGGACATCTCTAATACTTTCAACAAAAAAAATAAATTTTAAAAATAATAAATTGTTAATGATCTAATAGAATGATAAAATTTCATAGTAAGTGAAAATCACAAATATTTAAATTTTAGTGTCTATCAATAAAGTGCTGTTACTGAAAAAAAAGAGGTAACATTTATTGGGTTTAACTGTGTAACTGACAAATCTAAGTGCTTTACATGTGTTAATTAATACAGTTTATCCTCATAGCCTGAGGAGATTGGTATTATTAACCTGTTTATAGAGAATGAAAAAAGGTCTTTCCATTCTCCTCTATGATATGGTGCTTTGTATTGTTAGGTATCACAATGAAGTGAGTTATGGCTGAGTGCAGACTTTATAAAGAAATTCTGAGTTGTCTCAAAAGAGGTACCAAGCCCTTAATGTGTGACATGTTTTCTTCTAAGTCACTCCAGACAATCATTCCAGATGTCTCTGATGGGAAACGTGGCATTTCTCCAGTCAAATTTTGGAAAAGAAGCTTGTGTGTTGTATTTTTTTAAGCGAAATGGAAATAGGATGAGTTTTTATTATTGTGTGTATATGTATGTCCTATATATTACTCTTCCAGTTGTGGACTGCTGCTGGCATCCAACAGCCCAGCTAGTGGCTTATATTATACTAGCGGCCCGGTGCACGAAATTCGTGCACGGAGGGGGGTTGTCCCTCAGCCCAGCCTGTACCCTCTCCAATATGGGACCCCTCAAGGGATGTCCGACTGCCCTCTCACAATCCAGGACTGCTGGCTCCCAACTGCTTGCCTGCCTGCCTTCCTGATTGCCCCTAACCACTCTGCTGCCAGCCTATTTGCCCCCAACTTCCCTCCTCTGCGGGCCTGGTCACCTCTAACTGCCCTCTCCTGCAGGGTTGATCACCTCCAACTGCCCTCCCTTGCAGGCTGGGTGCCTCCCAACTGCCCTCTCCTGTTGGCCATCTTGTGGTGGCCATCTTGGGTCTACATGGGGGCAGGATCTTTGACCACATGGGGCAGCTATATTGTGTGTTGCAGTGATGATCAATCTGCATATTACTCTTTTATTAGATAGGATAGAGGCCTGGTACAGGGGTGGGGGCCAGGTGGTTTGCCCTGAAGGGTGTCCCGGATCAGGTGGGGGTTCCCTTGGGGCATGGGGCGGCCTGAGCGAGGGGCCTGTGGTGGTTTGCAGGCCGGCCACACACCCTGGCAACCCAAGCGGAGGCCCTGGTATCTGGAATTTATTTTCCTTCTACAATTGAAACTTTGTAGCCTGGAGCGGAGCCAAGCCTGGGGCTCCCTCCGAGGCAGGCAGCCATTTGTGTTGGGGTTATAATTGAAACTTTGTTGCCTTAAGCGGGTGGGCCTGGCCAGGGTGGTGGAAAACTTTGCTTCCCCTGTTGCCGGCAGCAACCCTGGCCTGCTCTCTCAAGCTCCATTCTGCCGCCATTTGTTTGAATTTGTTTACCTTCTATAATTGAAACTTTGTAGCTTGAGTGGAGGCTTAGGCCTGGCAAGGCAGGCGGAAAGCTTGGCTTCCTCTGTTACCTAGGAAACCTTGCTCTCTGTGGCTGTAGCCATCTTGGTTTGGGTTAATTTTCATGCTCTCTCTGATTGGATGGTGGGCGTGGCTTGTGGGTGTGTCAGAGGTATGGTCAATTTGCATATTTGTCTATTATTAGGTAGGATATTATTCTAACTGCAATAGAATAGGGATATTTAGGAGGCAGGGAGAGAGAGGGGAGAGAAAGAGAGAGAATTTCCTGGCCAAGTTTCTCGTTTGTATTTGTATCTGAGGAGTTTATGCATATTTCAACTATTTAGAATTTAATATTTAATTAAAACTTAGTATTTAGCCAATTCGAGGGATAGAAAATCAAATAGAAACTCTGCAACAATTATATGGGTGATCTCATTTCATGTACAAAGCTGATATTATTCTTATGATATTTTGTTTGGAACAACCTTGAGTTTGAAAAATGTGGAGAGTAGAATGACCCCTGGATAAGGAAAGGGCCATCTCAGGTCCATACTGGCTTTACCTCTCTGTGTGTATTTGGAAGAGAATCTGATATTCTTGGGGCTGTTGCCCTTTGGTCAAATGGTAGGGCAGATGAGACCAAATAATTGCTCTTCCTACTTCGAGGGCTACTGTCGTGGACAATTGGAACACTGGATACAGAGAAACATTAAATTTTGACCTTATTTCTCCACTTGCCATGTGCCCTTCTTAAGGGCAAACAATCCTCATCATCAACAAAGACACCAAAACCCTCTCAGAACAGAGAATATTCAGTGGAGGTTTAGTCCCACCAAAG
Source organism: Cnephaeus nilssonii (assembly GCF_951640355.1). Taxonomy (NCBI): domain Eukaryota; kingdom Metazoa; phylum Chordata; class Mammalia; order Chiroptera; family Vespertilionidae; genus Cnephaeus; species Cnephaeus nilssonii. Next base: position 47,497,323 of record NC_137089.1, read on the forward strand.
TGTGTGTGGAGAAAGATAAAAAATAAAATGAAATTGGGAAATACAAATTTAACCATGAAGCAAGCAAAGAAAGTACAACCTCAGTGACCAGACACCTGTGTCTCATATCCCCCAATGTCTGCAATATCCCCAGGCCCAAAGGAAAGATTCCAGGACATCTAAATAGGTTTCTTGTCTCTGTGTGTGTCACAGGCCGTAGGGAGCAGGCTCGGGGCACATCTGCCTCTTTCAAAAGATTGAGAGGGGAGTGAAGGCACAGCCACAAGCCACCCTGCTTCAGGCAGGATGGGAGGCCTTCGCTCCACAGGAAAGCAGGGAGACAAGGCAAGCTTATAGCAAACCCTGCTTTCCACACCATCACCATCTGAAACACAGTACCATAAAATTGATGTTGATGATGACAATCCAGAGCAGAAGAAAACTGATAAATTATATCCTGGAAACTTTGTGTGAGAAAGCAGGAAATTGGGTAGTATATTTCAAAATAAGTGTCACACCAAAACTGTTCAAATTTAAATAATAAAGGATTCAGATTTCCACCATCTAAGAAGATCACTTTTCTAAAAGGGTTTATTCATTGTGATTTTATCTGGCATTTTATTTGGCAACTTCTTTATTTCTTCTACAATGAGGAAGAACTCTGTTATATTCTAACTATATTTTTCCTTTGTACCCAGAAACTTCTTTATCATTTCTAAGACTTTTCAAAGTGGATTTTTAGGTTCAGGTTCCAAAAATAGGCTAGAGCCAACATTAACTGAATATTTACCATGTGCCTGGACTGTGCTAAACATTTTACAGGAATTAGCTCACAGTCCTCAGAACCACACCATGGGGGCAGAGGGGGTACTGGTATTGCTCCCAAGTGATTAATGAGGAAACTGAGGCTTAGAGAGGTTAATTAAGTGATTAAAAGCCAAACAAGGACTATGTCAGGAAGCAAAGCCATGCTCATTGGGCTCCAAAGCCAAGTATTCAACTGCTAGAAGAAAGCGCAAAAGAGAGGAAAGCAAAACACTGGGCTTAGATAACCTATAAAGGAATTGGCTCTGACGAGAAAGGCAAGTTGGCTACAATACTAAATCCTAAGCAATTTTTTTCTCAGCTGGTATTTAGACATCCATTTAAAGCAGTGTTAACAGCGTCCATTGTAACCTGAGCCTGCTTCTAGCAACTGTTTTGGGTCCCGTTGATAGGGGCAGAAATAGAATATTGAGGACCAACTATAATTGTAAGAAATATTAATCATGCTCTGTTAACTGTGCTTGTTTTGTGCTGATTAAAGGAAAGCACATTCTAACCTGGCTGGGAGTTGCACATGGGACCTGGGAGCTCACCTGGAAATGCAGCCCACCCTCCCCATCAGGGAGCTGCCTATTATCATGGAAAGATTGACAACCTTGTTGCAGAAACCAGAGCCACCAGCCCTTTGAAGATCCCCCAGCCCTTTGCATACTAGCAGCCCTTTGCAAATCTCAGCCTGCATTACCTGTCAACTGCCCATTTGGCATACCCTTTTGCCTACTTCCCCATGTAATCTTTGTCCTTCTACCAACTATAAGCAGCTGGTTTATGGTGGGGGGCAGAGCAGATTTTTGTGGATGATCTGCTGCTCTCCCATACTGCCGGCAGTGTTGCAATAAACACTCCTATATACTTCAATCCTGTCTCTGCTTAATTGGCATGGACCCATTGATTGTCCAGTAAAGAACAGGACAATCCATTTTTCAGGAGATACCTCTCTCCTTTTATCCTAAAATCAGAAAATTGACAGCAGGGGGAAGCAAGAAGCACTCACTCTTGGCCATAATCTGGTTGACTTCACTTTAGGTCTCCTGTTAAGGCAGGGAAAGAGCTCTTGAATGTCTCAACAGAACTTGGAAGTTTCACCAGGCAGAATTCAGATCATGAATTTCCATGTAAGGAGGCTCTGTGGCAACGCAACTGGTAGACAGAAGTCACCACATCAATGATGAATGCTCAAACTCAGCTTGTAGCGAGAGCCATTGGGGTTAGAGAAGCCTCAATGTTCAGGCCAGGGGTCTCTCAGAGATCTCAGTGGTAGGTTTTTTGGAGCTCTGGGCACCATTGCAGATGTGTCCACAGAAGCGGTGTGCTCCTGTGAGGGGAAAAACACACAAGTCAGGAGCACTGCCAGGAACACAGACCCTTTTCATCAAACCTCTGCACACAGGACTCCATCGCTCTCTGGAACTCCCCTGTGAAGATGCAGTTTCAGCCTAAGGAGCTGCTCCTACATGAATTTAAATTTGGGCTTTCAGCTATTTCTAGTTTTTGTTTGTTTCTGGAAAGGAGGGAGGAAAAGGGGGGGGAAAGGAGTTGAAAGAGAGGCATTGAATGGCCTTTTTTCTATTGTTCTTCACCATGTGAAACTCATTATTTCACTGCTAAACTAATGATGATCCAGCCAGAAAGTCCCTGGGATCTGGGAAAGAGGCCATAATCCCCCAGGGCTCCAGGCACGTCTGTCCCCAAGGCACACGCAGAGACTGTTGAGCTATGAACATTGATGAGGCTTACCTTTGAGGGCATGATCCACACTGCTGGAGTCAAATGGAGATAAAGGCAGAGGTGGATCGAATTGGTGCAAAACTCGGGCGTCTCGACACACTTGGCCAATGCAGAAGAAGCCAAGGATGACATAGCACTGCCTGGGAGTCAGAGGCCTCGCCTGGACTCTGTGCCAGGGCCACTAGCAGTGATTCTTTCACATAGAAGCTGAGGTGGCTTTTCACCATCATGTGGCTTCAGGCAGATAAGATGGAAGTGGAGACAAGAATGCCAGCCTCCCAGACGTCTGGTTCAATGCCATTCCATTACCCCACACTGCATTTGGCAGGCAAGGCTTCCTTCTTCCATGTTTGGGGCTGTGCTTGTGCTTGGACAGTACTCAGCTATTTCCCCCAGACTGGTGCCTTTCTAAGTCGGGCAAACCACATTGGGCAACCTCAGAGCCTTCTCCTGCTGAAGTGGAGCCAACTGTAGAAGGGCCCAATCTTAAAAGTGGTGAATGTCATGCTTGCACACAGGATGTCATACCCTCTCACTTTAGATTTCTTGATATTTATTCTTATAATATAGTAATAGTAATATGCCCTACTGACAAAAATAACTTTGAGCTGGCCCAATAAATTTTCAACAAAATATTAGTAAAAGAGAGAGGAAGCATATTCTTCACTAACCCAAAAAGAAAAACAGAAATAGTGAGTAGAAGTACTAAGATTTTGATTCAGTATCTTTTAAAGAATTTCTAATGTTGATAATTTTTTAGTTGCCTGAAAGGAGAAACTGGTGTTTTAGTAGAGAAATTGATAGGGGCAGAAATGGAACGTTGGGGAACAGTTAGAATTGTAAGAAATATTAATCATGCTCTGTTAACTGTGATTGTTTTATTCTGATTAAAGAAGGCACATTCTAACCTGGCTGGGAGTTGCCTGTGGGACCTTGGAATTCACCTGGAAATGCAGCCCATCCTCCCCATTTGGAGCTGCCTATTATCATGGAAAGATTAACAACCTTGCTGCAGAAACCAGAATCGCCAGCCCTTTGAAGATCCCCAGCCCTTTGCACTTCACTAGCCCTTTGAAGACAGCCAGCCCCTTTCATACCTGCAGGCCTTTGCAAATCTCCAACCTGCTTACCTGTTAACTGCCCATTTGGCATACCCTTTAGCTACTTCCCCAAGTAATCCTTGTCCTACCCTATATAAGCAGCTGGCTTATGGGGGATTTCAGAGCAGATTTTTGTGGATGACCTGCTGCTCTCCCATACTGCTGGCAGTATTGGAATAAATGCTCATATATGATTCAACCCTGCCCCTGCTTAATTGGCTCAAATAGTGACAGGCCGCATGGACCCATTGTTTGCTCAGTTACAAAATCACTTCTTTAGAAATGTTCAACAAGAAACTAACTTACTTTGTTATAGAGAAGATTAATTCACTAATTCCATTGGAATCCCTCAGCTTTCATCCAGAGAAGAATATGGAGGTTCCATAAATCTGCATAAGGACCAGACAAATCCAGAGAGGTAGTCATGATTCCTGTCTTGGGTGACTGTAAACCAGCTCCTGCTCCATCCCTACACTCAGCTGCCCTTCAACCCACCTCTGCCTGACCCTGGCCTTTAACATCCCCCACCCTCTTCGCCCCTGGTCAGCAGGAAGTAGCCAGGACGATTTCGGGATTTCGGCGCCCCCTATCACCAAAAGGCCGGGATGTTAGGTCGAGGCAGGGGGGAAGTCCAGAGCCCATGCAAGCATCTGCAAGGTAGATGGTGACAAAGATAACCAGCGCCTTCCTAGACCCCTGGCCCGAGGCAGGAATTCCACACCTCTCAGGCCCTCCACCCTCCCCTCACTAAACAGCTGTATAAAAGAAGTACCTATGCCCCCTTTTTGGCGTGAACTTCTCTGGCCCACCCTCGGACCAGCGAGTTTCGCCCGGGAGCACAAGATTAAAACCTGCCCCCTTTTAATCGCCTGGACTCTGTGTCTTGTTTCCTGAGTCGCAAACCTTTCAATTCCGGCTTCCTGGAGCTCAGGCTAGAGAAGGAGGTAGCAAAATAATGTTTAGGTTTCCTTCCATTTTAAATCCTATGGTTTGGCAGTTAATGATGCTGATCAGAAACATGGCTGCCTCATTATCTGATATTCCTACAACAGTAGCATCAAGTTATTGGCTCTAGATTTCCTTCTTTCCTTCTGTCAGCCTGAGAGTCAACTGTGGCTTTTCTAGCAAAAAGTAACTGAAGCACCAAAAAAATATTTAGATGTACACCAGGGTCACCAGCCCTAACATTTACTAAGATTGAGCTGCCTCTAACTATGTTTTGTGAATGACTGACTGATGCCTTCAGTAAGATTTCAGAGAGTCCCCTGAGGCTGGTTGCTTTATTCTCCTGCCCTCTGGCTCCAAATTATCTGAACTATTTATAACTAGAGGCCCCATGCATCAAATTTCATGCAAGGGCCTCAGCCCTTGCAGCCCCAGCTTCGTCCTGAAGGTCGTCCAGAAGTACATCCAGAAGGTCATTTGGCTGTCCGATCTAATTAGCATATTATGCCATTATTATTATTATTATTATTATTATTATTATTATTGATTAGCTTACTGTGAGACCTAGTCCTTTCCGTTAATTAGTGACCATCAAGACAAAAACCAAAGACATCCAGATGAGGAGTGGAATCGATTCTCGGCCTTTTGGCTAAGATCAAGTGTAGTATCTGTTCTTATCAGTTTAATATCTGATACATCCTCTATCCGAGGACAATATATTAAATGGATTTTTGAAACTGGGAGTTGGAATAGGAGCTTGCTCCGTCCACTCCACGCATCGACCCGATATTGCAGTACCTCCGGGAATGGTGCACCCCCTTTGGGGTACCAAAAAAAAAAAAGAAAAGAAGACAGATGAGTGGAGGATGCCACATCAGTGAGAGTCAACATCAGAAAGCTCTGCTTTGGAGAGTCCTGTTTCTGAAGGCCAGCCTCATGACTACCCCTTTGTCATGACTCCTCCACAGGCATTGGCTCTTCTCTCCCTCAGTAGCACATTCCTGTACATGGCCAGGTGTGCAAAGCAGTTTAGTTATGTCATGTCACCTTTGCTCCACAACTATTCCTTCATCAAATATTTACTGAACACTTCTTCTAGGATGGCACTGTTCTGTGTTCTGGGGGTACAGTTGGAACCATACGTTTGCCTTCATGGGGCTTATCTTCCAGGAGTGGGAGACCAGCAGCAAGAAAACAGACCACATAACAGACAGCAACAGAGGCAATGCAGGGAAGTCAAACAAGGAGGTGCACAGGGGTTGCCGGGGCTGAGGGTGATTATCTTGTTTAAGGTCGTCCCATAGTGCTGCTCTGAGAAGGGAGCATTCGATCAGAGACCAGGAAAAATACAATTATCTGGAGTAAGAACATTCCAGTAGGAGGAAAAAGCATGTGCAGAACACTGAGGCAAGAACAGCAGCAATAACGAGACAGTGTTGTTGGGTACAGAAGGGAAGAAGAATGGGATAGATGAGGACAGAGAGTCTGGGTCATGCAAGTCTTACAGGTCACTTGAAGACTCCAACTTCTGCTCTGTATGAGACAGCAAGCCACTAGAAGCTGTTGAGCTGAATGTGACATAATCAGTCTGATTTATTGTTTAAGAGTCTACTTTCGATATAGGTGGATGATAGACTGTGGGAGCTATGGTGGAGGAGGAAACCAGGCAGTGGCTTTGCAGAGAGCCTGGTGAAAAAAGAGGGCAGCTTGAGCAATCAGGCAGCGTGAGTAACAGTGAGAAAGGGCTGGTTTCTTAATGTATCTTGAAGGTGAAGCCAACAGAATGTGTGATGAACTGGATGTGTGGCATGAGAGGAAGAGATGAGTCAAGCATGACTTCAGCTTTGGGCAGCCACAACCTCACCCACTCAGCATCTCACTCTCCTCCCCCAGGAGGTTTATCAAGGTAACTCTCTAGACAAAGACAGTCCTGTCTGTAGGAGGGGTTTGGGTAAGGAATGCACCACCCACTATATATCCCTGGGCTCCTTTTCTCTGCTCCCTGAGCAGGCAAAGGGAGTTGAACAGTCCTCTGGCAGGAAGACATTCAAAGGGAACTTTTCCTAGAATTGTGAGTAACAGAAAGCTACTAAAAATGAAGCCTGACTTTACAGGGCACATACTGGAAATGAAGGCTATTAATAGGCTCCCGCAGGAATGCTGCCATGCTGAAATAGGCTGCAAGGCACTGAGCCTCACCCAGCAGCATTCACAGGAGGTGAGAAACAGAACTCCAGAGCTTCTAAGCAGAGCATGGAAAGAAAATCATTTCATTGACTTGCCTTAGTAATGCAAAAAAAAAAAAAAAAGTCAGCAATTCTGTTTCGATCCTTAGTCTATGGCCAAACAGCTATGAGCTGGTCTGTGGCTGAAGTAAACCGAAAACTGAAAGCTTATGGGAGTAGCCAAGATAAAAGAATCCACTACAGTTTGTCAGAGATAGTGATTTTTAAAGGACTAGCAGGACATACACACCCTGGAACCTTAGAGTTAGTAAAATGGCTCACCTAAATTAGTAATTAGTAGCCACTCCCCATGAGGGATTCTGAACCAAACTCTCCAGGCTCAAATCCTGGACAAGGCACAAAGATGCTGATTTAGAAGCTTTCTGGTCCAATTCTGCCTTTGAACAAATAATGTGATTGGATGCTTCAGTTCCCTTTATCAACATTTACTGACACCTAGTAGGTCAACACAGTGGATGAACCATGCTCATATGGGACAGCATCTGTGAAACCCAATGTCCTAGTTGGACAACGAGAAAACCAGGCAGCAAAAATGAGAGTGCTTGAAAAATACCCATTTCTCTCCAGTGGTAAAAGGCAAAAATAAAAATCTGAATTCCTAGTGTGTGATTTTCTTTCTTAGCTAGTGCGTTGGAAAACTGCAGATACACAATCAAACCAATTCAGCGTAGTAAAGAGCACAGCTTAGTAGTCTAAGATCTTACTTTGTATACCAACCGTACCTGCTACCAGGGGAACTTTGAGAAAATGACATCATCTTTATGAGCCTCAATTTACTCATCAATAAAATAGGCACAACACTCCTCATTTCAGTGTTGTGAGAATCCAATGGGATAACATCCAAAGGGGCTGGTCCCTAGTGAGTTACTGCAAATGTTAGTTTGCCTTCCCGGTTGCTAATGTAAGAGAAAAACAGAGTGTAAGCCAAGGGAACTTACAGAGCCTGGGAATCCAGAAGGAAACCGTTGCAGCGGGCATATTTTCCAAATAGTGTCACTGGACACTGGTCACATATTGGGTATATTGTGAGAAACAGTGTCCCACTTCTCTTCCCCACCAGAATGTCTTCAATGCCAACACAATATTGGAGTAATTCTGCTTAGAATTTGTCCAGTTTCCAAATGATCATAAATGCCTTGTGCTTTTTCCTTTAATCTTGCAGATTTGTCATGTTTTCTCCATAATTTAAAGGACCCCTGAGTTAGTCAAAGGGCATTCGTTGAATGCCAAGTCTCAGGAAACCCCATGAAACACTTGGTTTCCTTCATCTCCTTCTGGATTTCACCTGCATATCACACAAAACCAGTTCCTCCTCAACTAGAAAGAGTCTGTGGTTGAATGAACGCTCCTTTTTTTCACTTCTTGGAAGGGATTTGGGAGAAATCTAAGTATTATTGTAAAATCCCAAACCCACTGAGTGAGCAACAGATGAGGGAAATTGTTCCATATCCTGCTGAGAGGAAATGAACAGGACTGGGAGGAAGAATGTGTCGCGTGGTGTAAAAGCTTGGTTTTGATTCTGATGCCGAACATCTGTCACACTTTTGTGCGGACCTACCAGCTCAAGCTGACAGCAAGGAACCTAAACTCACACGCCTCCCAGTGCAAACCAAGGCTGTCACCCTCAGCAGCTGTGGGAATGTGGACAGGAAGCAAAGGACCCTGGAAGAGCGAGTGTAGGAGTACATCCTGTGGGGATAGATAAAAAATAACGGCGAGGCTGTGGGAACCTCTTCCGAGCAGACACGTGAGCTGGAGACTATCCCGAGCCAAACTCTGACTCGTTACTTGCTCTCTCGGTTTATTTTCCCCGCAGTGATCTTGCTTAATTTTAGCAAAGAGAAAAAAGACATAAACCCAGAAAGCATATGATTGCGTTCTGAAGCTTTTTCTCGCACAGCTCTCATGTGGTACTGGGCAAAGGGGTACCACCAGTCTGGAACTCAGGACTGGCCATGTGGGCCAGCAGAGCACAGGCAGCGGCGGGGTGCCTGACAGTCCTTCCTGCTGGCAGAGGACGCTGGTCAGCAGGCACATTGGGGAGCTGGCCCGCGGATGGTCCCTCAGGCCCAGGGTGTGTTTTTCTATTGCATCAGCCTCCTCGGGGCCAGTGAAGAGGAGTTCTCCCAGAGTCATCCAGCCAGGAAGCAATTTATCGTTATCAGAGGCCTTATCAGAGTCTGGCATTTCTCTGAATTTCCAAGAAAACTCCATCATTGCTGGTTGTTTTTGATGTGTGTGTTTTTTGTGGGTTTGTTTGTTTTTTTTCACCAAGATTTAGAATTAATGCATCTAACCCTGCACATTAGAATTTTAAACAATAAAGTACATCTTGGGTAAGATATGTTTATAGGACTTTTTAGAGGCAGAAACTTCTTTCTGAATCCTTTTAAGGTAGTTATCAAATGGATTTTTGGAGACACCATTTTGGCAGCTGGCGTGATGCAGGTGTAGGTGATGAGCTGTACACCCAGACAGGTGCGTCTTTGCCCTCAACAGGTGCATGGCCGGGCCCTCCCAGACAGGCTCAGCCCGCCCGGACCCCACACTCTGCCCTTCCCCGAGGGGAGAGAGACCTCGGCGAGCTGTGCCTCCTCGGTGCCTGATTGGAACCCGTCTCCAGGGTGTCAGGTCTCTTTCTGATCACATTTTCTCTCCCCTCAAAGCCTGCTTTACAACGCAGACACTCTGCTTACACTGAGGGAATATGCATCAAATGCTCCATTGAATGAATGGAATTTACCTTTAGAGGATTTGCAAGTTCGCCCTTTTCTCCCTCCTCTTTCCACCCAAGAAACCCTCCACCTCATGACCTTCCCCTGAGTCTCCTGTGTATGCAGTTCCTCAGGAGGCCAAGTGTTGGAAGCCTCCTTCCTCCTAGGCGGCAGCTGTGTCTCAAATTCAAGCCTCAGCTCAGAGACCCCACACTCATCCAGCGTGCTTTGTGCTCGTGTAAGTTTCATTTCCGTTTGATCTAGATGTTACACCTAGTTTTTCTTTAAAGAAATGCTCCCTTACCTCCATGACTTCATGGCACCCCTTTCTTCAAAACTTTCCTTCCTTCCTACCTTCTTCCCTCCCTTCCTTCCTTCCACACCCTCGTGCTCTTCTCGGACAGGACGGGGCAGGCCATCCCGGGTGAGGCCCCGTGTGAACTTGGAAGTTATTTCCGTGCCGTTGCACCAGAGCCTCTTACAGGGTGGCCTTTCCTTTCCCTCGCTTCCAGCAGCTGCAGTCAGCATGTCGATTCTTGCTCTGCCTGCATCCCTCTCTTCCTGTGGGTATAAGTTTACCTTCTATTGTGGGCCCGCCTAGACTAAAGCAGTCCGCCCAGCGAACTTCAACCCACCCTGGGGTTTTACTGGCTGAATGTGAACATCCACCTGCGCGGCGGTAAATGAAAGGGGACGGGTAAAGGACGTTCCCACGAAACACAAAATAATCACAAAGGAGGAGAATTAAAAATACCGCAGAATGTGGTGCTGAACATCTCGCAGAGCATCTTCTGATTTCACAAGTCTGATGGAAATATTCTGAAGGTATTAATACAATGCAGATGTTAGAGAAGTTGACTTAGAATTCTGCTGAACAAATGACCCTATTGGGAAGTCGTTTCCAGTCTCCAGGGACATTCCACAGAGGGCCCAGCTGACTGCCTCATATTGAAACAACATGTCCAAGACACATTCCAGCTAGAAGAAAACGGAGCAGGGCCACTCTCACCAAATATAAATCATGAGGCAAAAGGGCAACTTAACTCCCTCAGCTCTCTCCTCCCGCCTTCCCTGATTCACCCTCTACCTTCCTCCCACCCTCCTCCAGCCCCCAAGGAAAACAGACATTGAAGAAAAGACTGCCAAACCAAGCTGACTCAGGCGCCAACTGGAGGCCCAGCACGGCCCAGATGGCAGCCGTTAGGGAAGTTCACAGCTCTTGGCGCTGCGGCCCTGATGTTTTTACTTCGCTGCAATTTGTTTCTGATCTTCACTCAAATCCTTACAACGCTGGGGTCCCCTGGAGAGCTTATACTTTGACCTTATGACAATTAACACCAGAGGCCAAGGGAAAAATAGATAAGAGAAAAAGTCTATTGAGAGGGAGATGGTAGGAAAGCGAGGTGGGGTCTGATTACTGAAGTAAATGTGTTATTTGTGAAATTATTTCCCATCCAATAAAAAGAATGCAGTGTCTTTAAAGAGACAAATTGCCAAGATGGAAAGAAAGTCCTCTTTCAAAAACTGCCAGACCTGGTGATGTGTGCTCAGAAAAGGACACAAACGAGCTGAAGTTGAGGCTGAAGACCTTCCCAGGGTGGACAGGGCCTTTCACAGCCCCGTTTGGCTACAGAAATGTTGTGGAGTAGAGGAGGGTACCTGTCTAGACCCTGCCTGCCCTCACCCCTGAGGCAAATCCAAGTTCTAGTCCAGAACCTGCGGTCTGGATTACGGATTCCCGGGGCCACCAGGTGGCCTCCCGAAGGTCACCAGGCAGAGCAGGCAGCGGCATCTGTTCTCACTTCTCAGACATGGCACAAGGTGGCAGGGAAGGAGAGAACACAGACAACAGCTGGATGCAGCCCGACATGTCACCAGAAAGCAAGGGGCAGTGACATCAAAGCTTTCCCAGTGGCGCCCCCACCAGCCCTACTGAAGAAAAGCAGGCGTGTCTGGAAATTCACCCAGAGATAAGGACTTGGGAACAAATGCACCCAGAGAAGCTTGGTTAATGCCCAGCCTGGACACAGGAACGTCAAAGCAGAGTCACCAAAGCCAGGAGCCCTTCCAAGCACAGGTGAGGCCCGGGCCTCCTGTCCCTAGTTTCCGTCCTCCTCCCTCCCCCAGTCCCCCATACATGCAGGGCCCAAGGCAGCGACCAGAGATAAGGGATGCCAGATGGGGCATTTGCTTAATTCAGATCTTGGTTTCCTTTTAACTCTCTTTGTTTTTCTTTCAAAGACAGTCCTTATTTAGGGCTTGCTCCAGATCTGAAGTGAGGGGCTGGGGTGACGGGAACCAGCTGACGTTTGCTGTGCTTGTGGTTTGCTGGGAGACCAGGCCTTCTCCCATGGAGACTCCTGAGGAGGAGAGCCCCAGAGGGCTGGGGGCTGCCCATAAATCAGCCGTCCCAGGAGAAAACAGCACCGAGCATGACAGATAGAACATGGTTCTCATCCTCAGAGAGGTGTATGAGCAAACAGAGCAGCAAGGCCAGCTAAAGAGGCGAGTTCTCAAGAAAGTTCCAAGTTAGAAAGAAATAGACCACATTATTTCTCCCCCCTAGATAATTTATCAGAAAACAAGATGATTCTTATCCTTAGCAGCTGAAAGTTTGGGCTTACTCAGGAAACAAAATGTTCTTTTGATAAAGGACACTGACTAGCTCCTACTATGAGTCCTGCTTTGGGGTCTGTCCACAGTGGAGAGGGCGGAGGTCTGCCTGCACACTCCCCTGGATCAGGGGATTCAAAGAGCTGAGGAGAGAAATTTGCTCAAGTTTAGGGAATGAGGTAGGCTCACAGTGGAAGCAGACTCTAGACTGAGATCTGAATGAATTACCCAGGTAATGATTACAATTATTTTTTAAATTACAATTATTTTTAATATATTGATTTTAGAGGGACAGAGAGGAAGGGAGAGAACCATCAATTTGTTGTTCCACTTATCTATGCATTCATTGGTGGATTCTTGTTTGTGCCCTGAGCAGGGATCAAACCCACAACCTTAGTATGTCTGGGGAAGCTCTAAACAACTGAGCTACCTGGCCAGGGCTGAACAGTATTTTAGGCAAAGGGATCTGCCTGTCATTCTCTAGGGCCTGGTACAGAGAGAGGGTGGGAGGTGGAAGAAGAGGATGCTGTGGAGGGAGTTTAGTCTGCAGAAGCGCGCAGTGACAAACTGCTAACCAAACTAGTAAGCCATGTTAAGGAGACTTCTTTTTTTAATTTTTTCATTGTGATACAATACACATAATATAACATTTACTATTTCAAACATTTAAGTGTACAGTTCCTAGGTGTCAAGTACATTTATATGGTTGTGCAACTATTAACAACATTTATTTTCAGAACTCTCTTCATCCTGCAAAACGGAACCTCTATACCCATTACACAACAACTCCCCATACGCTGCCCCCCAATGGCCAAGCACTAGTCTACTTTCTGTCTTTGTGACTTGACTACATTAAATACTTCATATAATTGGAGTCATAACATACAGTATTTGCTTCACTTAACATTACATCTCCAAGGTTCAACAATGTTGTGGCATATGTCAGGATAATTTTCCTTTTTAAATCTGAATAATTATGTCATTGTATGTGCTAGTATACATCACATTTTGTTTATTCACTTATCTGTTCATGACACTTGAATTGCTTCACCATTTTAGATATTGTGGATCTGCTGATATAAACATGGGTGCACAAATATCTCTTCTAGACTGTGCTTTCATTTTCTTAGATATACTAGTACACGCAGAAGTGTGATACCTGGATCATATGGTAATTCATTTTTAACTTTTTGAGAAATAGCCATACTATTTTCTATTGCAGCTGCATCATTTTACATTCTCGCCAACAGTGCACAAGTATTCCAGTTGCCTCACACCTGCCAGCACCTGTTATAAGAATTAGACTTATCAAGAGAAAGTCTTTGAAATATTTTTTAAACTTCCAATGCAGAGGGTTGAGTTAACCTTATTCTCCATTCTCATCATTAGCCCCTAAAATCATTACATTTTATTGACTCCAATACCCCACCCTATTGGCTTTCCTTTCAAAGGCAATGTCTTTAAATGTATTTCTTCTTATTCAAGGTGTTTTGTAGTCTTATGCACATGTATTCTATTTTATGTAAATGGATGTTGTAATTTATCTTATTACATTTCCTGTCCTTTTAACCAAGTACTGTTTTTCAGACAGTCCATGTCACTACACACACACCAAGTCCATTGCTTCTAACCTGCACCACTTCCCATCTACCCCCAGGTTATTCTAGCTCCCTACCCCCACATACCAAGCTGCAATGAACATCTTCAGACTGTCCCTTCAATGACCCACCTGGGGATTTCCAAGGAGCCCATAGCTGGTAACAGGCCATCCCATACTAGATCTGGTTCAAGGGGCCCAGGTTCTGTCCAGAATGGCTGTCCAGCTTGCACACCCACCATCAGTGTGTGAGGGTTCCCACGAGGAGGGAGCTGTGGTAAGAAATTATGTTGGGAAAAAAGCTGAGCTTGCAAAACAGATTCAAATTTAGACTTCAGTTTCTAAATAGTGGAGCCATTGAGGATTTTAACAACATTCTTTTTTTTTTTTTATTTAACTATTTGGGTTTTTTTTGTTTTTGTTTTTTTAAATTTAATAAATCTTTATTGTTCAGATTATTACAATTGTTCCTCTTTTTCCCCCCATAGCTTCCCTCCACCCAGTTCCCACCCCACCCTCTGGCCTTACCTCCCCCGCACTGTCCCCATCCATAGGTGTACGATTTTTGTCCAGTCTCTTCCCGCACCCCCCACACCCCTTGCCCCCTGAGAATTGTCAGTCCACTCCCTTTCTATGCCCCTGATTCTATTATATTCACCAGTTTATTCTGTTCCTCAGATTTTTTTATTCACTTGATTTTTAGATTTACTTGTTGATAGACATGTATTTGTTGTTCATCATTTTTATCTTTACCTTTTTCTTCCTCTTCCTCTTCTTAAAGAATACCTTTCAGCATTTCATATAATACTGGTTTGGTGATGATGAACTCCTTTAGCTTTTTCTTATCTGTGAAGCTCTTTATCTGACCTTCAATTCTGAATGATAGCTTTGCTGGGTAGAGTAATCCTGGTTGTAGGTTCTTGCTATTCATCACTTTGAATATTTCTTGCCACTCCCATCTGGCCTGCATAGTTTCTGTTGAGAAATCAGCTGACAATCATATGGGTGCTCCCTTGTAGGTAATTAACTGTTTTTCTCTTGCTGCTTTTAATATTCTCTCTTTGTCTTTTGCTCTTGGCATTTTAATTATGATGTGTCTTGGTGTGGTCCTCTTTGGGATTCCTTTTGTTTGGGGTTCTGTGTGCTTCTTGAACTTGTAAGTCTATTTCTTTCACCAGGTGGGGGAAGTTTTCGGTCATTATTTCTTCAAATAGGTTTTCAGTATCTTGTTCTCTCTCTTCTTCTGGCACCCCCATAATTCAGATGTTGGTATGCTTAAGGTTGTCCCAGAGGCTCCTTACACTATCATCATATTTTTGGATTCTTTTTTCTTTTTGCTTTTCCAGTTGGGTGTTTTTTGCTTCTTTGTATTTCAAATCTTTGACTTGATTCTTGCTGGGTCTGAATCTTCTGACTTGTTCCTCTAGTCTGCTGTTGGGTCTCTGTATAATTTTTTTTTTTCAGTCAGTGTATGTTTAATTTCTAGTTGATCCTTTTTCATATCCTCGAGGGTCTTGCTAAATTTATCGGCCTTTTCTAGGAAATTCTTGAAAAACCTTATAACCGTGGTTTTGAACTCTATATCCAGTCATTTGCTTTCCTCCATTTCTTTCATTTGTGATCTGTTTCTTTGTCTCCGCATTTTGGCTGCTTCCTTGAGTTGGTAGAGTAGCTTTGTGTGGTAGGTGTCCTATATGGCCCAGTGGCTCAGCCTCCCCCAGTTACCTGGGGTGGACACTCTTGGTGCACCCCTTTGTGGGCTGTGTGCACAGCCTTGTTGTAATTAAGTCTTGATTGCTGTTGGTATCACTGGGAGGAATTGACCTCCAGGCCAATTGGCTGTGAAGATCAGCTGTGTCTACAATGGGATAACTTCTGTGCTGGAGACACCCTTATGGGAGAAGACTTGCAAAAGCCTCTGTGCTCAGCTTGAATGGGGTGGAGTTTCAGGGCGGAGCAGACAGTCTTAGCTTCCCATCAGCCCTGCCCTATGAGGCCCCTGGGTCTCAATGTCCCTTGGTAATCCCTGCAAGCACCTCTGAGAGAAAGCTGCCCTCGAGTTTCGCCCGCTGCCAGACAGTCCAGTTTCTCCCCAAATGAGTCTGGTTTCCCAGAAACTTGCCCGGAACTGGAGTTCAGCGCAATCAGGAGCTTCCGTCTCCCTCCCACTTTAGAAAGCCAGCCGTGCACTCTGACCCTGTCCTCTAGGTGCACATCTCCATACCTCAGCCTTTTGCAGCTCCTCTGAGTCTCAATGTGCTTTCCTCTTTCCTTCTACTTGTAGAAGGACACCTGGATGGTGTCCGTTTTGTCTTTTAGTTGTAGTTTTGATATTGTTGTGCAAGGCAGCAGTTAGGAGTTATCTATGCTGCCATCTTGGTTTCTCCAACAACATTCTTAAAGAAGGAAAATGATCCTAACTTTCATATTCCAAATAATACTTAGGCAATACCTTTCTTCTTATCCAAAAAACTATTGAAAATTAGAATTGACCAAGAAGGTCAAACCTCAGAGATGAAGTTCTCTGTCCCATACTCCCCACACCCTTTCCTCACACTTGGAAGCTTATGAGACTTTAAAAAATACATGTCAGATTTAACTTCTAATAAGAAAGTATAGTTGAGGCAAGGATTAGGGGATTTCACCACACTGGTGTGACATTCAGTCTATGTTCTTGTAACCTGTACTCACATAATTGAGTGTACACTTAAAACTGTAGATTGAGTGGGGAACTTAATTAAAGATGAAGGGTGGAGTCAGGAAAGAGAGTGAGGGGGAAAGTTCTAGACAGAGGTGAAGTCTCCTAAGTAGATGTTGTAATAGGAGCCACTATAAAACAGGAGGTCAGAAGGCATCCCTCTTGGGGGTCCCTCTTAACCTACTATCAACATCATAAAAGGGAACTTTTTTTTAAATATATATTTTATTGATTTTAGAGAGGAAGGGAGAGGGAGAGAGAGATAGAAATACCAATGATGAAAGAGAATCATTGATGGTTGCCTCCACCACACCCCCTACTGGGGATCGAGCCCACAACCCAGGCATGTGCCCTTGACTGGAATCAAACCGGGACCCTTCAGTCCACAGGCCGACGCTCTATCTGCTGAGCCAAACCAGCTAGGACCATAGAAAGGAACTTTGCAGTGCAGAGGAACATAGCAGTATAAGGAGACACCCAAGACAGTGGCATCCTCCTGATTCACATAGCATAAGGATTAAGGATAAATAAATTATATATAAACTAGAAATTAAAACTCTAGATCCGTTACTTACACACTTGGCTCTCTAAACCCTGGTTTGATTATCCATAAAATGGTGGCAATAACAATCTCTACTTCTCTTTGTTCAGAGGGCTCACTTATTTTTTGTTCCAGGCACTGCTCTGGGTATAAGGAGATTCAGCAATGAGCAAGTCAGACCTGATTTATATTATCAGGAAGCTTATACCCTAGTGGGAAACGATGGTGACAATAATAATTTCATAAATATATTACCCAAAAAAAAACTACAGCTATGGTAACCCAGATGTTATCTGAGGACTCCCAGCTCCTTAAGATCTAGACAATATTATTGTCTACCTCTTTTCTGAGCCCTATGGAGAAAATCCGGTGATCTCTCAAATTTTTTTGCAAACCAATTTTCAGGAACTTACTTCTCAGGTTTATCTCTGCCTCCTATTTCCTACCTTCTCTGAATTCTTTTCTACACATATTACATCAGCTAAGTCTTTCCTTTACACATGTACATACTCACAGCAGTGACATAAGGTTTTATTGAGGAATTTAGAGCTATGGATGGGGGCTCAGGGAGAATCAATGCAAAACCTTAAAATTTACTTCAGTTGTATGTGTTTATGTTCCTTCTGCCACTGGGCCATGTGGTTCAGTTTCCTCTTCTGTGTACCCCAATTCTCTCTTCTCTGTTCTCCTTCAACCCTCAACACCACATACCTTCTCTCATCCTTCTGGTGAAACAAGTCCCATCAAGCTCTCCAGTGACGCCCAGCACTGAGTTCAGTGGGTGGTAGTCCTCTCCCTCATCTCCCTTTGACCTTCCAAAGCTTCCACACTTTCCTCTCCAAATGCTGCTTTCTCTTGGCTTGTGTGCCTCACCACTCTCTGCCAACTCTGCACTTAACTCTTTGAAGCTCACGCTTCAAAATGTGGGATTTCTTTTTTTTTTTTCCAATTTTTTTATTAAGGTATTATATGTGTACATATCTTACCATTGCCCTCCCCACACCCCACTCCCATATATGCCCCCACCCCCCAGAGTTTTGCATCCATTGGTTATGCTTATATGCATGCATACAAGTCCTTTGATTGATCTCTTATCTCCCCCATCTCTCCCTAACCTTCCCCCTGTAATTTGACAGTCTGTTTGATGCTTTACTGTCTCTGTATCTATCTTTTTGTTCAAGTTTATAATGTTCTTTATTATCCATAAATGAGTGAGATCATGTGGTATTTTTCTTTCATTGACTGACTTATTTCACTTAACATAATGTTCTCCAATTCCTCCCAGGTTGCTGCAAATGATGAGAATTCCTTCTTTTTTATGGCAGCATAGTATTCCATTGTGTAGATGTACCACAGTTTTCTGATCCAGTCATCTGCTGACGGGCACCTAGGCTGTTTCCAAATCTTAGCTATGGTGAATTGTGCTGCTATGAACATAGGGGTGCATATATCCTTTCTAATTGGTGTTTCTAGTTTCTTCGGATATATTCCCAGGAGTGGGATTACTGGGTCAAATGGGAGTTCCATTTTCAGTTTTTTGAGGAAACTCCATACTGTTCTCCACAGTGGCTGCACCAGTCTGCAATCCCACCAGCAGTGCACGAGGGTTCCTTTTTCTCCGCATCCTCGCCAACACTTGTCGTTTGTTGATTTGTTGATGATAGCCATTCTGACAGGTGTGAGATGGTACCGCATTGTTGTTTTGATTTGCATCTCTCGGATAATTAGTGACGTTGAGCATGTTTTCATGTGTCTCTTGGCCTTCCTTCTGTCTTCTTTTGAAAAGATTCTATTTAGGTCTGTTGCCCATTTTTTTATTGGATCATTTATCTTCCTTTTATTAAGTTGTATAAGCTGCCTGTAGATGTTGGAGATTAAACCTTTATCAGTGATGCCATTTGCAAATATGTTCTCCCATGCAGTGGGCCTTCTTGTTGTTTTGTTGATGGTTTCTTTTGCTGTGAAAAAGCTTTTTATTTTGATGTAGTCCCATTTGTTAATTTTCTCTTTAGCTTCCATTGCCCTAGGGGCAGTGTCAGTGAAGAATTTCTTTTGGCATATGTCTGACATTTTGCTGCCTGTGGATTGCTCTAGTATTTTTATGGTTTCCCGTCTTATGTTTAAGTCCTGTATCCATTTTGAGTTTATTTTTGTGTATAGCGTAAGTTGGTGATCAAGCTTCATTTTTTTGCATGTATCTGTCCAATTTTCCCAACACCATTTATTGAAGAGACTATCTTTATTCCATTGTATGTTCATGCCTCCTTTGTCAAATATTAATTGAGCATAGTGGTTTGGGTCAATATCTGGATTCTCTATTCTGTTCCATTGATCTATGTGTCTGTTCTTGTGCCAGTACCAGGCTGTTTTGAGAACAGTGGCTTTGTAATACAGCTTGAAATCTGGTATTGAGATCCCTCCTACTTTATTCTTCTTTCTCAGGATTGCTGTGGCTATTCGGGGTCTTTTTTTATTCCAGATGAATTTTTGGAGAGTTCTTTCAAGGTCTGTGAAATATGCCGTTGGTATTTTAATGGGGAGTGCATTGAATCTATAGATTGCTTTGGGTAGTATGGACATTTTAATGATGTTGATTCTACCAATCCATGAACATGGTATGTTCTTCCATCTGTATACGTCTTCCTCTATCTCTTTTTTCAGTGTCCTGTAGTTTTCCGTGTATAGGTCTTTTACCTCCTTAGTTAAGTTTATTCCTAGGTATCTTAATTTTTTTGGTGCGATGGTAAATGGGATTGCCTTTTTAGTCTCTCTGTCTGTAAGTTCACTATTGGTGTATAGAAAGGCCATAGATTTCTTGGCGTTAATTTTGTATCCTGCTACATTGCCGAATTCATTTACTAAGTCTATTAGTTTTTTGACGGAGTCTTTCGGATTTTTTATGTACAATATCATGTCGTCTGCAAATAAAGACAGCTTTACTTGTTCTTTTCCAATTTGGATGCCTTTTATTTCTTCTTCTTGTCTAATTGCAATGGCTAATACTTCCAGTACTATGTCAAACAGGAGTGGTGAGAGTGGGCATCCCTGTCTTGTTCCTGTTCTTAGGGGAAATGTTTTTAGTTTTTGTCCATTGAGTATGATGTTTGCTGTGGGTTTATCATATATAGCTTTTATTATGTTGAGGTATGAGCCATCTATTCCCACCTTGTTGAGAGTTTTTATCAAGAAAGGGTGTTGGATTTTGTCAAATGCTTTTTCTGCATCAATTGATATGACTATGTGATTTTTATCTCTCAATTTGTTTATGTGATGTATCACGTTTATTGATTTGCGGATATTGTACCATCCTTGCATTCCTGGGATAAATCCTACTTGGTCATGGTGTATGATCTTTCTGATGTACTGCTGGAGCCGATTTGCTAGAATTTTGTTGAGGATTTTGGCATCTATGTTCATGAGGGATATTGGTCTGTAATTCTCTTTCATTGTGTTGTCTTTATCTGGTTTTGGTATTAGGGTGATGCTGGCTTCATAGAAGGAGCTTGGAAGTGTTCCTTCCACTTGAATTTTTTGGAATAGTCTGAGGAGGATAGGTTTTAGTTCTTCCTTGAATGTTTGGTAAAACTCTCCTGTGAAGCCATCAGGCCCCGGGCTTTTGTTTGCCGGAAGCTTTTTGATGACTGCTTCAATTTCGTCCATAGTTATTGGCCTATTGAGCTGTTTAGATTCTTCTTGATTGATTTTTGGAAGGTTATATTTTTCTAGGAATATGTCCATTTCCTCCAGGTTGTCCAGTTTGTTGGAATAGAGTTGTTCGTAGTATTTTGTAACAATCCTTTGTATCTCAGCGGGGTCTGTTGTTATTTCACTTCTTTCATTTCTGATTTTGTTTATTTGGGTCCTCTCTCTTTGCTTCTTGGTGAGCCTGGCTAGAGGTCCATCAATCTTGTTTATCCTTTCAAAGAACCAGCTCTTGGTTTTGTTGATCTTATGTATTGTTTCTTTGGTCTCTATGTCATTTATCTCCGCTCTGATCTTTGTTATTTCCTTCCTTCTGATTACACTGGGCTTTTCTTGCTGCTCTTTTTCTAGCTCTTTGAGTTGTAGGGTTAAGTAATTTATTACCATTGTTTCTTGTTTTTTGCAATAGGCCTGTAGAGCTATGAACTTCCCTCTCAAGACTGCTTTCGCTGTGTCCCATAGATTTTGGATTGTTGTGTTTTCATTGTCATTTGTTGCCATGATGTTTTTTATTTCTTCCTTGATCTCTCTGGTGACCCAGTCCTTGTTTAATAGCATGCTGTTTAGTCTCCATGTGTTTGATTTCTTTGGATTGTATTTATTGTAGTTGATTTCCAGTTTTATGCCACTGTGATCTGAGAAGATGCTTGATATAATTTCTATCTTCTTGAATTTGAAGAGACTTTGCCTGTGACCCAGCATATGGTCTATCTTTGAAAATGACCCATGTGCACTTGAGAAGAATGTATATTCTGTGGCTTTGGGGTGAAATGTTCTGAAGATGTCAATTAAATCCATCTGGTCTAGTGAGTCATTTAGGATTGCTGTTTCTTTGCTGATTTTTTGTTTAGAGGATTTGTCCAGTGGTGATAGTGGGGTATTAAAGTCTCCTACTATGATTGTGTTGCTATTAATCTCTCCCTTGATATCCTCCAGGAATTTTTTTATGTATTTGGGTGCTCCTATATTGGGAGCGTATATGTTTACCAGAATTATTTCTTCTTGTTGGATTTCTCCCTTTAGTATTATGAAGTGGCCTTTCTTATCTCTTGTTATGGCATTTACTTTGAGGTCTATTTTGTCAGATATAAGTATTGCTACCCCAGCTTTTTTTTCATTACCATTTGCCTGAAAGATATTTTTCCATCCCTTCACTTTCAATGTGTGAGTCTCTTGTTCTGAGGTGGGTCTCTTGTAGACAGCATATATATGGGTCGTGTTTTTTTATCCATTCAGCTACTCGATGTCTTTTGATTGGAGCATTTAGTCCATTTACATTCAAAGTTATTACTGAAAGGTATTTGTTTGTAGTCATATCTATTTTTGTGTCTGTATTCCTTCTTACCTGTTTATTTCTTCTTTTTACAGTATTCCCTTTAGCAATTCTTGCATTGCTGGTTTGGTGGTGATAAACTCCCTGAGGCTTTTTTTGTCTGCAAAGCTCCTGATTTCCCCTTCAATTTTGATTGATAGTCTTGCTGGATATAGTATTCTTGGATTCAGTCCTTTGCTTTGCAACACTTTGTATACCTCCTTCCATTCACTTCTAGCTTGTTGTGTTTCTGATGAGTAATCATTTGACAATCTGATGGGTGTTCCTTTGTAGGTAACTCTCTGTCTCTCTCTTGCCGCCTTTAGGATTCTCTCTTTATCATTTATATTTGCCATTGAAATTATGACATGTCTTGGCGTGGGTCTTTTTGGGTTGATCCTGCTTGGGACTCTCTGTACTTGCGTAACTTTTATCTTTCCCATATCCGGGAAGTTTTCTGTCATTATTTCTTCGAATAGATTTTCTAATCCCTGCTGCTCTTCTTGTCCTTCTGGCAGCCCTATTATACGCATGTTACTTCGTTTCAGGTTGTCCCGAAGCTCTCTTAGGCTTTCCTCCTGCTTTTTAATTTTTTTCTCCAATTGCTGTTCATATTGAGCTTGTTTCTGTACCTGATCTTCTAACTCACTAATTCGGTCCTCTGCTTCTTGTAGTCTACTGTTGAAACTTTCCATGGTGTTTTTGATTGTAGCTATATGACTTTTCATTTCTTCCTGATTCTTGCATAAGTTGTTGATTTTCTCATCCATCCGATGTATAAATTCCATGACCATTACTCTGAACTCCTTTTCGGTCATGTTGCAAGCTTCAGTTTCACTAATTTCCTTTCTTGGCGACTCCACATTTTCTTTCCTCTGTGAGTTATTTCGTTTCCCCATTCTGGCTATTACCAGAAAGCTCAAGCTTCCGTTTGCGTGGACCTGGGCCTTGTGCTGTGGGGACTTCGCTCCACCCTAGTTTCACTGAAGTGCTCTGACACTAGGACGTGTGGCTGTCTTTGGTTGGTGGGAACCAGACTTGCCCAGGATCAGTGTCCCCAGTGTTCCGTGTGGTCTCGTGTGCACGTTTAGAATCAGGGGCCCTGTCTGCACCACACTGTTGGTATGTGCCGAGAATGAGATCCTTAGCATGTGCCAGGAGTCAGAGTTTCCCTGTGTCTGCACCAAGACTCGAGTGTCAAAGTCTCTGTTGCCTTGTGCGGTTTCTCGTTGAGAATCAGGGTCCCTGTGTGTGCACGCACCAACAATTGGGGTCGCTGGCTCTTAGTGTGAATGCGCTGTGAGTCAGGGATCCCAGGCAGCTGTGTCCGGCGTGCCAAATTCCCTGAAGTGGAGCTGCGTCCTGTGTGTGCTCTCTCTACTGAGCCAAACCGGCTAGAGCACACATTCTTAAAAACCTGAAGGTGAGCTGGCTCAGTGCACTCTCCCAAAGTCCCGGAAGGGGGGCGGAGTCCGTCCTGCGCGCCAAATTCCCCAAAGGGAAGCCCCTCTTTGCACGCTCTTAAGAATCCCCGAAGGGGGAGCTGTGACCCGCGAGCCAAATTCCCCCAAATTCCCCGAAGGGGAGCCCTCTGTGCGCACTGACAGATTTCCCCGACAGCGAGCTGCTTCTGTCCCGCGCGTGAGCGCGCGCCAAATTCCCTAAGAGGGAGCGCGTCCCTGCGCAAAGCTCGGCAGCTTGGGCCAGGGGCTGGTCTATCAGTTACTATGGCGCTGTCTGTGCGTGCGCCTGTGAGCAGCTTGTGCGAGGGGCGGGTCTATCAGTTACTATGGCGCTATCAGCGCCTGCGAGGAGGGGGATAGGCTCTTTGACTCACGGAAATCTGCCGGGAAGTCTGGATTCTTGTTGTCTGTTGGTCTGAAGCTGTGATAGCAGTTCTCTGTCCCCAGTGGCTGCAGGGCCCTGGTTTGTGTCAGAAGCCAGGATCCGAGTCTCAGGCAGCTCTGTTTCTCAAGATGGCGTGGTCTCCGCGTCCGCACCAGCCGCCGAGAAGTGTCCGCTTTGTGCGCGGGGCTCCGCCGTCTAGGGCTGCCCTGTTCGGGAGCCCCTTGGAAGACCTGCAGAATCTAACTGACCCTAGCTCATACACACACACACACCACACAAAATGTGGGATTTCTTGAAGGATTAGCCCCAGGCCCACTTTTTCTCTCACTTTATGCACCAGAGGTCAACAAAGCTTTAAAAGTCAGATAGCTAGTATTGTAAGCATTGTAGACTATAGGGTTATGTTGCAACTGCTGAATTCTGCCCATGTAGCACAAACGCAGCCATAGAAGGTTTGTAAACTCACAAGCATGACAGTGTTCCAATAAATCTTTTTTTTGCAGAAGCAGGTGGCTGGCTAGATTTGGCCTGTGGGCCTGCATTTGCCAACCCCTCCACTCTACTCTATCCTTAGTGAACAAATCCATTCTCAATGTTTCAACTACTATATAAATTTGTGGTTTCTACTAGGTTTCTCTTCTGAGTTCCAGACCTATTTTTGCCTCTTTAGATAAATAAAATGCTCCCCAACTCAACATCCTCACATGGACCTCATGGCCTTTCCACTGTTCACTCATCCCCTTTCTGTTTTCTACCTCAGAAATGATACACTCTTCGGGAGTCATTCTGAACACCTCTTTCACCCTCAACCTCCATATTTAAATCCATTTAATTCTCTGCACAATACATGCATGCCTGACTTTGCTGCCCTGAAGATGAAAGGATTTGGGATTACAGTGAGGAGCGATGTGTCAGGCCTTCCTTCCCATAAAATGACTTCAGCTCCTAAATTAGCCCCGATGCTCCATTCTCTCAGAGCAAATGATTTAAACTATCTTAAGTGAAGAGCAATTTCATTATCTGAACAAAGGAATTCACTCAAAATAAATAAAAGAGCAAATGATTTAAACTATCTTAAGTGAAGAGCAATTTCATTATCTGAACAAAGGAATTCACTCAAAATAAATAAATAAATCTTAAGTGATTTTTGAGTTTAAAGAGAAGCTTACCTACTTACATATAAGTTGAACATCAAAATACTGTAGTTTATGTCCCCACCTATACTCTATGTTCGTAAATAGGGATCCATTAAGCAGCATCCTTCTGAGGTGCTAATATTGAGGGGTGTCCTACTTAGCATCCTCTTAAAATTTAGGTAAAGTTCCCCATCTGGCAGATGGCACATGCAATACAGGCGACATTACAAGGTGCTGGAGTTGACTGCATGAGGGAGCTATCTTTTCTGATGCTCTCCAACCTATTCTTGCTGAAAAAGGCAGAAAACCAAGAATCACAAAACCCGCTCTTTCAAAGCTTCTTGTTTCCTCCTCAGTAGAGAGTTGGAAAATATGCAACCATGGTGAGGCGTGATGAGGACTCAGCTACGCCCGGAGGTTACAGAAGGATACCTATGCCAGGCCCATACTGTCCCACCAATGTGGCCATGGAGAATTCCGGAGAATACTGGGAAGGAAAAGGAGGGAATCCTCAACCTTGGACCAGAGCTGGACTGCAGACCACTGAAATCTGTGTGTCTCAACAAGTCTCAAGAAGAAAAATTCTTGGAAGCTGACAAGGCAGCAAGTGAAAACAAAAGATTCTAATTTGTAGGAAACAGGACATAATGTAGAGAGATTTGTTTTGTTTGGGGAGAAAAAATAAACAATAGACCATTGAACTCAGGTCAGGATTGCACAGCAGGCTTTCCCCAGAACTGAGAGCAGATAAAGAAGGAAGTGTGGCAGAGACATGTATTAAAAAAAATAAGCTATTTTGAGGAACGTTGTCTTAAACCCAATATGGCTTCTTTCTTCGTACAAAATAGCATCTTCATGAACAGACTGACCCAATCCTTTATGGTGAAAAATCCCCAAGCCTGTAGGAGAGAGCTCTCTGGTTTCTTTATGCAGATCCCTGACAGAAGGCTGGGTGCTTCTAAATGATGCACACTGCTGTCTTCTCTCAGTGGATTGCCTCACTGAGTGAGTCACTCGCCAAGTTTACATTTGACTTTGTAATCTGTAGGCCAAACCCCCAGTCAGAGCAACTTCAGATATATCAGCCTCACTCAGAAGACCTGAGCCATTTCCCACTCACTTTCAGATAAGCTCAATGGCTACAGGGTTATTGTATTTAAAAACACACACACACAAACTTTGGGCCAGTAGGATTTTCTATATGCTTTGAGTTCAATATTTATACAAACGCATTTTTGCTAGCAGTAATTCATTGAATGTTTCTTGAATGCATTTACCAACTACCAAGAGGGCTTAGAACTGTAACTGCCAGAAGAGCTTTGTGCCACCTTCATGCGGTTTGTACCTAGGTATTTTCAGAAGTGGAGTAAGCCTCCTCATTGGGTGAATTCTTTCCTATTTTATCTTTTTTTTAAAATATATTTTATTGATTTTTTGCAGAGAGGAAGGGAGAGGGATAGAAAGTTAGAAACATCGATGAGAGAGTAACATCGATCAGCTGCCTCTTGCACACCCCTCACTGGGGATGTGCCCGCAACCAAGGTACATGCCCTTGACCGGAATCGAACCTGGGACCCTTCAGTCCGCAGGCCGACGCTCTATCCACTGAGCCACACCGGTTTCGGCCCTATTTTATCTTACTTGACCCTCTTCTACAGGATGGCCAGAAGGGATTTCCCAACAGGGGCCACTGCATCAGGAGATCCTTAGAAACTGAACAACTCATTAATGCTTCCTTGGAAGAGTTTGTTCCCTAAATGTACATCTATCTTTATTCCAAAGTCTAGCCATAATATTGGCCATATTCAATATGAAATCCAGTAGAGCATGGTTCGTCTGACCTGTCTTATAGAAGTAGATAAATGAAGCTGTCACATGAGCAAGTGATTTATGCAGTTATCCACAGCAGTTCTGGCAAAAGACAGAAACTGGGACAAAGGGTTGTATGAGATTTATAGTGATAGCTAATTATCATGGTAAGAGAGTTGGAGGGTTTCCCTGCCACTATGTAGCCATGTATGAGTGCAAGCAAAATACATATATGTAATCAAACTTCAGTTCTGGAATGTCTCCCATCTCAAACAATTTGCTCCTCAACCTGACAGCCATTTCGTGCTGATACCTGTATACAGTCACATTCTTTCAGATGACAAACAAAGGAGAGAATGCAAGAGTATGAGTCAGTTTACTGCTAAACCTCACATTGTTAACATCTCAGGAAATTGTGCTGTGAATATTTTCATGTTTTACTGTATATTTTATATATTTTATTTCCTTCTTGTTAGATTTTCATTTACATTTCATGTCTTTTTTGTTTTAAAGTGTTTATTTATAGATTAACAGTACATTAGACATGTACTGTATATAAGAAAGGTTAAAACAGGGAATCATTTGGGGGTCTGGAATGGATTAATTCAATTTACATTATTTCTAATGAGAAAAAAGATTCAGTCTTTGAACAGCCTTCTGGAACAAATTAAGTTCAAGAACCGAGGTTCCTGTATATATATTGAGATATAATTTACATACCATATAATTCACCCATTTAAAGTGCATAGTTTAATAATTTTTAGTATATTCATAGAGTCATGTGACCAGAACTGCAATCTATTTTAGAATACTTTCAGCGCTCCAGAAGAAAACTAGTGCCCATTAGCAGCCATTCCCATTTTCAGCCAACCACTCCTGCCCTAGGCAGCCACTAATCTACTTTCTGTCTCTATAGACTCTAGGCAAATTTTTAATATGCCTGGGCCACAGTTTCTCCATCTGCAAAAGAAGAGAAACGGGGATGTGTACATGCTGGAAAAACCCTCCTAAGTCTCTATCTCTTTAAGATGCCTACAGATCATCCAGAGATGAAAGCCTTGTCCAGCCCACACTTAAAGAAGAACATAGGCATTTGTGTGTGTGTGTGTGTGTGTGTGTGTGTGTGTGTGTGTGTGTGTATGATCATGTTACATGCATATAGGGATAGTTTTACTTCTTCCTCTTTAATGTGGTCATCTTTAATTTTTGCTTAATTGCTCTGGCTAGAATTTCCAAAAGTATGTTAAATAGCAGTGACAAAAATGTACATCATTGTAGTATTCTTAATCTTAAGGGGAAAGCTTTCAGTCTTTCACCATTGAGTGTGGTGCTAGTTCCGGGTTTTTCATAAATGTTCTTTATAACGTGGAGGAAGTTTCCATACATTCCTATTTTTGTGAGGATATTTATCATGAAAGAATGTTGAATTGTGTGCTTTATTCATTTTGTTAATATCAGCCTTTTGAAATGAAGAGTCAAATCCATTTGCATTTAATGCAGTTAAATGTAGGGAAGGAAAGACTAATTGACAAGAAAGAACATCTTTATGACATTTTTTTATTTGTCTTTCTTTACATTTTTGTTCTTCATTTCTTCCACAACTGTGTTCTTTTATATTTAGTTGATTTTTTTTTTTTTGTAATGAACCATTTTGGTTCCTTTCTTATCTTTAAACACTCTGCTCCTATATAACTCTGTCCCCATCCATTTGTGATGTTGTCACAAATTACATTTGTACACATTGTGTGCCCAATAACATATTAGTAATTATTTTTGTGCATTTGTCTTTGAAATCATGTAGTAAATAAAAAGTGGAGTTAAAAACCAAAAATGCAATTATATTGGCTTTTATACTTGCCTATATAGTTAACTTTCCTGGCAATCTTCACTTATTCATATGACTTCAAGTTATTGTCTAGTCTCCTTTTATTTAATTCCCTTTATTATATTTTGTAGGGCAAGTCTGGTAACAAATTTCCTCAGCTTTTGTTTATTTGGGAATGTCTTAATTTTAACCACATTTTTTGAAGGATAGTCTTCCCAGATATGGATTTCCTGGTTGACCATGTTTTCTTTCATGTTTTAAATACACCATCCCACTGCCTCTGTCCTCCATGGTTTCTGATGATAAATGGGTTGTTAATATAATTGAGGATTGCTTGTTTGTGATGAGTCACCTCTCTTCTGCTTTCAAGATTCTTTCATTGTCTTTGGCTTTTAACAATTATGTAATGTCTCAGTGTGGATCTCTTTGAATTTTTCTTTCTTAAAATTTGTAGAGCTTTTTGATTTTCTAAATCCATCTCTTTCCTTCTATTTGGGAAATTTTCAGCCATTATTTTTCAAATATTTATTTGACCCCTTGTTCTAGTTCTCTTCTCTTTCTGGGAGTTCCATAATGCATACATTGGCTTGTTTAATATTATTTCAAAAATCCCTTGGGCTCTATTTACCTTTCTTCTTTTAACTCATGGAATATATAATTGAACTGTCTTTTCTTAAATTTTTCTGAATCTTTCTTTTGTCTGTTCAAATCTCATGTTGAAATCCTCCAATGAGTTTTTCATTTCAGTTATTATACTATTTTTAGCTCCAGAATTTTTATTACTTCTACTTAGTTCCTTTTTAATAATTCCTATCTGTTTTTCTTAAGTTCTTTGACCATGGTTTCCATTAGTTCTTTAAACATATTTAAAACAGATGACTTAAATTTTTGTCTAATAACATGAATGTCTAAGCTTTCTCAGGAAGATTTATGTCCATTTATTTTGTTCCTTTCAATGAGCCACACTTTCCTATATTTTTGTATGTTTGTGATTTCTTGTTTCAAATTGAATGTTTAAATATTATAATGTGGCTACTCTGGAAATCATATTCTCTTCCTCCAGATTCGCTGTTTTTGATTTGAAGGGTATAGTCATCCATTTGTGTAGTGACTTTACCATACTAATTTTTCAAAGACTATATTCCTTGTCATGTGTGGTCACTGAAGGCTTTGTTTCTATAGCTTGCTTGAAGGTTTCCTTGAATGCCAGGAGTTAAAAAACACACACACACAAAACAGAAGTCTATTAATATTTTAAGGTTGACAATTTGCTGATCATTCCTTTAACAGTTAGCAGATACTTTTGCAGTACTGCTTTAGCCTTTATTTTGTGCTTCAATTAAGCCTGTGGATCATCCAGAGATGAAAGCCTGAAGTTTTCACAGATATTTTCTGTACATATGTCTTGCCCTGGGCTTGCATGCTGCTTTATAAATTCCCTAGAACATATCAGTACTTTTAAATGCCCTAATTTCACAAAGAAACTCTCTCTGGCTTTCCCTCAAAGCACTTAGGTAGGTTATTGTACATCTCAACCACAATCTTTTGCTCAGGAGGCTGTAGGTTACTTGTTTGCCTTACAATGTCTTCAAGAAATGCCTACCACTTTCCCAACCTCGATGATTTCTGAGTTAGGTGAATCAGAAACAAGTACCTAGTGTCAGTCCTTTAGGTAACACCCAGAAAAGTGAGAAGAGACAAACACTATAATTTTCAAATAAGACCCGATAGTCAGGGACCAGAATTCCACTCTGGGAGTTTAGGCTGCCTTCTTTAAAATCACTGTTAACCGTAAAGGGGTGGAATAAGGCTACAAAATAATGCCACAAAGATTAAATATCATTTCAAAGTCAAATTTTCCTTAACTCAGCAGTTTTTTGGTTGCTATGAACTTTTGACTATTTTTTAGAGTTCTGAAAACGTTGGTTCTGACAGTTCTGCTCATTTTCTCACAGTTCTATAAAAGGACAATAGCTGCCTACTGTGCCATTTTGCTGACTTGCCCTGCCAAAAGGAAAAAAATTTTATAAGAGAGTTTTTCACCTAGTGGGAGAGGAGGTGCTATGAAATTCCATCCACTTCCCAAGACACATGTTCATCAAGCCAAATGAAGTTGTTTCACAAGCCCGGTGATATCTACAGGGCCTGTCATAGAGGTTAGGAACTGAATGGGTGTGCCTGCTTTTTATTGGCAAAGTCTAACCTTGAGGGGCTACATAAGCTGTCCCAATGGCAGAGCAAGGAGAGCAAGTTGCAGCAGGAGTTGCATTTCCACAGGTCACAGCCCATGTCACCATGAGCCAGATTCTACAGTGCAGAGGTAGCTGAGCTTAAGCTCTCCTGAAAAGTTCCTAACCTAAGAGAACTAAAGAGAAAGGCAAACCACCAGAAAGAGTCTAGGTGGAGTGTACTTTGGAGCAGAAATCAAGAGGAAATCAAAGTGGTCAGCTCAACCAGATAAGTGTGTCAAGAAACATCTTAAGTCTTACGTTCCCCTTTTAAATGAATGTTTTCTAAAGAATCCACTGGAGCATTTATTTAAAGAAAAAGCCAACATCTGGGCACCTGGAGAGGGAACCAATGTCAAATAAAAGCTACACTAGGCAAATGAGATCTTCCTAACACAAATTCTCCCCCTTTTCTAGCCATAACTCCTGAGGAGAAGAAAGAACAGATAAATGTTCTCCTTCCCCAATGCCTGGTCCCAAGCCTGGATCACGACTGAGATGGCGTTAGGGCAGGGAATGGAACATACTTCAAAGTTGATGAGAGATTAAAGTTTTTATTTAACTTAAGCTGAACTTTTAATACCCGAAAGTGAACAAGAAAGCTATGCGCTCTGCTCAAGATCTCATCCAAGGACAATGAAGGAAGCTTCAACTGGATTAATTAAAAACAGTGTTATTTCCTGCTTTGTATGTTTCCAAGCCAAGTTAATTCAATATATGGATGACACATAATTAGAAGATGAGTGGCAGAAAAAGAAGGGCAGGAGAAAACAGGAAGTCAGATTCAAACAGACTTAACCCATTGCCCTATTTTATAAAACAAAAAGAATTGGGGACAAAAAATTAAATTAAAATTTTAGCATCACACACAAATGCATTAAAAAACTTAGAGTTGAGTTGTGTTCTCATAGCACTGCCTTCCCTGCCTTGTTATGCAAGGAAGAGGATCAGCCCATACGATCCCAGGCTCCTCTCCAGAGAAAGCCCCTCTTCACTCTCAGGCCTCTGAAATGACCAGGGCAGAGAGGCTCTTGGAGGACTGGTGCTGGGAGTGCTGGGAGCCCGGGAAGGGTGTGCCCTGGCCCAGGGAATGTGTGGGAAACCATGTGCTCCTTGATGGTTTCTTTAAACTTAGTGCCAGGGAAGCTTCAGCAAATGTCTCTGAGTATATGAGCCAACTCTAATAACACAAAATCTAAAAAGGAGAGGTGAGAAAAGGAAGCTTGAAGTTCACTGGAGGAAGATAAGGCTTGAACCAACTTTTATCCATACCTCTACAAATACCATCTGGAAATGGGTGGAATGAGGGAGCGACCCTTGTCCCCCTGTCTCAGAGCTCTAGCTCACAGAACAGCAGGGGACACCCAGCAGAGTGTGCTTGTCTTCTTCCCAAGCAGATCCTGTTTAACCTGGTTAGTACTTGCTGTACACTTGGTTGATGTCTTTTTGGTAATAAAATTGAAATCATTTATTTTCTTGGCTGCTTCATAAAATGTTCTATGAATTTATTCTAAAGGAGAAAAGGGGAAAGGGGTAATAAATGTGGTGTTGGTTTTTCAATTGTGGTTTTTATTTCCATAAACCTTAGATTACAAGAATGCATGAGATATTTAGACAAATCTTTCCACAATTCCTGTGGCCTTTGGGAGCATAGCATTTGCATGACTTCACCCCTGTGGCTTCCATGTGCTTTCTCAGCAGCTTTGCTTGCAACGGGGAGCAGTCCCACTGGTGCTTGCAGTCGTGTGTGTGTGTGGGGTGGGGGGAGGTTGTATATATGTGTGTGAGAGGGAGAGAGGGGGATCAGGAGAAAGAGGGAAATTGTCCTTTCTCACCTTTCCTTGCTTTTTCTGTAGAAAATTCAATTTTGAAAGAGGATTCAAGTTTTTCTACATCACAATATGCTGTTTTCTCAAAGTAACTGTTTTCTTCTTCCTAGATAATTTCTTGGGGGATGACAAAGTGTGAGGACCCTAACTGAGAAGAGCAAGGAATCATTTTTGCAAAAGGAGACATGAGGACTTATCTGGCCTGGATGAGAAGAACATAGAAAAGATTTAGCTATGAGGAAAATGGAATCCAGGTTGAAGCTTCTCAGTAAGTTAGGTTTCTGTGTCTACAACAGGCTCTCCAACAGCTGGAGAGTGAAATATTTGGGGTGCCCTCTGGCCAAGCAAGGCCTTGGAACCAAGCTGGGAAGCCAGAGTCACCCACACACAAGCACAGACAGAGTGCACAGCAGGTCCTGCGCCACGAACTCCTAGGTTTGTTACAGCTGCTTTCCACTTGATAGCCACTAATTGAGAAGCACCTGCACTTCAGGGGCCAGCTGTATGCACCGACTTAGAGAATGAGTAATATGTTCCAGTTCCTGCACAAAACCACCTGGTGTCATGGTAGAATACAAATGAATCATGCAGACACCACAATGGCTTTACTCACAATAGTCATTTCATATTTCTCTGATTTTGCACACTCACAATGTTGATATCATAATCATCACTGTAAATGACAGCAGATACAAAAGAGCAGATACAAAGGGATGGTGTGGGTGTTGAGAAAACACAGCCCTTACATAGCAGACACTTTGCCAATATAGTCCCACTTCTACATCCTCTTTATTCCACCTGTGGCAAATAGTGCCCTTTGGGAGAAAGAGCACAAAGTTCAGCCAAAATAGACCTTCATTTAAATCCTTTCCTCACCACTCCCTAGTTTTAAATTTTTGGTTAGATTCTATGGCCTCTCTGTGCCTCAGTTGCCTTATCTATCAGGTAGAGAAAACACCCTGTGCCTTACAAGAGTGTTGTGAGGATTAAATGCAGTGATTCATGGTGTAACATGTGGGCATAGGAGGTGGCTCAGTAAATGGAAAGTTAGAAAGGCTCCAGTTGACCCTGAGAACCTGTGTTCTCTAATACAGGTCTATCGTTCTCCTAATTCCCTCATATCTGCAGTGGGCAGAAATGACAGAGAACAAGTGACGGTGCCTCCACCCAGGGGAAACAGAAGACCTTCGTGCACAGCAGGGAAACACAAGGCATCCAAGGAGAGCGGTTCAGTGTTTCACATTCAGCATGTGGGGCTGTATTAGCTGCAGGAGTGAGGCCTGGGTGCCCTGAACAAGGGCCCGGTGCCCCTGTGAGAGTGTGGTGCCTGCAAGAGAAGATACACACTCTGATTCCCAGCAGGAGCTCATGTGCACAGCCAGCTTCATGGATGCATGTCCATGTACATATTTCCAGTGGACTACAGGCTCTCCCACTCCATCCACCCCTTATGAGAGTTTCTGGGAAATTTTGTTTTCTTTCATACAGATTTAACAAGAAGCAATATGGCTTTCTCTACATGTAAATTACATAGCCTAATGGAAAAACTTCAATATATTATATTTTAATGTGACTCTGTTCCATCTTGGAGAGCTTGACCCCAAGTCCAGGGCCCTGTGCTCTGAGCTCAGGAGCCATTCGCTCATAGCACCCTCCCAGGATTGGTTGAATCTTCTTTCACTGACCATAGGCAGCACGTTTGTCTCCTTAAATGAACAATAAAACGGTTGACTGTGATACACAGCATTGTCAGTATTTTCATCCCATCCGTTTAGCACTTTTAAGTTCAAAGCTAGAAGACTTTAAGAGTCAAAACCTTATAAACTTCAGAATTCTGCATAGTGGTTCTTAAGTTAAGCAGGGGGCAGAGGATAAGGAAGCTCCCCCACAAAAAGAAAAAACAAACCAATTATCCTTTAAAAAATCAACGCATCTTAAAATTCCCAGTAAAAGCATATGCCCCATGTACATTTTTTGTGAGAAAGACTTTCTCTGGGGTACTCAGCATATGATCTAGGAATGGATTTTTTTCTTTGCTAGAAAGTACTAATCCTTTAATATATTACAACCAGATCAGATAACTCCACTGTGATTCTAACAGTGTTTGAAGTTAACATAGGAAATGATTTAAACAATATCATTTCACAAACCAAGTAAAAACACAAATAGCAGCATGAAAAATCCATCTGAGAGTTTCCTTTCAATAGTGATTGACTAGGAAATAAGATGTGCAACAACCTGCAGTGCATGAGGAAGTTGTTGGAGGCACGAGTAAGGATAGAGAGCACTCATATGTCTCATTCTCAGGAGCAGGGTCAGGAGTGGTAAGCTGAGGAAGCTCTAGGAAAAGTAAGACACACCTCCACCAAGCATTTTCCAGTTTAGGAACAATTTGTGGCGATTTCCAGATGAGTAACTGACTGGTTTTCTTCTTTTCACACATAGTTTTGCACTATTGTCAATACACATTAAGGGAGGTCTGTTTGGCATGGTTCTGGGTTTGGTTGTCCTTGTTAACAACAGCTTAATTAATGACAATCAACGTTGACTGTAGTTTCCTCACCAGAAATTCAACTGTAGCATTGGAATTTAGATAAAATAGGAAGAAATTTTCGTTGAAGCCAAGAAAGTACAACATGATACACAGCAATGCAAAGCCTGTAACTACCGGGAGGAAAAATCAATTCATCAAAACACTCCATTAGCTGTAATCCTGAAACTTCTACTGTTCTACTACAAGCACACACCTGTGAATGCAGCTCAGTACATAATCAAGTTACATTTATTCATCCATAACCCCCTTCAGTCTGTTTGTGCTCAAATAAGTGCAGTGATTTACTTCCAACTGACCAAAGCCTCAGACAATCATTTATTCCTAGGCAGCGTATGATGATATAGCCTCTGGGAAGAGCGCATGACAGGGACCAGCTCTATGTCGCCAGAAGAGTGGAGGACACAGCCATTGGTATGTGCATCTTTCTTTTTGGCCATCCGTGTCTTTTCTCAACTGTGTTTATTTCAGGGTGTCTGTGTCTACCTGGCTCAATGAATCCTGTACCAAGGACACCGCCCTGGGCAGTGACCACCAAAAGGGCTAATCCACCAGATGAGCTGGTCGGAGGCCAGCTCCAGGGGTTGCTTCACCTCAGGCTCACCTGTCTGGACTTCATGGTCTCCACCTACTATGTGAGGAGTGGGTGTTGCATGATCTCTGAGGGTCCTACGAGCTCCAACGCCTGGGAAAACGCTGTTCTGCTTGACAAACAGCCACCACGCCTGCACAGATTTCCCTTGGCCAGCCTGGAGATTAAGGTCTGGTTGTACTAATGTACAGAAATCCTTTCAACAGAGGAATGAGGGGATTAAAATAGCTACAGACACCCTTTGGAGACAAATAAATTTTTGCTCTAAATTCCACCCCTCATTCAAAAACTATTACCTCTGTTTTTGTTTTTCCCTTTGTCTTTATAAATACAGCTTGGCCCAGATATTTAAGGCTCAGAGATAGTTTACAGCAGGCAATCAGGCAGATATCATAGATCCAGGTGGAAATTGGGGCACAGATCCTGGTTAAGGAAGTAAGAAGGGCCCAATAGATCATTCCGGATATAGTATTGCAAAGCTGTTTCCACTAGGCCTTCCTCTCAAGGTCATTGATTTAAACCATGTATTCCTGCACTGTTAAATCAGATCCTTCAAACGGCTTCTTCACAGACACAGGCTGGGATGCCAGGTTGGAATTATTTGTTTGTGACAACCAAGTGGTGAGTCATATTTCTGTGCTTTCTAAACCATCAGCTACCTGTCATGTCAGTGTGATTTCAGTGAGTTCTCTTTGACTGCAATCAAAAGAAACCCACTTGGCTAACCTAAAGTAAATGTATCCACAGAACCAGCTCGAACTGGTCCTATCCTGTTTCTAACAAGACCCGGAACCAAAGTTTACAAGTAACACTTGGGAACAGCACTCCTGAGTAACACTTGTGAACCCCCATAGAATCAAAAGACCGGGAGATGCTGTCTTAGACCACACTGAACCCGAATGCCAGAACCCTTTCAGAAATGAAGGTTCCGTTGTCCAAGAAGGCCTGGTGCCGAAAGCCCTTTAAAACTTGCCCTAAACCCTGGGGAGACAGATTGGAGCCTGGCTTCCTCTCTCCTTGCCAGTCAACCTTGCAATAAAAGCCTTTTCCCCCTCAAAAACCAGTACCATAGTATCGGCTTCTATGTACATTGGGCAGCAAGCTCTTGTTCAGTAACATAAATAGCAATTTATTAAAAAGATATGCTATAGCTCACAAAATCTAGGGAAAATAGGAAGAGCAGGGCTCAAGGTATCTTGGTTAATTAAATTATGTTGCTAATTATAACCTAAATCAGGAAGCAAGTGAAGCTTTTTCTGGGATCTTTATCGTGATGAGACAGCAGCTTGTTCTTCACATACCTGGACATGTCTTTTAAAAAGCAAAGCTCTTGGCCTAGGCAGTGTACATACACAGCACATGCCACATCAGCATGTGAAAGAGCCTTGATTACAAATCACAAACCCTGAAAAAGTAGCAACTGCTCGAGGCCAGCCCTCTGTCTCTTCCCTGCTTTCTCAATTGTCATGAAGGCCTTGGCACCATGAGGTCACTCCGTGATGGTGGCCTCCAGGCACAGGATGCTCAGGCTTGGAGAAGCTAGCCTCCATACACACAGGCTACGGTACTTCTAACCACATGATGTAGAAATGCGTAAGTGGTACAACTGGCCCCTAATGTATCCACATCTGTACCAATAAGGAATTAATCAACTTGCTCCACCCTATAGAGTGCACTGTTCCAGGACAAACTGCCTTAAGTCTTTAACAGGGGAGTAGTCAGAAAACACCATCACCTCTTTGGCGGGATACAGGTGCTGGTGATGAGAAACTATGCAATATTAAATTTCCCTCAGTGAAATAAGCTTTGGCAGAATATTGTAAAAGGTAAAAACATTAGGTTTGAAGCCACACCCTGACAAATGATACGATTTTAGGCAAGTCACTCAATAGCCCTTCATAGAGCTGTGTTGTCAGACTTAGATGAGCTATTAGGTACAATGTCCAGCATAAATGTCCAGAATAAAGAGTAACTGGTACTAAAAGAGCATAAAAATGAAAAAGGTTTAATGTACTTCCCCAATTCTCTATCTGCTTCAATTCAGAATAAAAATGCTACTTTAGTATACTAGTATTGTGTCTATGGAAGGAAAAGAAGTAGCTGGTGAAAAAAAAAAAGCGAGAGAAAGGATGACAGACCATCCAGAAAGAGAGCAAGCAGATAAATGAGGCAGGGGGAACTCAAGGAAACATGGGATGAAGGCAGGCATGTGGGGAGGGCTGTGTGACCAGAGGAGACCAGCAGACTACACATCCTCAACACTCCCCTGGGAATCAGTGCAGTCTAATGCAGCATGGGTGGCTCTATCCACTGCCCTGGTTGGTTTGGCTCAGTGGATAGAGCGTGGGCCTGCAGACTGAAGGGTCCCAGGTTTGATTCCGGCCAAGGGCACATGCCTGAGTTGCGGGCTTGATCCCCAGTAGGGGGCATGCAGGAGGCAGCCGATCAATGATTCTCTCTCATCATTGATGTTTCTATCTCTCGCTCCCTCTCCCTTCCTCTCTAAAATCAATAAAATATATATATTTTTTTAAAAAAAAAAAAAGTGAAATCTCTTTCCTTGAGGTGTTTAAAACTCAACCAACATTTTTTGTAAGTTGTGTTGTGTAGCTCCCAAGCATGATGTGTATGAGCTGCCCTCCTCTTCCCTGGCCATTCTTGGTGCCTTCCAACCATCCCATAATCTTTTGCAAGAAGCCACCTGGGGCAGCCCATGGGATTTGAGGGAATCTGACACCATGCCCTCCTCTGGGAGCGAGCCCTGAGTCATCTACGCCAAGTTCAAATCCTCATCTCCCTTGTCAGTGGTTCTGGAACTCCACCTGCAGCTGGTGAGCCTCAGCTTCCAAGTGGATGGGAAGCTCCAATGAGAAAGC
Source organism: Cnephaeus nilssonii (assembly GCF_951640355.1). NCBI lineage: Eukaryota > Metazoa > Chordata > Mammalia > Chiroptera > Vespertilionidae > Cnephaeus > Cnephaeus nilssonii. The sequence continues at coordinate 47,536,017 of NC_137089.1, forward strand.
TGCTGCCCCCAGTGTTGCTGCCCTTTGGGGGTCAACCATAAGGAAAGGGAGCCACCATCCTGGAAGTTGCCTTCCTTTTGGCCTTTCAGAGACAGGAGAAATGCCTTTCTTTACTGTTTAAACCACTTTGCAGTGGGCTTTCAACTACTTGAAACCAAATGCATCCAACAAGGTCCACATTGGTGAATGTTCTATAAAGGACCCCAGCCCCAGTTCTGTCACTAATGCATTACTGAGGGCCTTGTTTCCCATCCACAGTAGGAGGAGGTCATCTCTATGCATCCAGGGTCCCTATGGGCCTTCATCTTTTCAAATGTCAGTCTCCCTGGTTCTTCCACAGAAAAGGGGACCCCTGGGATCCAGTCTTCTAACACATCTCTCTTTCTCCGAGATCAGGAAGAAAAATCAGGGTACAAATTATGTACAGTAGAGATTGCAAAAGAAAAAAATTACATGACTTAGTTAACTGGTTGAAAGAATTCAGCTAACTTCTGGACGTTTCTAGTCATTATTTCCCTTTAATCCTTGGAGTCACCATACTTCTGGGCTGGTCTGTTCTAGAGACCAGAGTTGAGTGATTTCCTTTAACTCACTTAAAATAAGGCCTTCCACACGTGAGAGTCCCAGACACTATCAGACTTGAACTCTATTGAATACTCATTTGAAGATACAGCCTAGCCAACTCAGGCGCCCCTGTTCCAACCATGCTGTGGCTGCTTTCTCTTTGTCTGTGGGTTCTGTCCCATTCCCTTCATAACGTCCTCTCTCCTCAGGAAGGACCCTGTGTTCTTCACATCATTGACCCTGGATATGATGCCCCTCTTAAAGCCCCAAACAAGTTTGCTTCTGTAGATGGATATGCTGTGTCATCACTGCGGAGTCTAACAAGATAAAGAGCAGGAGTCTCTGCACTTGGGGGACTTACAGTCCAGCAGGGGGTCCAGGATAAAAATAACTTCAACATGAGACAGTGTCAGACGCTGTCATGGAAGAGATCCAAATTGATAGATCCTTCCTTCCCCCAACTGATGGACAGAGTATGACGTAAACTCCACCTGCAGCCGGACATTCCTGAACACCTTATATGGACTGTACATTGAACCACCAATCAGCACCTGCCATATACCCTAAACCCCCAATTCCTAAATCCCTAGGCCCCTAACCATGTACCTTACATGAAACCACCAATCATCGTGGGCTGAGTGCCCTAAGCCCCGTCCCCTCTTTTCCTCCCCTTAAAAGGCACTCTCACCCCAGCAAGCTCTCTCTCTCTCTCTCTCTCTCTCTCTCTCTCTCTCTCTCTCTTCCCTTTCCCCCTCTGGAAGGCGGCCGGCAGGGTGATCTCCAATAAAGCCTGTGTCCTGGTATCCCATGGTCTCCAGCCCTCTGTTTCATCTTTCACAAATAAAAGGCTAAACGATTTTGGGAGAGATAAGATTTTCAGTTGGGGGAATTCTGAATAAAAGCTGCTTGTGAGACATGGAATTCAAGCTCGGTTATAGAGGCTAGAGAGACTCTGAATTGAGAGTGATGGTGGTAAGGGGATGGTGTTGTAGACAAAAAGAAAAGACAGAGGAAAACCAGGATGGCGGGAAAGGTGGAGCGTGCTCTAGACAAGGCAGTTAATGGAGTGTGGCCCTGAGGACAGGAAGCACATTGAAGGAAGCTAGGAAGCCAGGTGGGGCCCAAGTGGTGGGCAGTTTTGGATCCAAAGTAGAAAAACAAATTTAATCTGGTAGATGATAGGGAATCATCTCTCTATCACAGCAGTTAACACGCGGTTCGTTAATTTGGCATTTGAAGTAGATTGTGAGATCCATAAGGACCTCCAGGCTCTCTCTCTTTTCTCTGCAATCGCAGCACTTATCCCTGGGTGTGGCCTATGGCAGGCTCTCAATACATGGTTGTTGAATGAATACTGGGATTGATCGGATCTCTACTGTGTGCTGCGAAATCCAGCAGCAGGGAGAGACTGTATCACAGTGACAATGTGGCAGATCTGAAGAAGTTAGAAGTAGTTGGGAATTCAGAACCCTGGAGAACGATGAAGGAGAACAAAAAGGGGGAATGGGTTAGAAAGAAATTGTGAAAGAAGCAGCAAGGGGCTTGAATGAAATGTAAAAATTAAACATGAACGGAAACTTAAAACAATGCTAAGCGTTTGCTGAGGAGCAAGCATGGCAGTCCTGGGTGCTTGGGACTTTGCTCCTGGTAGGTTCTCACCCCCATCAGGGAAGACCGGACTGTTCCCCCTCCTCCTGTATCCCCAACACCAAAACATAGAGTACTAGACTCTCAACAGTATTTGAACGAACAAATAAATGAATATCCTCTTTGTAATACTTTGGGAGAGCCACAACCCTCCTTAGTTGCAGAATACTGCACATTGGTTAGGAAAACGAATGTAAGGGATTAAAAAGGCAAAACACACTTCGTGACATCCAAGGCTGTGTTAGCACAGAGAAGAGGTTGAGAGAAATCAGATCTGAGGAAAGAATGGCTTGTTAGACGAGTTGAAAAGGATCCTAAATATTCTGAGTGTTTTAACATCTTATTGAAATTATTGCGGAAATTTCTTTTTTTTTTTTTTTAAGTCTGCCAAGTACGTCACTCTAGCTGCCAGCCATCTGCTATGACACCACAAATTTTCTAATTCCCAGGTGCTCCCGGCGGACAGGAAAGCGCTGAGGCGTGCCCAGGGCCGGCTCTATAAATTTCCCTTCTGTCTGACAGAGGCGTGGGGAGCGACCGAGCGGCCACAAACAGCTCCTTTCCTGCAAAGGTCTCAGGATCGCCGCTGCGATGCGGCCTGCGAGAGTGGGTGCTCCGTGGAGGATGGAGGGCGAGAGAGACGGAGTCTGTGGACAGAGAGGCCTAAGCCTCGGAGGCAGGAGCCGGCCTGGGAGCCACTTGGAAAGGATCTCATAAAAGTGCCATTTGTTGGGAGGCGGGAGGAAGTGGAGGCAGCTTTGGCACACGTGGCCAAGGTGCTAAATTAACTGTTAACACAAATAATCAAAGTGCAAGACCTATCCAGCACTGGCGCCAGCAAAGCGCGGAGGAGGGGCGAGGGGGGGCCTTCGTCTGGGGAAGGAGGACAGGACGGGGTGGGGAGGTGGGCGGCCTGGGGGTGGGAGGGTGGAGACTGGGGGGAATTGGTGGGGGCCGCACCCAGGGACCCAGGGCAGGGGGAGGCGGAGCGGGACGCACCAGCACCCTAAGAAGGGGGTGTGCTGTGGTTCTTACCTGCTGACAGTCGCCCTCTGAGGCCCAGGGCAAAGGTGGTGGCCTTAATGGCAGTGAGGCCAGGGCATAAAGAAGCAAGAGGGGGGCGGGGGGCAGAGAGACTGGTTACCAGTAAGGCTTGGGGACTGGTTACCAGTAAGGCTTGGTGACTGGTCACAGGCCTGCTCAGACTATGGGGTGCAGAGACATCTGGGGCGGCTCCCCAGGGAGAGTGCCGGCAAGGAAAAGCTTTCCAAATCTGCTGTGTGGGGCAGGTACTCCTTGTTGCCACCAGTAGGAAGGTTGGAACATTTTACCACAAACCCTTTCACATGCCATCTCTGCAGCTGCTGCCCAAGACCATTACCTTCGATGTGCAGACAGAGAAATTAAGTGAGTGCACATAAGACTGGCCCTCTCAGGGTGGGCCTCCTGACCCCTGTCCTGCCAGGGGCCCTGGGTGCCCAGTGCCAGGTGACATCTACCCTGTAAAGCAGTGGCATGGCCCTGCCGAGTGGCTCAGTGGTTAGAGTGCCAGCCTGCACATGAAGGGTCATGGGTTCAATTCCTCGTCAAGGGCACATACCTGGGTCCCAGGTTCATCCCTGGCTCCACTGGGGGTGCGTGTGGGAGGCAACCAATGGTTGTGTGTATGTGTCTCTCTCCCCCTCCCTCTCCCCCACCTTCCTCCCTTCAACCATTTCTAAAAAACTCAATGGAAAAAAATATCTTCCCCTTCGGATTAACAACAACAAAAAGAGAAGTGGGATGGACTAAAACCCCGTTTTTGACAAGGAGAGGAGACCCAAGTAATGGCAAGTGTTTGGGGGTGGCCTTCCTGGGGTCCTGGAATTAAGAGAGGGTACTTCCTAGAAAGAGCTGTCCTTTGAGAAGATTTTTAAACATGCCTTCTTGAGTAAGGTGTTCTCATTCTTCTGTGTCTCCAAGAATCAAAGCAAGGTACCATCAGAATTGGTCCAACAAATAAACTGCAAAAACGTAACAGTGGGAGAGGCAAGCTGTCCAGCAGCACAGGGCAGCCCCCGGATCTGTGAGACAGCCACCCTCCGTGCCTCGGGGAGAACCCAGTCGTGCCTTTACGGAGCCACGGCAACTTCAAAAGGCTGAACACAAGGCCAAATTGGGCAACTGGCATCCTTCAGTTTTTATACGTTTTTAAAAACTAGATTTAACTTTAGTGCATTTATGTCCAACATATATGTTTATACAGACACAGTCAGTGAAAAACAGAAATTCCCTCTTTGAAATGGTATTAAAATTATGAGCTGGTGATTAAGGAAACTATAACCATGCTAGTTAAATTCCCATAAAATGTTTTAATATGAAAGGAAGACTGCAGAATTTTTCCTTCGCTACGTCCTTGGATGCTCAGAAACACTCTGTGAGCTAGGTGTGCTTATGAGTCCCACGCCTCACACCTGAGGACCCCAGGCATGAGGGTCAGCAGTGCAGCCACGGCTAGCCAGTCAGTGGGTGTGATCTGAACCCAAAGCTCCATCTGGAGGCTACACCATCCCAAAAGGTGATGTCCAGAAAGGCAGCAAGAATATGTAATCCATTGTTTATGCTTATATGCATGCATACAAGTCCTTCGTTTGATTTCTTATCTCCCCCACCTCTCCCTAACTTTCCCCCTGTAATTTGAAAGTCTGTTTGTTGCTTTACTGTCTCTGTATCTATCTTTTTGTTCATCAGTTTATAAGCATAAACAATGGACGCAAAACTCTGGGGGGTGAGGGCATGTATGGGTGTGGGGTGGGGGGGTAATGGTAAGATATGTACACATATAATACCTCAATAAAAAAAAAAATAAAATAAAATAAAAAAGAATATGTAATCCCTCTGTACTCATTCATTCAACAAACATTCATTGAGCACCTACCGCGTACCTGAGCCAGGAGCTAGGATCCAGGCAGGAAAAGCAAGCAGATTGGATTCCTCGCTAGCAGAGCAGCCAGGCCTCCCTGTGGGGCAGGGAGAGGGGCATGCAATGCAGCGACTCACAAATGGCTGTCTAATGACAGATGGTGACTTGGTGGGGGTCCTGGGAGCATGGTGTTGACACCCCCAGGAGCCAGGTGCTCTCCCAGCTCCAAGGGAAGAGGACAGGGATCTCAGCTTCCTCACAGCCCTCATCCCGGTGATGAGGCCACTGCCAGGAATAGCCACAACTCCGTGTAGGGGGCACCTCCAGAGATTGTTTGCTCCTAGGTCATCCCATGGCTGAGGCTCTGTTGTTATACCCATTTTGCAGATGAGGAGACAGATGTAGAGAAATTAAGGTCTCACGGGACATGTTGGAGCCCAGTTCTAAAATCCAGTCAGATATTGTGGTTGTTGTGGTGGTTTTTTTTAAGCTTGCTTTCTTCCCCTCTAGATCCCAGAATATAAAATAGAAAAGAATACAGCTAATGCCCTTGCTCTGCTTTCATTACAATAGTAAGAACATGACCATAAGTGGTGCACCATGTAAGCACAGGGCATACTCCAGGGCACACAGCAGAGTGACCAGGGTTGGGGCTGGGGACACAGGCCACTTGCTCTGCCTTGGATCTGCACTGTTTCTCTGAACGCAGGCAGGGCCGTGGACTTACGTAGGCTGCTGATACCAACAGCGATGGCAACAGCACCATGCCCTCCACATGGCCACCTCAGGTAATCCTCAGAGCAACCGTGGGGTACGTGGCACCATGCCCTTTTTAGAAAGGAAGAAACTGAGATGTCAAACGCTTCTGTCCCTTACACAGTTAAGACCCGAGAATCAGAACTTGGGTCTGTAGGCCTCCAAAGCCTGTGCTTTGGCCCTGCCAGTACATGACTCCTCCACAAAATGAAGTCATTGAGAACTAGAAGTCTCCATTCCAGTTCTCGGGTGCAGTAATTACAGGGTGAAAAAGGCTATGAATTTGGTTTCTTGTTTAAAAAAAAAAAAAGCTGTGTAACTAGGTCAGGTAAACAAAATGATATTTGTACTAACTTGGTCTAACTCTGAAGATTTATAATGGAACATCTGAACTCAGTTGGGAAAGGGCTGAGTTTTCTATAATTGTGTTCCAGTTCACAATGCAGATTGACTTGGACACATAGGCAGCCTACAAGGTCCCTCTTAGCCTGCCCCGTGATGGTTTGGTGACACCTACCCTGACAGCTCCCAATGATAGCCAGCTCTGACAGGAGCCTCTGATAGTCTTTCTATTCGCAACTGGCAAGACTTTGCTAGTTTTCCATGTTCAGAACTATTCATAGGAGGAAGAAACCCTTCGAGATAGAATTTCAAATGCCAGGAGTGGAGAAGGTTCCATCTGCTCCCTGTAAAACAGTTTAATGTTCTTCATAATTAGAAGAACGCCCCAATCTAGAAAAGCAAATTGCCAGTAAATCAGATTGACTTAGCACAGTGGGCTGCACTCCTGCCAGCGGTGTCCTTGGGCAGACCCTCAGGCCACTGCGACAACCCAGTGCCTGTCAGGCCATGCCTCCACCCCTAAGGGTTTTAAATGGGACTTTTTTTGTGTCTAGCAGAGATGATAAAGTGTGCTGAAGTCAGCAGAGAGCTCTTTTTAAAAATCGAAAACAGCCCTAACCAGTTTGGTTCAGTAGATAGAGCATCGGCCTGCAGACTCAAGGGTCCCAGGTTCGATTCCAGTCAAGGGCATGTACTTTGGTTGCCTACTCCAGTAGGGAGTGTGCAGGAGGCAGCTGATCGATGTTTCTAACTCTCTATCCCTCTCCCTTCCTCTCTGTAAAAAATCAATAAAATATATTTTTTTAAATAAATATCGAAAACAAAAATTATTTTTCCCCTCTGCGCATGCTGTTAGACCTTCCCGTATTCCAAGGACAGTTCTCCCATCCAAGTACTAACCAGGCCCGACCCTGCTTAGCTTCCGAGATCAGACGAGATCGGGCGCATTCAGGGTGGTATGGCCGTAGACTCCAAGGACAGTTCTCTGAGAATCTCAGAGGATCTCCAAGTGAATGGCTCTTACCACCACTGGATTCACCCAGGCAGCTTTACACAGGCACATGCATTGGAGAGCCATAGCCATTCCTTGAGACTGGATTTGGTGAAGAATAAACATACTGGGTCTGCAACTCTGGCTAGAGGAACACCAGCACCTGGCTCCGCCTGCTCTCTAACAAAACCGTTCAGCGGGTTGCTCCATTCCTCCCTGCCCTCTGTGCCATTCCTGTCCGTGGCATCTCTTCTTGTTGAAGTTTCCCAGGCTACCTATGGCATGGATTGCAACCATCCCCTTTCCCAACGTCCTACCAGTTATGCTCCCATAGTACTCGGTATGAGCCTTTATTAGAGAACTTGTCGCATCCCGTGTATTGCCTTCCATGTTTTTGTTTGCAATGCAGTACGAGTTCCTGTAGCACGAATGGCAGTCTTCTGTTTCCATGTGCAGCCTCACCGTCTACTGCACAGGCTCTGAGGAGAAGCAGGCATGTCTTTACACCTCTGCTCTCACCAAGAAGTGCCAGGCTCACTGCTAGAAATGGCAAAGGATCATTTTCAGCAAACTCTTAAGACCAATAAGAGGTCTATGAGCAAAATCATAAACAGCAAATGCCCCTACAAACAGCACCTTGTGTTTGCCATAAAATACCAAGCTGCATTTGTAGAATACACAAAGATATAGTATATAAATAACACCTGATCATTTCATTGGAATTTTAAAAGGACAAAATTGATATATTGTATGCCTTGCAGGTAGGATTTGTATCTTATTTACTTTCCCCCATAGAAATATGATAGGCACTCGTTAAGAAATGAATGAATGAATAACAACTGATAATAGAGGAGATGAAGAAATGAAAAAAGTAATGTTGGTTAAAGCATTAAATTAATAAATAGAAACTCATTTCAGGCTTTTAAATTTTTTAATTAAATAAGATAGCCACAGCAAATTGAAAGTAAAAGAACTCTGAGAAGTTATATTGCTTTTAACAAGATCATTTAAAATATTTTATTATAGTTCTATTTATGAGTCCGACAGCCTTAGCATTTAGCATGGCTTTTCCTCTGCATGCTTCCATTTCTGTTCAAGTGAAAAGTCTGGATCAGCTAAACTTGATGCCTCTTATGAAATTTCAGAGGGTCAAAAACTAGTAGTAGGGTGAAATGATCTGATTTTTTTTTTGTAAGAAACATGTCCCGGAGGGCATTACAGATATCCTTCTACTAGTAATAAGACAAATGAGAACTGGAGAGAGGTGGAAGGAAAGTGCAAGCAATTAAAGAATTTTTTAAGTTCTTACAACAAATATGGTTTTGTTGATGTTAATATTTCTAGCGCCTAAGCTACTTGTTTGCAGTATCGGAGAAAATATGTAACTTATTTTTATTAGAGAAAGTTTTTTTAATATAAAAATATTTTTATACAAAAATACAGCATAGCAAGATTACCTGTTTTTTGTTTGTTTGACATTTAACAAACATTTATTTGGAACTCTGGGGAATAATTTTTTTCAGAATAACATGGTGTTATTGGGGAAGTTGAGGTATCCCTTTCCCCACTGAGTGCTGGCGGGTGGAGTCCTTACAATATCTTAAGAAAAAGAATTTTCTGAGACTCACAGAGGAGGATGTGTTTGCGTGGAATTACATCCCTGGGTTTCCAAAGTCCCATTTCCCTTAATCTAGTCCTGGAGTAAGTATAATTGGGGTTTCAGCAGAACTAAAAGCCAAGCAGTGTCCAGAGTTTCCATTCCATGCTATAGCATGGTCCAGTTCAGCATCAGACTAGTTGCAGTCCATTAGTCCATTGTGTGTGGGTCCACATGGCTGTGAGCCATGTGAGCGAATGCAAAAGAGCACACCATGCCAAGAGCACAAGAGAAACCAGGAGTACAAGAGAGCAAGTGCCTTTGTTCAGGGAATTAAGTATCCCAAATTTCACCCCTCGCAGTGGCCATGTCTATTCTGGTCAATGATCTGTTCACAGGTGTGACTGACAGACAAGCACCTTCCCTAGTCTCCCCCCCTGCCCCCTCCAACTTCACTGGGCATACACCTCCCCCTGTCAGGTCCCTTCCTCCAGTGATCTGCTGGGAATAGACCAGTGGCTCCCTGGGAAGTGTAAAGCTTAGCTTCCTGGAGAAGCTGCTCAAATGAGATGCCTATAATATTTGGCCTTCCCTTTGCTCCTTTCCTGTTATTAGTAACTAGGTTAATTAAAATGGTATCGTTATAGAGATCCAAATATTTATGGAATGAATGGATTAGTATTATTATTGTAAGCCACCAAAATCTAAAATTCATTATACCTGAAAGAATAAATATGTTCTGTTGTATAAAATCTTTCTTAAGGATAATATGATTTATTTTAAGTTACTCTTGTTAAGGCACATAGCTTAGTCTCATACTTTTCTAAATTCATTTTTAATTAATTTATTTTTTTCCATCACCATTTATTCGCTCTTGCCCTCTTCCACCTTCAACCCCCTCTGCAATCATGACACTGCTGTCATGTCCATGATTTCTCTCTCTTTTTCTTTTTTGCTCAATCCCTCCATCCTCCCTCAATTCCCCATCCCCCACCAGAGCTGTCTGCTGTTCTCTATCTATGAGTCTTCTCTATTTTGCTTAGAAGTTCAATTTGTTCATTAAATTCCACATATGAATAAAATCATATGGTAGTTATCTTTCTCTGACTGGCTTATTTCACTTAGCATAATGCTATCCAGTTCCATCATGCTATTGCAAAGGGCAAAATTTTCAGCCTTTTTACTGAATAGTGGTATTCCATCCATCTACTGATGGACACTTGAGCTGCTTTCAGATCTTGGCTATTATAAATAATGCTGCCATGAACATAGGTGTACATATCTTCCTTTAATCGGTGTTTTGAGTTTCTTCAGATAAATTCCCAGAAATGGAATCATTGAATCATAAGGCAGTTCCATTTTTTTATTTTTCAAGATAACTCCATACTGCTTTCCACAGTGGCTGCACCAAGCTGCATTCCCACCAACAGTGCACAAGGGTTCCCTTTTATTCACATTCTCCCCAACACTTATTGTTTGTTGATGATAAGTCATTCTGACAGGTGTGAGGTGAAATCTCATTGTGGTTTTCAATTGCATTTCTCAGATGATTAGTGACATTGAACATCTTTTCATATGTCTACTGGTCATCTGTATGTCCTCTTTGGAGAAGTGTCTATTTAGGTCCTTTGCTGATTTTTTAATTGGATTGTTTGTTTTTTGGTGTTGAGTTTTATAAGTTCTTTATAAATTTTAGATATTAACCCCTTATCAGATGTATCATTTGCAAATATGTTCCCCCATTCATTGGGTTGTCTTTTCATTTTGTTCATGGTTTCCTTTGCTGTGAAAAAAACTCTTTAGATTAATTTAGTCCCATTTGTTTACTTTCTTTTGTTTCCCTTGCCCAAGGAGACATATCAGAAAAAAATATTGCTATGAGCAATGTCCGAGATTATACTGCTTATGTTTTCTTCTAGTATTTTTATTGTTTTGATTTTAACATTTAAGTGTTTAATTTATTTTAAGTTTATTCTTTTGTGCAGTGTAAGAAGGTGGTCTAGTTTCATTTTTTTTGCACATATCAGTAATTTTCTCAACAACAATTATTGTATAGACTATCTTTAGTCTGGTTTACGTTTTTGCTTCTTTTATCAAATATTTATTGACTATAAAGACATAGGTTTATTTCTGGGCTCTCTATTCTGTTCCATTGATCCATATGTCTATTTTTCTGTTTGTTTATTTGTTTGTTAAGACTTACCAAAGCATATTTTTCCATTGATTTTTAGAGAGAGTGGAATGGAGGGGGAAAGACAGAGAAAGAGAAACATTGATGGGAGAGAGACATCAATTCATTGCCTCCTGTACACTCCCTGACCAGGGTCATGGATTGAGCCTGCAACAGAGGTACACGCATGCCCTTGACTGGAATCAAACCCAGGACCCTTCAGTCCGCAGGCCGGAGCTCTATCCACTGAACCAAACTGGCTAGGGTTCTATGTCTGTTTTTATGCTAGTTCCATGCTGTTTTGATTACTATAGCCTTGTTGTATATTGTAGTGTAATTCCTCCAACTTTGTTCTTCTTTCTCAAAATTGTTGCTATTCAGGGTCTTTTGTAGTTCTGTATATATAAATTTTTGAAATATTTTTTCTAGTTCTGTGAAATACACCATTGGTATCTTGATAGGAATTGCATTGAATCTGTAGATTGCTTTGGGTAGTATGGACATTTTAATGATATTAAGTGTTCCTATCCATGAACACGGTATATGCTTCCACTTATTTCTATCTCCCTCAGTTTCTTTCTTCAGTGTCTTATAATTTTATGAGTACAGGTCTTACATCTTTGGTTAAATTTCTTCCTAGATATTTTTTTGAAGCAATTGTGAATGGGATTTTTTTTTTCAGTTTCCCTTTCTGATAGTTCATTATTGGTGTATAAAAATGAAGCTGCTCCTAAGCTGATCCACAGAAACTGTGAAATAATAAATGTTTGTGGTCTTAATTTGTTTAAAAATTGTTTATAAAAAGAGATGTCTAAAAATGTCATTGTACTTGAGACTTCTCCAATCTTTGCCATGCTTTTTGTGTGATTTTGCCTTTGTTGGTGTTGGAGAGCATCAGAATTTCACTACTAAAATCACTAAAGATTCCAAAGAGCTTAGAAAACTAATCTACTTGAAATCGATGTAATTTGTTGCCCTTTTGCTCTACACAATTGATAAGAATCAATGCCTCCAATTTCAGACTTACACTCCACTTCTGTTACCACATGTTCTAAGATAACAAACCCCTTCTCTCCATTTATTGTTTAACTTAAAGAAAAACACAGAGCTATTTCTGGAAGATTGTACATTTTCCATGAAATTTTAACAAGGGTTTTTTAAAGTTTTGCACTTTTGTAGGTTTGGCAGCCACAAATAACCAAACAGGGACAAAATATGGTGTTCAAAACCACTTTTACTCTTCAAATTATTACTCTCACTTAAAAAAAATCACTATGCAAACCTAGACTTATTGTATATACAAATAAAATAAGCATACATTTTATTTTGGTGATCTTCTTAACACATTGTGTATGTTTCTCCTGACCCGATGTTAAAGATTTCATTAGAGCTATTCTGTGTACTCTCATAGCCAAACAGAAATGAGTAATGTGGATTTTAGTCCTAAATGTATTTATAAAAGCAGATGAACAATTCCAGGGTTTTACTGAATATTACAAAATGTGTGGAGGTTTTATGTTGATGTTCTTCTTTTGTACCTTTTATTTCATAGTAGGAAGTAGATGTTGAACGTGTGGATAAAAAATAATTAATGCTTGGAGAATACAATCTGATCTTGCTCTGGACAGCCTCCTGGCCCTTCACAGTTTATGTCATTCCCATGCCACATATGGAAATCCAGTTCATTAGAGAAGCAGACATTCTGAGGTAAAGACAGCAAGAAAGGATTTTAATCTGTTAAGGGAAAAAAATGAATTTATTCTGTGTCTCTAGATAGAAGTGAATCAAATGATGGAATTTAGCCTATCACGTCATCCTCTCCTTGTATCTTTTGCACCAGCACCATCTTGACTCATCTTGTTTGGTTGTTTTCTATTTAGAAACACTGTTTCCTCTCTATCCAGTCTTTGCATCCTAGTCTTACAGCTGAGTCACCACCTCCTGCTACCTTAGGGGAACCTGATAAAGATCTGTGAAGCATTTGCTTTCTCCCTTTCTTTATTTTTTTTTAATATTTTTATTGGTTTCAGAGAGGAAGGGAAAGATAGAAACATCAATGATGAGAGAGAAGCATTGATTGGCTGCCTTCTGCATGCCCCCTACTGGGGATAGAGCCCACAACTGAGGCATGAGCCTTGACCAGAATTGAACCATGACTTCCTGGTTCATAGGTCCGACATTCAACCACTGATCCACACTGGCCAGGATGCTTTCTCCCTTTCTTACTCTGCTCCACATTGCATGTTCATGGGGAATATAGGGAATACCAAAAATAAAACATAATCAAATTTGCCCTTTTGATGTTTAATCAGGAAATCTCACTTGTCACCTATTGGGAACAAACAAATATTTTGGAAGATAGGTGAAAATTTAAGTGGGGGGTGGAGGGAAAGCACCTACTATTATCTCCCTTGAAAGACATTGCCACCTATAGCTACGTGTATTACTTTTTCCTTGCCAAAATATAAATACCAAGGGTTTCTAGAAGAACTTGGAACTCCTTTATGTCTTCAAATAAGAGCTGAATTGAATTTGTGGTTTCTTTGATTTTTATATGACCTGATTTTGAGACCTTGGCCAATCCCTCCATCTCCTTGAGTCTGAGTTTCTTAATCTAATAAAATATGAAGTTTGGACTATTTATTGCTATGATCATTCTTATTCTAAAATGCCATTCTCAAAAAAAAACTACAAGTAAAAGACAAAACGGACATCATCCAGAACCACAGGAAGGCTGGCTAAGTGGAAATTCTACAACTAGAAGGGAAGAGAAAAGCACACTGAGATTCAGTGGAGCTGCGGAAGTAAAGTGCAGAGGTACTGAGTCACGCACGTGCGGAGAGGGCTGGCAACTGAATATGCAGCTGGTTTTTTCAATCTGCAGGGAGACACAAGCTCCCGACTGCTCTGAACTCCAGTTCCGGGCAAGACTCTGGGGACCCAGACTCATACGGGGAGAAACTGGACTGTCTGGCAGTGGGCGGAACTCGAGGACAGCTTTCTCTCAGAAGTGCTTGCAGCAATTACCAAGGGACACTGAGACCCAGGGACCTCTTAGGGCAGGGCTGACGGGAAGCCATTGCTGTTTGCTCCACTCTGAGATTCCGCCCCACCCCAGCTGTGTGCAGAGGCTTTTGCATATGAATGGCCTGGTCCTTTGAAATCTAAACTTACCTAACAAACTACAGCTGAGTCAGAGAGACCCAGAACATCCAAAAGAAGGCCCAAGGCCCCGCAGCAGCTTGCATTGCTTCATAGCTGGGCCTCATCTGGGCACCTCCAAAACCCAAACAAAGAAGAGGAATCTGTAGCTCCTGCTGGGTGGCCTCAGGCAGAGGCTAAATTAGCACCTCCTTGGAGATCCAAGAGCCAGTGTACCCAGGGGTCAGAGTAGGACCATCCAGATTACAACTCCTCAGATCCATAAGGGACACACTCAGGGGGCAGACTCAGTGAGCACCAAAGCCCCACTGAAGCAAGTCTTGCCTCATAAGGGTGTCTCCAGCACAGAAGTTCTCTCATCGTAGACACAGCTGATCCTCACAGCCAATTGGTTGGAGGTCAATTCCTCCCAGTGATACCAACTCTGCACTTTACTTCCGCAGCTCCACTGAGTCTAAGTGTGCTTTTCTCTTCCCTTCTAGTTGTAGAATTTCCACTTAGCCAGCCTTCCTGTGGTTCTGAATGATGTCCATTTTGTCTTTTACTGGTAGTTTTTTTTTGAGAATGGCATTTTAGAATAAGAATGATCATAGCAATAAATAGTCCAAACTTCATATTTTATTAGATTAAGAAACTCAGACAAGGAGATGGAGGGATTGGCCAAATCAAGGCTTAACTACAACAAGACTCTGCACACAGCCCACAAAGGGGTGCACCAAGAGTGTCCACCTCAGGTAACTGGCAAGGCTGAGCCACTGGCCCTGTAGGACACCTACCACACAAAGCCACTACATCAAGCAGCCAAAATGTGGAGACAAAGAAACAGATCACAAATTAAAGAAATGGAGGAAAGCAAACTACTGGATATAGAGTTCAAAACCACGGTTATAAGATTTTTCAAGAATTTTCTAGAAAAGGCTGATAAATTTAGTGATATCCTGGAGGATATGAAAAAGGACCAACTGGAAATTAAGCATACACTGACTGAAATAAAGAATAATACACAGAGATCCAACAGCAGACTAGAGGATCGCAAGAATCAAGTCAAAGATTTGAAATACAAAGAAGCAAAAAACACCCAACCGGAAAAGCAAAAAGAAAAAAGAATCCAAAAATATGAAGATAGTGTAAGGAGCCTCTGGGACAACTTCAAGCATACCAACATCAGAATTATGGGGGTGCCAGAAGAAAAGAGAGAATAAGATACTGAAAACCTATTTGAAGAAATAATGACTGAAAACTTCCCCCACCTGGTGAAAGAAATAGACTTACAAGTCCAGGAAGCGCAGTGAACCCCAAACAAAAGGAATCCAAAGAGGACCACACCAAGACACATCATAATTAAAATGCCAAGAGCAAAAGACAAAGAGAAAATATTAAAAGCAGCAAGAGAAAAACAGTTAGTTACCTACAAGGGAGTACCCATACAATTGTCAGCTGATTTCTCAATAGAAACTATGCAGGCTAGAAGGGAGAGGCAAGAAATATTCAAAGCGATGAATAGCAAGAACCTACAACCAAGACTACTCTACCCAGCAAAGCTATCATTCAGAATTGAAGGTCAGATAAAGAGCTTCACAGATAAGAAAAAGCTAAAGGATTTCATCACTGCTAAACCAGTATTATATGAAATGCTGAAAGGTATTCTTTAAGAAAAGGAAGAAGAAGAAAAAGGTAAAGATAAAAAATTATGAACAACAAATATATATCTATCAACAAGTGAATCTAAAAATCAAGTGAATAAAAAATCTGATGAACAGAATAATCTGGTGACTATAATAGAATCAGGGGCATAGAAAGGGAGTGGACTGACAATCCTCGGGGGGAAAGGGGTGTGGGGGGTGCGGGAAGAGACTGGACAAAAATCATACACCTATGGATGAGAACAGTGGTGGGGGGGGGGGCGGTAAGGGCATGGGGTCGGGTGGGAACCGGGTATAGGGGAGCTATGGGGGGAAAAAAGAGGAACAACTGTAATAATCTAAACAATAAAGATTTAATTTAAAAAAATAAAAAATAAAATAAAATGTCATTCTCACCAAATCTAATAGGAGACAAAGGACTGTGAAAGAATAGAAAATGACAAGTCCCAATTGGGTCACATCTCTGAAGAGTCACCTGAAGGGAGAACTCCACTTTAGAAGGAACTCCTATTTGAGATTTAAATGAATGAAAAATAAACCTTTGTCGTTTTTAAACCTCTTGAGGTTTAAAATACATCTGAGAGTGTATTTGTTACAATAGTTAGCTTTGTCATTTAATAGAATAAGAATAGTAATTAGCACCTAGGAAAGTTCTTGTGAGGTTGAAATCAGATGGTGCGTGTGCAAGGGCCCACGCTGTGACTATAAGAGTGAGCATCCTTTCTCTGATCCTTCCATCCAGCTGCAGAGGGAGGACAGAGACCCCTTTGGCACTGTGTGGGCATGAATGAGGCCCATGCTCCACGAGGTCCACCCATGGGTGCCATGCCTCTGAAGAGCAGCCACAAGCCTGTGGTCCCCCAGCGGGAGCTGTGTGGGATGCAGCTTCCTCGTAGGGTGACACAGGGCATTTGGATAGGGCTCCAAGGGCTGGGGAAGTTGAAAAAGTCAGTTGCACTTTCCTTCTGTGCTTCATCTGTCTCTCTGCCACGGTGCTTTTCCTCACCCTGAGGTCTAGCTGCTGTTCTTACCTCGAAGACCACGCTGTGCCTTGGGAGCAAGTAATGCTATGAAGATTGTGTGTCACAAGATCCCAGTTTCCTGTGTCTGCCATGGAAGCAAGGGGCCGACCTCCACTGTTCTTTGGGGGGACAGCAGACACTTAAAGTCTGGACTATACCTTTTAGGAGCCATGTGGTCACAGCAGCATCCCCCACCAACAAAACCACAAAAAAAAGACCACACAGCGTTGATTCGGAAAAATCCACGATATGCAATTATAAACATAAGTGGAGCACAAGATACCAAGTAAGACCTCGGAGAGTCAGGAAGAAATAGAGTCAGGGAACGGATGGCTGTCACTGACTGCAATGGCACATATGTCAGAGAGGCTCCACCTCTAAGTCGTAGTCAATATCTGCCACAGGTGAGACTAAGAACTGGGTTAGTGTGTGTGGGAGGGGGGGATTCATTTTACGTTAAACCATGTGCTCAGTAAACTTGGAACTAGAATCCCCAGTACCTCTTCATTCATGATGATGATGACAAAAACAGCGCACACGCACATGAACGCTCCTTGATTTCCTTCCGTATCCACCTGGATGGCTTCCAAAGTTCCCTTGATTTCACACCACGTCCCTGCTGTTCTCACAGTCTTCCTATTGCTTTTCTTGCAGATTTCCTCCAAAGAGATCTCAGTGTCTAATTTTTCCCTTTTTTGTTAGAATACTTTGAAATGTTTGAGAGTTTTCCTCACCGAGATGGAAAGCTCCTTCTGGAGCCTCCCCCCGACGGAAGCCTGTGCCTTCCAGAACAATCCCACTACATTTGTTCCAGGAGGCATGCAAATGAGCCCAAATGTGTGTGTGGGACAAATAAAATCAATTCACTGAAACCCCAGAGAAGATAAAGCCTGCGCAGAAAGGGTTCTTGCCTGTGGGCTCATTCTGAGAGATCACACGGCCCCTCCCCTCCGGGCTTTGTCTGGACAGGGTGAAGCCAACGTGAACTGAGGGACAACGGGCAACACCATCAGCTCAGTGTACCCTTCTGGAGCATGCGCGGGCTCTTCTCTCCTGCCCACCCCCCACCCCCCCCCCCCCCCCCCGCTGTGCTCTCTGCTTCTCCCTCTAACAAAGCTTCACACTTGTTATACGCTGGTGTTCATCGTGGCTGACTCATCTGGGCTGGTTTTCCTGCTACATCCTCTGGACCCTGAGCCAGGTTTCCTTCCCTCAATGACTCAGTGAGACACTCCCAGTGAATGAGATCAGATGGGGAACCTTCATCCCCTCCCCCCCCGACACCCCCTCTCATTTGGATGCCTCCTGTCACACCACCCTTCTGGCTTCCAGCAGCCTTGTCTACTTCCCCAATTCTTCCTTCAATCATTCCTTAAAATTGTCTTCACCCCCAGGAAAACGCCTGTGTTAACATACTTCCATATTCTCTAGTAGTGCTCCTTCATTTTTTTAAGACTCCTCTGAGACTCTGACAGAAGATCCTGATTCTGCCCCAGAGAAACGTTCATATGCTTTCATCTTGGTCAGCCTCAGAGCACCGCCCGTTCCCGGGGCTTCGGGAGAAGCACCTTTGTTCTAACTATTTCTGGAGCCCTGGGCACTGGCGGAGGCCTGCTGCCCAGCAAGGGAGTAGCTCTGAGAATGCCTCTGTGGTTGGTAAGACCTCAGAGAGCCTGGCACCACTCGTGTTAACCTCTCTCTTCCCAGGCCCGAAGCTGTGGACAAACCTCCAGAAGAAATAAGACGTGGCCTGGAGGGGGAGGGGAGGGATTAGAAACTGTAATTCAATCTAATATTTGAGGCTTGGCAAGTGTACCTGTGGGATTTCATGAAAACCCCTGAATCTTTTTCATTTCAGAGCAATTAAGCAGACCCCAGAGTCCTGGCTCCAGTAAGCTGCTCAGCTCTCAGTTTTATTTCCCGTTTCCTTTCGCTTAGCCAGCACTAGCTCCCATCCTTGTACTGTTTTGATGCCACAAAGGGGCCTCCACAAGCAGGGGGCTGGGGGAGGGGGCGTGGGCACAGACTCGGGCCAGGCCGGTGAGGCACATGTGACTGCCAGGGCCGCGGCGCTCAGGCACCGATGTGTGGTATAATCAAAAACATCCAGCCGTAATTTAATAGTTCCCACCGAGAACAGACAAAAAGTCTAGCAATTCTTTCCTCCACATACTTAACCCTTAGAGGAGGAGAGAGGGCCAGAAGAAAAGGAACAGTAGTCCTGAATAGTTGCTACGTTAGGATTTTTTTTGGTATTTTTGTTTCCTGCTCTGATGTAGAGAGACGGCTGTGAACTTTGGAAAGTTGCAGTGAGCAGGGATTTATATTAAAATGTCTTCCTTCGGTTCTGACAGAGGGGAAGCAAGGGCAAGGCCAGTCCTGTGGAGAGGGCTGTCCATCTGACAGACCAAACGGAACATCTGTCAACACGGGGCCGCGAACAAGGTGGCGCACTTTGTAAAACGTGTGTGAAACTGACTTTGATACACAGGGAAGCAACTGATTCCATTGAAACTGAGGCCACATCTCCTCCACGGGACAGTGGTCAGCCCTCCTGCCCCGGCTCTGAGCACCGTCATCGTCCCTCCGGAGTGGGGGCACATTCTGACCGGCAAGCGGAGATCAATAATGAAGGAACTGACAAAACTGGGTGCATAAGCTTTGGAAGACATGTGTCTTCCAGTTAGAAGTTTTTAGTTTAAATGACAGTAAGTTCTCCTAAAGTTAGTCACCCACCATTGCCAACGTTTTCCATTTATGATAAGCTCAGTGGCAGCTCTCAGATTGGCATTCGAACTACAGACTCATATGCGTCTGAGATTTCTGATACTGAGGCTCTGCTAGGCAATTTGCACACACGCGCACACACAAACACATACTAGTACACACACTCCTGAGACACCGACTGTGCACCTAAGATCATGCTGCAGGAAATACAGTCCCCATACTTGGCTTCGTTCTCCAAAGCCCTAAATCACGGACTCTGAGGGTGAGGCCCAGGACCCTTTATCTGTAAACGCTCCCCAGACCCCTGGACACTGCCCAGGAGCCACCGCAGGGCGTGTCCTCCTACTTGGGCTTCCCTGGAGAAGCTTCCCCTTGATGCGGTGCCTGCAGGGAGAGGCTGGACCAGATGGCTGAGTGCGCGGCTTTGTTTTCCGACTTTGAAAAGCTGTGTGCCCTGCAGAAACCAGTGACCTCTGGGGCTTCACTTTCCTTACTTGCAAACAGAGAGTGATCCCAGGGTCCCTTTGCAGAGTTTTGTGCGCATGGAATGAGTTAACATTTGAAACGCATTTGGAACAGTAAGTGGCATATTGTGACTACCGTATAAGAGTCCCTTACTATTTCACTTTGAGATGGAAGTTAGATGATGTCGAACTGCTTGCACTGCTAAGGAAGCTCGCAGCATTGGGAGAGTCAGTCAGGGATGGTTTCATAAGTAACGAGGACTGTCAGCTAGACCTGGCGGTAATTCATTTCAAACAATATTTTCAGCCATCCCAACAAGTAAGAGGTGTGGCAATCCTTGGGGTGGGAATGCAGGTCTCTTCAGAAAACACATGCCCACCCCCTCCACAACCTGATATCTATGCGTGTCCAGACTACACAAGGACCACATGGAAAAAACATGGATAAGATGAGCTTCCAAGCTCCTCTGATTGGATAAAATGTACCTCTCTGCCCACTAAGAAAGACAGTAAGGAAGAGGCAGGCCAAGTCCCTCATCTGTATCTGGGCCAAGAATGGAATTCTCCACTCCACATGGAGGGTCCTGGTGTGCGGACCAACATCCACCGCTTTCTGGTAGAGAAAAGTTCTCTATCAGATGCAAAATATTTGACATATATTTATATACTACATAAATGAATCTGGTATTTTTTAATAAACGTATTTTATAAATATGTAAAACTATGAGAAACACATGTTATTCTGTGATGGGAGAAGTTGGATAAGATGGCTTTAAGAACTTAAGCTTTCCAGAGAAACCAGTGTTTCCCCCTCGAGATCAGGAACAGTACTTTCTTGTGAAATGTGTCTTAAATGACAGCGTTTAGTATCCTGTCCCAAATAAGAACCTCCCAAGTGAAATCTAAGAAACCGAAACAATCATGACGAGAGAATGTGCTGTATCAGGCTCTCTGGGTCCTAATTATTTTCTATACTTGCTTTGACATTAACTATTATCTGAGAAAAATATGACTCAGAGTGAGCCATCTGTCTTTAGATTTGGAGGGGGGGCGGTGCCACCCACACTAATCAGCCTAATCCCAAAATCAGTAATTCTGTTGTGCTGATAGGGCCCTGATTAGAGGAAAGTAAATTGGGAATCTATGTTTGTTTCCCTGGACTCCTTAGAAACTTATAATGTGGCTCTCATCCCTCCCATGTTCCTAGCATGTTTAGTGCAGGTTAACTGGGGTGGGCCTGGCTGGGGTGCAGACTTCCCTCTGGTACCACCAGGATGCTCCAGGCACAGAGAGAGCAGTGTCTGCTTTCATACTGGTCTCCTATGCTCTCTCCAATCTCTTCATTGCAATCTTCCCCTATAAGGCTGTGCATTGCTTCAGCCAGCTACCTTTCCCCGGGGAAGCTGCCCCCACTCCCTCGCAGCCACCCAACCACTTCCACGCTCCAGGCCATCCATTTCATAGCAAGTATCACTCTACTTGGGTGGCTTAAAGTCATCCATCCTTTCTTCCTATGCCTAGAACTCCACCTAAAACACAGAGTAATGGCCCTGAAATGCGATGTTCAACATGTTAGATAGCTTCCTTGCAATCTGACCTCACCTTATTAATGTATGCAATCTTTTCCTTTTGAGAATCACTTTTCACAGAGCCTTCTACGGCAAAGAGGCCAAACTGGTTGGTATAAGACCTGGAGGTGGCCCAGCATCATATAACCGCAGTCACAGATGTTTCCCCAACAATTCCCATTGGCCTAGAACAGATCCAGAAAAGCAGAGACCTGAGGCAAAATTAGGACTGTCTTTGGGTCCGATCACATTTTCCTCCTTCTCTCCTAAAAGGCATCTCCCTCCTTCCTCTCCTGTCTCTTGGGGCTTCCCAATTCCTAAATCCTCTGTAAAGTAAAGGAACATATTTATCCTGGAACTCAAACCCTTTCAAGTCAGGGTAAAATTCTCTCTCCAAGCATTTGCGTGTTCAGGTTTTTATCTCCAATCATAAAATGGAAGCTTTGACTCTTGTTTAAGGAATGTCTGGTTTCAAGGGAGGATTTTTGAATAAATCCTCCTTACACCTCAAATCATAAGAGCTTCACATGGCTGGATCTAAATGAGCTATAAGCACTGGGGCTGGGGCCCTTCTGCCTGCCCACACTCTCTCTCCCTGGCTCCCAACCTCTCTTCCATTCCTCCACCTAGGACTCTCCAGGGTGTGGAGGAGCGGCCTCTCTCCCTCCCCTCATTGGCCAGCTCCCAGTGGGAGACCGCATCCCTGTTGAGCTACTTTGACAATCCCGACTCTTCCTACAGCATTGATCTCAGCACAGGGACATGAAGGTGCGAGGTAGAATGAGAGGCAGAAGGTGGGGAATTCGGGTACATATGGGGAGGTGCAGAGGGGCCCCACGGGGGGTTGGTTGAGCCCAGAAAGGACCAGCTGATGGAGCATGAGATGAAGAGCTCTGTCTTTGCAGACTGGGAAGTGACAGCTACGCACTGTATCAGGAAAGCTAAACTGACACCAACTCTGCATGCTAGACCTAATAAGAGAAAACATTTAGAAGGTGACTTGTCTGTGTAAAAGTCATACTGATTGGACTTATTTTAATTAAGTGCTCATCACTTATGCCTAATTATCATGCAGCACAATAATGGCCATGTATATCATGAAATGGGTGTCAGATTAACTTTTTATTACAGTGGCAAATCCTGCAAATGTATGACCACTTGGTCCTTATAATTAGTTTCTTCTGTGGCACTAACTACCCTGGCAGCATGGTTTTATGCATTTGTCCTAAAATAAATGAAATAAAATAAATTTAATTAATTAATTAACTAATTAATTAACTAATTAATTAATTAAAATAAAAAGAGGGATAAACAATACTGGGCCTGTCCAGAAGCCTCAAGTGACCAGGCCCCTGCCCTTCCAGCCTCCTAGAAAGGAAATCAAGTCCTGACCATCAGGCCGCAGCTTTGTTCTCACCTCCTTCTCTCCAGTGCCCAGAACAGTGCTACACAGATCATAAAAGGCTAATATGCAAATCGACCAAATGGTGGAACAACTAGTTGGTATGATGCACACTGATCACCAGGGGGCAGAGGCTCAATGCAGGAGCTGCCCCCTGGTGGTCAGTGCGCTCTCACAGGGGGAGTGCCGCTCAGCCAGAAGCCCTGAGCTGGGCTCACAGCTGGCAAGTGCAGCAGTGGTGGCGGGAGCCTCTCCTGCCTCCATAGCACAGCTAAGGATGTCTGACTGCTGACTTAGGCTCACTACCCCGAGGACATCTCCCAAGGGCTCCCAGACTGCGAGAGGGCACAGGCCAGGCTGAGGGACCCCAGCCATATGCACATTGGGGGTGACCAGGCTGGCAGGAAAGGGCCATTAGGGGCGACCAGGCAGGCAGGCAGAGGCGGTTAGGGGTGATCAGGCAGGCAGGGGAGCAGTTAGGGGCATTAGGCAGGCAGGCAGGTGAGTGGTTAGGAACCAGTGGTCCTGGATTGAAAGAGGGATGTCCAAGGGGTCCCAGATTGGAGAGGGTGCAGGCCAGGCTGAGGGACCTCCTCCCCCCCATGCATGAATTTCGTGCACCGGGCCTCTAGTTAATAAATATTTAGTAAGTGAAGGTTAAGGGATGACTGAGAGTAAAGGTAGAATCAGTGTAGGTGAGGTTTTGACAGCTCTGCCATGACACCCCTGAGCACAGGTAGGATAAAGAATAACTTCCCGCATTTCTGTGATGAGGAAAAGAAAATGGCGGCGGGAAAAGTGAGCGGCGAGAGCAATGAGGAGTCCTTAAGCTTGACAGCTGAAGAGGAGGAGGTGCTCAGCAAATTGGACAGCCGGCTCTTTGGGTTCGTGAGGCTTCACAAAGATGGCTCCAGGACGAAGACCCTATTGGGCAAGGCCATTCACTGCTATGAATCTTTAATCTTAAAAACTGAAGGAACTTGTGTGCATGCATATGAGCCTAACCAGTGGTTAAGGACAACAGGGGGGTGGGGGCATGCGTGGGGAGGGGTGTGAGATGGGAATGGGGGGGATGAGGACAAATATGTGATACCTTAATCAATAAAGAAATTTAAAAAAAAAACTGAAGGAAAAGTGGAGTCTGATGTATTTTTTCAATTAGGTAACTTCAACCTCCTGTTGGAAGATTATCCAAAAGCATTATGTGTGTATCAGCGATACTACAGTTTGCAGTCTGACTACTGGAAGAATGCTGTCTTTTTATATGGCCTTGGTTTGGTTTACTTCTACTACAATGCATTTCATTGGGCAATTAAGGCATTTCAGGAGGTACTTTGAAATGTTGATCCCAGCTTTTGTTGAGCCAAGGAAATTCATTTGCGACTTGGGCTTATGTTCAAAGTGAACACAGACTATGAATCTAGCTTAAAGTAAGAGAATACAAATTAAAATTGTCAAAGGAAAAATATACCAAAGAAAGAGTCCAGAAAAATACTACTTACAAGAGTCCAGTTCTCCTCTCCCTTTGCAGTCCTGTGGATAGCACTAATTTCCCCACCTTTATGTGTGAATCATAATACATATGGACTATTACTAACCAGGAGCAGTGCTCAAGCCTTTCCAGGGCTCTTTCTATTTTTTTTTCTTCTATTTTCGATTTAATACTAGAGGCCCAGTGCACGAATTCATGCACATTGAAAGGAAATTAATTAGAAGAAATCTATATTATAAAAGGCCTGTGGCCCTAATGCCGTAACAACCAAAGACTGGCACGGGTGGGTGGGCCCGCGCGATTTCACGTGCAGGACTTCTAGTATTTTAATATCGCTGTTCGCCCTTTCTCTATAATGGAAGTGTCAACCAAATTAACGATCGACAATGACAGATGGAAACATATGTGTGCGATTGGCACCTGCAAGAGCTTTATATATATAGATAAACTTGCTTAATTAGACCTGCTTTCTGATTTAACTAAACTTTTTCCAGCCCAGTGAAGCACCCCAACTTCTCTTTCAGCTAATTGTCAGCAACACAGCAGTAAATATCAACACAAAGCAGATTATTATTATAGATCATGCAGGGAGAACAAAGGGTAAAATATTTAACTGCAGCAGTGTTTGACTATATTCTGCACAGTGTGAAAACCTGAAGTCATTTTCAAGGTCCACCATTTCTTACTTCTTTTAGTCCAGTCAAGTTTCTAAGCTTTCTAAATCTCTGTTTTCTGGCTAATGAAAAGAAAATAGGATTCCACCCAATCTCCTATGTACCTACTCCAGGACTTCTGTGAAGATCAAATGAGACGAGGCATGGGAAAACGCACATTTGGTTACACAAACATTTGGTTACAGTGTAAAATGTTTGCACCTGGCTATATAGCAAGTCGTGTTCCTGGGCTGAAGAAACTCCAAGGAGGCTAGTCACTAGGGAGAGGAAGCCGGTCATTGCTACGTGATATCATTACCCAGCACCCACAGCCACCATTTCCAGGCTGGGCTAGGCTGTTGCAGGCTCAATCCCCAGGAGGCAGCAGACCAATTCTCTCTCATCATTGATGTTTCTATCTCCCTCTCTCTCTGCCTTCCTCTCTGAAATCAATAAAAATGTATTAACAAAAACAAAAAAGAATAACTTACCGCAGGTGAGAGTGGTCTAGATAGTTACCTGAATTGGCACCCTGGTTCCATCACAAGTTCTTACTACTTTGCCCACATCATCTCTCTTGGAGCCTCCATTTTTTTTAATTGAAATAATTTTTTATTATCGCTAGAAGCACAGATATAGTCTGTAATTTCCTTTTTAAAATATTTTTATTAACTTCAGATAGGAAGAGAGAGATATAGAAACATCAATGATGAGAGAGAATCATTGATCGGCTACCTCCTGCATGCCCCCTACTGGGGATCAAGTCCACAACCTGGGCATGTGCCCTTGACCAGAATTGAACCCTGGACCTTTCAGTCCACAGGCCGACGCTTTATCCACTAAGCCAAACTGGCTAGGGTGGAGCCTCCATTTTTAACCCAGAAATATGGAGATATTAATTACCTCAGAGAATTCATGAGAGGATTAAATAAGTTAAAGAAAAAACTTTGTAAACACTAATGCCAAAGGAATTACATGCTTTCCTCAGGGGCCCTATCTACCCATTTCAATGGGAATGTGTTGTGGCTGGGTGTATTGAGAGTGTTTTAGAGCCTCTCTTCTGTGGAGGGTATTGAAAGAGCCAACTAGATAAAGGATGGAGTCCACAACTGGGCCTTACGTTTCAGAGAAAACTATCCGTGTTTTCTGAATTTTGCTTTTCAACTTACCAAACATCTACAGGGGAGAAGCACCATGTGCCCTCCCTATACCAGGCGTCTTCACTGTCCAGGCCCCATCCAAGCTTCCTCAGAGAAAAGTTAAGTGACAGATTGGATGGAGCCCTCACCCCACCCATCCTTCTAAACAAAGCCCGGCACCTGAACCTTCTCATCGCTCACCGTGCTCTGTGGCTGACCAGCCAGTGCGCCAGCGTCAGGTGAGCCGCTGCTTTGTACTTTACTCCTCCTCTTCGGCCTCAGTATCCTCTTCTGTAACTACTGTTTCATTTTAAACGTACTTGACCTTGAGTCAATGTGAGTGCTATGGACTGAATTGTACTAGTATGCCCAAAAGTGTGTTTTGAAGTCCCAATCTGCAATGTGACTGTACCTGCAGACAGGGTTTTTAGGCGGTTATTAAGGTTAAATAAAGTCACAAAGGTCAGGTCCTCCACTGATAGGATTGGTGACCTTATAAGAAGAGGAAGAGAGAGAGCTCTCCCTCCACAGGCACTGAGGAAAGGCTGTGTGAGGACACGGTGAGAAGTCAGCTGTCGGAAAGCCAGGCCCAGAGCCCTCGCCAGAAATTCAATCCGCCAGCTCCTTAATCTTGGACTTCCAACCCCCAGAAGTGAGAAATAAATGCCTATTGTTTAAGCTACCCAGTCTGTGGTAGTTTGTTCTAGCAGCCCAGCTAATAGAGTGAGCTTAATTAAAAATTTTAGGCAAAGCTCCCAGCTTAAAGTAGGTGTTCTATAAGTCAGCTCTCTCTCCCAAGCACAGTATTGTGAGCATGACTTAAATTTGCTTTGATAAATTAAGATCATGCAATGCCTTAGGACAGTGGTCGGCAAACTCATTAGTCAACAGAGCCAAATATCAACAGTAAAACGATTGAAATTTTTTTTGAGAGCCAAATTTTTTAAACTTAAACTTCTTCTAATGCCACTTCTTCCAAATAGACTCGCCCAGGCCATGGTATTTTGTGGAAGAGCCACACTCAAGGGGCCAAAGAGCCGCATGTGGCTCGCGAGCTGCAGTTTGCCGACCATGGCCTTAGGATGTTGTTCTGAACAACAAATCGTCATATACATTTATAAGAAAGAAACTATAGAAGCTGTTGGAGGTACTGGTGATTAGACATCTTTGGGAAAGCAAATTTCTCTTTCTTTTGCCAGTAATATTCCATTCTGCTTTTCTGTGATACACAGAGGTGTGATTCTAGTAAGTCAAGGATCTTTTTCAATTAGAATAAAAACTACATTCTTTTAAAAACAAGGATCCTATAGGAAGGTGTGTATCTAACTTCTCCTGGTGAATGTTTTCAACACTGATAGTCTTTTGATAATAAAGTTATTGTTGAAAGAGTTAATATGGAATTGCCCCTCTAAAGGCCCGTCAGAAGCAACAGTGTGAAATGGCCAGAATTTGTGTTTTGTCTGTCTTCACCCATTTCTGAGTTTCTGTCTTCAGGCATCCCATCCCCTCTGGCTCCTCTCTTAGTTCCCTCTGGCGTCTAATCTTCTGAAATGATGTGATGAACTAACCATCCTTAAAAAATCACTGGTGGTTAAGGAGTTTAGCACTTCCCTCTAGGGAGGTTCCATTTTCATAAGCAATGCACACTTAAGAAAAATAAAACCCCTCTGATTATAAATGTCAATCATCAACCCTAAATAGGGGTAGCTGTAACTCAGGATGGGAGGAGATGACATCTGTTCACAGACAACCACCTTCTCTAGCAATCCTGGTCGTGTTCTGGCAACGTCCATCTCCCTTTTTTCAACAAGATTACAAATAGTCAAAAAATTAAAAATGGAAGAGCCATTTGACCCAGTGATCCCACTTCTAGGAATATATCCTAAGAATCCAGAAACACCAACCAGAAAGAATATATGCACCCCAATGTTCTTAGCAGTGTTATTTACAAAAGCTAAGATCTGGAAACAGCCCAAGTGCCCATCAGTAGATGAGTGAATAAAAAAGCTGTGGTACATTTACACCATGGAATATTATGCAGCTATAAAAAAAAGGATCTGTTTCCCTTTGAGACAACATGGAGGGACCTGGAGATTATTAAGCAAAATAAGCCAGTACCAGGCTGTTTTGATTACAAAGGCTTTTAGTATAGTTTGATATCCAGTATTGTGATCCCTCCAACTTTGTTCTTCTTTCACAAGATTGTGGAACTATTCGGTGTTTTTTGGTTCCATATGAAATTTTGGAATTTTGAAATCTGTGAAATATGGCATTGGTATTTTTATAGGGATTACATTAAATCTATAGATTACTTTGGGTAGTATAGATGTTTTAATGATGTTAATTCTTCCAATTCATGAACATGGTATATGCTTCACTTGTTTGTATCTTCTTCTATTTCTTGTTCCAATGTCCTGTAGTTTTCTGAATATAGGTCCTTTACCTCCTTGGTTAAGTTTATTCCTAGGTATCTTTTTGTTGTTGTTGTTGCAGTGGTAAATGGGATTTATTTTTTAGCTTCTCTTTCTGATAGTTCATTATTGGTGTATAAAAATGCCATTGATTTCTGGATGTTAATTTTGTATGCTGCTACATTACTGAATTCATTTAAGTATAGTAGTTTTTTAGTGGAATTTTTAGGGTTTTCTATATATAATATTATGTCTTCTGTGAATAATGAACATTTTACTTCCTCTTTTCCAATTTGGATGCCTTTTATTTCTTCATGTCTGACCACTGTGGCTAGGACTTCCAGTGCTATACTGAATGAGTGGTGAAAGTGGATATCCCTTTCTTGTTCCTGATCTTAAGGGAAATGTTTTTAGTTTTTGACCATTGAGTATAATGCTGGCTGTAGGTTTTTCACACATGGCCTTTATTATGTTGAGGCATGGTCCCTTCATTCCCACTTTGCTGAAAGTTTTTAATCATAAATGAGTGCTGTATTTTGTTGAAGGCTTTTTCTGTGTCTATTGATATGATCATGTGATTTTTGTCATTCATTTGTTTTATGTGATATATCACATTTATTGATTTATCTATTGTACCAGCCTTGTGTCCCTGGAATATATCCAACTTGGTCAGATGTATGATCTTTTTCATATATTACTGGATACGATTTGCTAATATTTTATTGAGGAATTTAGCATCTGTATTCATCTGGGGTATTGGCCTATAACTTTATATCTTTGTAGTTTCTTTATGACCCAAATTTTGGTCTGTTTGGGTGAATGCTCCATGGACACCTGAAATGAATGTGTACTCTACTGTTGTTGAATGGAATATTCTGTAAATATCAATTAGATCCTGTTGGTTGACAGTGCTGTTGATTTTCTGTCTAGCAGTTCTAGACAGAACTACTCAGTATGGGATATTGCTGAATATGGGATATTAAAGTCTCCAATTTTAATTAGAAGTGCTCTATGTTTCCTCTCAGTACTGTCAGTTTTTGCTTCAACTTCTTTCATCTTTGTTTTTTCTTTATGCATTTAGAATGACTGTCTTCATGATTGATTAATCCTTTTATCAGCATGTAATGTTCCTCTTTTTCCATGGTAAGTTTCTTTGCTTTCTTTTGTTAATGTTTGCATGGTATATTTTTTCCATCATTTAACTTTGAATCTACATATGTCATTGAATTGAAAATTAGTTTCTTATGCACATAATATAGTTTGGTCAAGATATTTTTATCCACTCTGCCAATTTTTATGTTTTTATTCATATATTTAGACCATAAACACTTGAAATAATTATTAATATGGTAGAGCTTAAGTGTGTCATTTATTTGTTTTCTATTTTTTCTCTTTGTTTTTCATATCTCTATATTCCTGTCTTCCTGTAGATTACTTGAATATTGTTAGCACTCTATTTTGATTTATCTAAAGTGGTTTGGGGTATATTTGTTTCTATAATTCTTTTAATGACTTCTGGGTATCACAATATATATACATATCTCATACATATCTATCATATTATGTATCCATAACTTACTACAATCTTCTGGTATCAACTATATAGAGAGCAGAACTGTTCTCCACCTAACTACCTTTTACTAATGGTCCACTCATTCACTTAGCATAGCAAGCCTTCTCTTGAGGGAGTCCTTCTTGTTATTTCTGTTGTTAAAACATTTTTTCATTCAGTAGTTCTAAGTTATGGATGACTGCTCTCTGGGTAGAAAAAGTGTGACTAAGATGAGTCAGGTAAAATAACTTGGAGAAAGACATTAAACTTCAAACTGAGTTGGGAAAGTACGAGACTTCATGAGGCTCAGAGTATAGTATTCATCTCTGCTTAACTGATGATCTGTGAACTATAGCCTCCAGCCACCATCACCCTACCAAAACTAATCTCCCTAGGAGTTTCAAATGGGCACATACTTTGAGCAAAAAAGAGAGAAGTCCTCTGTGAACTTTAGGAGGGCCTTATGTCCATGACAAACTTCTGGAATAAAAGTGATGTTCATAGAGGTCAATAGTCTAATATTGAGAGTAGTAGGGGGCAGAAGTAACCTATACACAAAGGTAAAATGAACCCCTTATAATCAACTAGGGAATAAGTTTTAGGCAAATTGAAATAAACAAGGGATAAACAGTTTTATTTTGTTTTTGTTAACCCTCACTCGAGGATATTTTTTCCATTGAGTTTTTTAGAGAGAGTAGAAGGGAGAGGGAGAGACACACACAGAGAGAAACAGTGATGCCTCCTGGTTGCCAGGGCTGGGGATCTGGGCTCGAGCCTGCAACCTCGGTACATGCCATTGACTGGAACCGAACCTGGGACCCTTCAGGTCGTGGGCCAATGCTCTGTCCACTGAGCAAAACTGGCTAGGGCAGGGATAAACAGTTTTTCCAGGGCCTATAGTCACAGAGTCCATTGAGGAAAAAGAGAGATTATACGGTGAAAGGTGAATGACTTTCTGAAGCACAAGAGAGGAACCCAAAAGAGGAGACCTTTCCTCCTACAGGGAGACAAAACCCAGGACAAGACACCAGAGATCATGTTGGGCCAAGCCAGCCCCCGTCCTCAGCTGCAGGCACAGATATTGCCAATGATCTTAGTGGTTTTAGTCCTCTCTTTTTTTCTTGGTCAATCTAACTAAAGGCGTGTCAGTTTTGTAGATCTTTTAAAGAACCAACTTTGATTTTGTTGATTTTATCTCTGGTTTTACTGTTTCCTATTTCATTAATTTGCACTGTAATCAATATTATTTCTTTATTCTGAGCAATCCAGGTCAAAATCTAATGTGTGAGTTTTCAAACCAGAGAAAGACTTTGGGTGCAGGATCATATGGGGGGAGATGCCTTGGGGCATAGCCAGGGTGTTGCAATTTGGGGGTGGAGGGTGGGGAGGAAGGAGGCATTTGTTTTTTTCTCTAACTGGTACTTTTCCACCCCCAGGTCCACAAAAGGACAAAAAGCAGTCTTTTGTGGGGCAGGGTGGAGGGAGGCAGTGAAGCCATTCTGCCAATTTCTTCCCTGATCCTCACTCCATACTGCTCCTGGGGCATAGGAACATTGGGAAGCCAGCACCTTTCTCTTTTGCCTCTTACCTGAACTGTAAGTAAATAAAGGCTTGCTGCTTCTGTTTGGCTTGTTGTCCTAATTGAACACTTAGATTCTTTTGTTTGGGATACAGTCTTCTCTTCCTTTGGGTGTCTTAAGTTGGAAGGTTAGGTTATTGATTTGAGATCTTTCTTCTTTTTGAATGTAGGCATTTATACCTGTAAGCATTGCTTCAGCTGCATTCCATAGGTGTTGGATTTTCATTTTCATTTATCTCTATGTATTTTTTTTTCATTTCCCTGTGATCTCTTCCTCAACTCATTGTTTATTTTAGTGCTGTTATTTAACTTTCACATATTTGTGAATTTTTCAAGTTTCTTTGTTATTAATTCCATATTTTACCCCACTGTGATCAGAGAATGTACTTTGCACAATTTCAATCCTTTTAAATTTAGTGAGGTGTGTTTTATGGCCTAGCATGTGGGTCTATCCTAGAGACTATACTATGCTAATTTAAGAATGTATATTCTAATGATCAACAGATATATGAAAATATGCTCAACTTCACTAGCTTTAGAGAAATGCAAATCAAAACTACAATGAGTCTGACCGGTTGGCTCAGTGGATAGAGCATTGGCCTGCAGACTGAAGGGTCCCAGGTTCGATTCCGGTCAAGGGCATGTACCTTGGTTGCGGGCACATCCCCAGTAGGAGGTGTGCAGGAGGCAGCTGATCGATGTTTCTCTCTCATCGATGTTTCTAACTCTCTATCCCTCTCCCTTCCTCTCTGTAAAAAAATCAATAAAATATATTTTTTTTACAAACTACAATGAGATAGCACCTACCTCCTCTTAGCTGTTAAAATGGCTATTATCAACAAGACAAGTAGTAACAAATGTTGGAGAGGTTGTGGAGAAAAGGGAACCCTCATTCACTGTTGATGGGAATGTAAACTGGAACAGCCTCCATGGAAAACATTATGGAGGTTAATTAAGAATAGAGTTACCATATGAACTAGCAACCCTCTTCTGGGTATCTATCTGAAAGTTTTGAAAATATTTCTTTGTAAAGATATATGTACCCCTTTGTTTATTGCAGCATTATTCATGGTATCCAAGACATGGAAACAGCAGAGTGTCCTTCAATAGACTATTGGATAAAGATGTGTTACTTACATACAATGGAATATTACTCAGTCATAAGAATGATGACATAATGCCATTTGCAATAACATAGATGGATCCTGCGAATATTAAGCTAAACAAAATAAGTCACGTAGAAAGTCAAAAACCATATGATTTTACTCATCTGTGAGATATAAAACTGAAAGCAGTGAATGATCAAATAAGACAAACAAAAACTCATAGACACAGACAACAATATAATGGTTACCAGAGGGAAAAGGGGGTGAGAGGAAATAGTAAACGGGCTCAAACACATGGTGACGGAAGGAGATTTGACTTTGAGTGGTAAACACAATGCAATATATAGATGACACATTATAGAATTGTACACTTGAAAACTATATAATTTTATTAACCAATGTCACCCCAATAAATTTAATAAAAAATGTTAAAGTGATTATTGATAAAATAAAAAAGAATGTGTATTCTGTTGTTGTTGGATGAGGTCTCTGTTGAATCCAGTTGGCTTATAGTACTACTAGTGACCCAATGCACGAAATTTGTGCACTTGGGGGGCCCAGCCTGCGCCCTCTCACAGTCTGGGAGCCCTTGGGGGATGTCTGACTGATGGCTTAGGCCCACTCCCCGCAGGCAGTTGGACATCTTTAGCACTGCCATGGAGACGGGAGAGGCTCCCACCACCACCACTGCACTCACTAGCCATGAGCCCAGCTTGTGGCTCAGCCGTGCTCTGACTGTGGGAGCACACTGATCACCAGGGGGCAGCTCCTGCATTGAGCGTCTGCCCCCTGGTGGTCAGTGCCTGTCATAGCAACCGTTTGTTCTTCCATTTGGTCAATTTGCATATTACCCTTTTATTATATAGGATTTAAGCCTTCTGTTTCCTTGTTTGTGGTATGCTTAGCTTTTCTATCCATTGTTGAGAGTGAAGTATTGAAGTCTCCAACTATCATTATTGAATTTTATTTTTTCTTCAATTTGTCAGTTTTTGTTTCATATATTCTGGTATTTGTTGTTAGATAGTATATATGTTTTAAATTGTTATAGCTTTTTGATGAATTGACCTTTTGATAATTATAAAATGTTCCTTTCTATCTCTACTAACATTTTTTGTTTCTAAAGTCTATCTTGTCTATTATTGTAATAATAGCACTCCAGATCTCTTTTGGTTGCTGTGTGCATGATCTATTTTTACCATCTTTTTACTTTCAACCTACTTGCAATTGAATCTAAATTCTATCACCCGTACAGAGCATATACTTGGATCTTGTCTCTCTATTTAGTATAACAATTTCAATCTTTCAGATTGTTTAATTGATTAGATTGGTTGATTCACTCATGCTTAACATTATTATTGATACTTAGATTTAAATCCACCATTTTTACATTTATTTTCTATTTATCTCATGTCCCTTTTCTTTCTCTGTTACTCCTTTATTGCAATCTTTTATATTAAGTAAATATTTTGTTGCTTAATATTTTAATGCCTCTAATGGTTTTTAAATCATATTTTTGGTTATTTTCTTGATGATTGCTCTAGGGCTTACCACATACATTTTATCTTATCATAATCTATTTTAGATTTATACTAACACTAGAGGCCCGGTGTACGAAATTCGTGAACGGGGTTGTGTGTCCCTCAGCCCAGCCTGCACCCTCTCCAATCTGGGACATCCCTCTCACAATCCAGGACTGCTGGCTCCCAACTGCTCGCCTGCCTGCCTTCCTGATTGCCCCTAACCGCTTCTGCCTGCCAGCCTGATCACCCCCTAAACACTCCCGTGCCAGCCTGTTTGCCCCTAACTGCCCTCCCCTGCAGGCCTGGGCCCCCCCCCCAAACTGCTCTCCCCTGAAGGCCTGGGTCCCCGCCAACTGCCCTTCCCTGCAGGCCCAGTTGCCCCCAACTTCCCTCCTCTGCTGGCCTGGTCACCCCTAACTGCCCTCCCATGCAGGCTTGATTGCTCCCAACTGCCCTCCCCTGCTGCCCATCTTGTGGTGGCCATCTTGTGTCCACATGTGGGCAGCCATCTTTGACCACATGGGGGCAGCCATTTTGTGTGTTGGAGTGATGGTCAATTTGCATATTACTCTTTTATTAGATAGGATAGTGGCCTTGTGCATGGGTGGGGGCCAGCTGGTTTGCCCTGAAGGGTGTCCTGGATCAGGATGGGGGGTCCCTTGGGGTGTGGGGAAGCCTGGGTGAGGGGCCTGTGGTGGTGTGCAGGCCAGCCATGCCCCCTGGCAACCCAAGCGGAGGCCCTGGTATCTGGGATTTATTTATCTTCTATAATTGAAACTTTGTAGCCTTGAGTAGAGCCAAGCCTCCTGCTTGCTCCGTGGCCACAGCCATTTTTGTTGGGATTTATTTATCTTCTATATTTGAAACTTTGTAGCCTTGAGTGGAGGCTAAGGCTGGCCAGAGTTGCAGAAGCTTGGCTTCCTCCATCACCGGGGGCAACTCAAGCCTCCTGCTCTCTCCAGCTTCATGGCTGCCACCATTTTTGTTGGGATTTATTTATTTTCTATAATTGAAACTTTGTAGCCTTTAGTGGAGGCCTGGGCCTGCCAGGGTGTGTGGAAAGCTTGGCTTCCTCCATTGCCGGAGAAACCTAAGCCTCCTGCTTGCTCCGTGGCTGCAGCCATCTTGGTTGGGTTATTTTGCATATTTGCTCCTAATTGGCTGGTGGGCATGGCTTGAGGGTATAGTGGAGGTACAGTCAATTTGCATATTACTTGATTATTAGATAGGATAATGCAGTGAGATCTAGAAGTGCCTGCCCCATTCCTGAGCCAGTTGCAACCAGGAGAGGCAGTGTGCTTACAAGGACATCACAGCAGCAAAAGGAGAAGGCATTAGCAGGACCATTTAGTTACTGAAGTGTCTCAGTCTTTGGCTGTACCTTAGAATCCGCCCTGTGGCTTTTTAAAATATCAATATATCTTTCCACAGCAGACTTTTTGGTCAGCTGGTCAGTGGGTGAGCCCTGGGCATCAGTATTAAGTTTTTTAGATGATTCTAATGTGTGATTAGAGTTCAGAACCAGGAAAAACACAATATATATTCTGGGGTGGCAATTTCTGAGGAGACAGATCACCAAGCTATACTGTTTCTAACTCCCAACTTGCCCAAGCAACTACCAGATAGTCCCACCAGAATTGTTAGTTATCCAGGTTTCCTCTGAGGCTAAGCAAAAACTTAGTGCTTGCCTCTCATTTAGACACCAACTACCACACTCCCAGCTGCTAGCCAAGGTCCCTCTCCATACAGACCACTCTGACCTATGGTGTCACCACTGTTCTGGCCTCATGTATGTCACTACCTAAGGCTTTTGCCTCTGCCCATGCCTGGCCCATCAATCAGGTCCCTTTGGATACTGATGTCAATCTTCCCCAGGGCTATTGCTGTTTCCCCGAAGCATCCCAGGCCCACACTCCTCCTGCTGCATTCTCCAGAAGCAGAGGTGCTAATATCTGGAAGGGCAGTCAGGAGACCAAGCTAGGGATCTCAACCCAAATTTAGTACACATCACAGAGGCCAATCACATTGGGAGCCTTCAACATGAGAACCAAAAATCTGCAGTGCCCCAATTCCAAGGATCAAAATTAGGTTCTTATACACATGGCTCTATGCCTCCCTGTAATGCCCAGGGAAAAAGTTTTCTTTCTCTCCCACCTAACCTTCCTTTCTGTCACTCCTCTCCCATGTACATTTGGGCTTATGATCAGCAGCTGCTTTAGTTATCAACTCAATATCTCAATGAGGAGGAAATGTTTCCACAAAGCACATCTGTCCACAGCTTGACAACTATGAACCCACTTACTGTACCAGGAAAGGGCAATCAGGTAGATTCATCTGTAGGTGTGAACAAGTCTATCTGGGGTTTATGTGTGCTGTCTACCCTCATGTATGTATGTTTGATTAGGGAAGGAGATGAGCAATTAGCCATAGAGAGTTAGGGGAAGGAAGGCCATCCCCATACACATACTTAGAATATGTAGATTTTATTTTTTAATTATTCTAAACAAACTATCTGCTTGCCTGGATTTGATGGCTAGATCCCTAGGAAGTAGAGAATGTTTTGGGTTGTGTAAAATAAAATAAAATAAAATAAAAATAAATGCACCACATGTGAATGCACAATACACAGTTAACTTCTGAAATCTAAAATCTCATAGATCACAGTTTTTGTGTTTTGTGTTTTGTTTTGTTTTTTGAGAAAGTGAACCTTCTCGGTTCTCGGGAAGAGAAACACGCTGAGTGTTTTCTCATCCCCCCACCCCCACCCCCAGTAGGCACCAACACTGGAAAACATGGCTAAGTGAGGTACTTGGCAAACAGATGCCTCACACTTTATCCCTTTCCCAGGCACAAACCCTTCCCACGCCTGCGTTTCTGGAGCTTGCTCCCTTTCCCTTTGCCGAGGCAGAGCGTGTTGTCCAAAGCTGGCACTGCTGGGCTTCTGGCTGCCTGGGCCCTGGCTGGGTCTCGCCACAGAGGTGTAGCTTGATGGGTTGCATTTCTGGGGATTATTTGGAGAGGAGAAGGCGGGGGGAGGGGGGAAGAGTTGAAACTGTCTCTATTATGGCACAGGGTATATTCAAAGACAGAAACAGGACCTTTGTTCAGAGGTATTAGCTGATCTGAAATGTGCTCTTTTAAGCAATGGAGCAAACAACACCAAATACATTAAACAGAAGAGGCCAGAAACTATTTTTACACTTTAGAAAATAGATTTAAGAATTTTGGAGAGAACAGCATGTACTACACCTACCTGGCTGGGAGAATTAAGGCGTCTCTCACTGTTTTTTTTTCTTCTTTAAATTCTGTCTCATACTCTCCCTCATCACCCAACCCACACCCAATTTCCCACAAGTCCGCCTACCTCTGTCCATTTCCACGGCCACCATCCTATTTCACGCCACCTTCATCTGTCATCTAACCTGTTTTGTTGTCTTCATATGCAATCCTCCACGGACACCCCTGTCCTGCTACTGATCTATACACACACAGAATAATAGTTTCAAAATCCATACCCAGCATGTGTCTTCCATGCTATTAGTAATAACAATAATAACAAAATTCAATAAAAACAAAACTTTCAATGGCTTTTCATTGCTCTTATAATAAAGAAAGAACCATTAACAGGAACTATGTGTGGGTGGCCCCTACCTATCTCTACATCATTATATTGACTTGTTCTTCCTTTCCCTTCTATCTTGGAGTCAAGATGGAGTAGGTCCAATCTGGTGGGGAGAACTCAGTAATAAGAGATACTGGAAGTCAGGCAGGTAAGAGCCTCATGGTTAACAGGACTGCAGCTCAGTTCTATGTAGCTTCCTCATTAGCAATTCAACAGAATTTCCTTTTAAGGCCCTCATTAGGCTGGAATCTCCTTACATTTTAGAGTAGAATTACATATATCTCCTCTCAATGTGATAAATTAGAGAAAATATAGTAGAGACATATGAGCATTGAAGTCCCTGAAATTCTTGTACCATTTGTATTGAAGACTTACCTACTACTTGGTCAACATCTCTTATATAAAGACACACATAATATATTCCTCTGAGTTGAGAGCAAAACAGTTAAGTCAATATTCAAACTGGTCTACTGCTATTCCCAATGGAGACCATATAATTCATAGTGTTTTATGTAATTTTATCTCTAAATATCATCTCCCCAGGTTGCCAGCGGTTTCAAAACTGAGTAAGGCTGAGACCACCGAGTATCTCTAGATTATGATTATATCCTCCTTTCTATCATTTAATTTTTATTATTTATTTACTTACTTTAATTTATATTTATTGTTTAAAGTTTTACAGATGTTCCCATTTTTCCTTCCATTGACCCCTCCTCCTCACTCCTGCTCCCTCCCCACTACTGTCTGTGTTCATGGGTTATGCATATAAATTCTTTGGTTAATCTTCCCTCCCACTTCCCTCTAAGAATCCTCAGTTTGTTGCATGCTTCCAGGTCTCTAGTTCTATTTTGTTTGTCAGTTTATTTTGTTCATTAGATTCCACATATAAGTGAGATCATGTGATACTTGTCTTTCTCTGACTGACTTATTTCACTTAGCATGATACTCTCCAGGTCCCTCCATTTGGTCTCAAAGGATAAGAGATCCTTCTTTTTTACAGCTGGATAGTATTCCATTGTGTAAATGTACCACAGCTTTCTGCCATTTGACCCAGTGATCCCACTTCTAGAAATATATCCTCAGAAGCCTGAAACACCAATCAGAAAGAATATATGCACCCCTATGTTCATAGCAGCATTACTTACAATAGCTAAGATCTGGAAACAGCCCAAGTGCCCATCAGTAGATGAGTGGATATTTTATTTATTTTAATCCTTACCTGAGGATTTTTTTAATTGATTTTAGAGAAAGAGGAAGGGAGAGAGAGAGAGATAGAAACATTGATGTGAGAGCAAAACATCAATCAGTTCCCTCCCCTAGTCCCCCAACAGGGGATCAAACCCACAACCTAGGTATGTACACGATCGGGAATCGAACCCACAACCTTTTGGATGATGTTCCAACCAATTAAGCCACCCAGCCAAGGCTCTTTATTCTAATTTTAATGGTCTTTTGTATGTGACTTTTAACCTAGGCAACTTCGTTTCCTTATTTTAAAATAAGCAGCATGTAATAAATTATACTGCACATTTGCAAAGTATTAATCAACAGGAAGTAGCTCTAGAGGAGAACTAGAGAATAGAAGAAAAAAACCATAGCCAGCCTTCACTCCACCCTTCTGTGACCC
Source organism: Cnephaeus nilssonii (assembly GCF_951640355.1). NCBI lineage: Eukaryota > Metazoa > Chordata > Mammalia > Chiroptera > Vespertilionidae > Cnephaeus > Cnephaeus nilssonii. Next base: position 47,575,675 of record NC_137089.1, read on the forward strand.
CTACACCAAGAGAGACTCCCAGGGCCAGGGGAGGAAGGCAACGCCACAGATGTCTGAGCTACTGGCCTGCACGGGAGGAAGAGCTGTGAGGAAGCTCTGGCCCTCAGGAAGGTTCTAGGCCAGCTGGTCTGCTGACTTGAAGAGAGGGATGGCAAAGGGTCTTCCAGACTCCCGTGCACAGGTGATGGAGTCATTGAAAGGGCATCAAAAGACTTTGCAGACTGTGTTGTTTTTTCAAACTACATTTAACCAGAAACATTGAAGACTATAAAGCCAAGTGAGGTCACCCTAAAACAGAACCTTTTTTAAACCTTAAAGAACTATGTAAGTCACTCTGAAAACACATAATATTATTATTTTTGAAAAATGTAATGCCTTTTGTAAAATCCTTGCAAATTTCAGCCTTTGCTGGTATGGTTCAGTTGGTTGGAGCATCACTCCATATACCATACTGAAAGGTTGTGGATTCGATTATTGGTCAGGGTATATACCTAAAGTGAGGGTTCAATCCCAGGTCAGGGCACCAATTGATGTTCTCTCTCACATTGATGTTTCTCTCTCTCTCTCTTCTTTCCTCTCTCTCTAAAAAGCAATAAAACATATCCTCAGCTGAGGATTAAAAAAAAAATCCATGCAAATTTCACAGCCAAAAGAATAATAAAAAAAAAAAACTAAGTAGTTTCTCAAAGGGTTATGATTGTTTCCTCTTTGTAAAAATTTTTATTAAATTTATTGGAATGACATTAGTTAGTAAGATTATTTAAGTTTCAAGTGTACAATTTTATTACACACTAGAGGCCCGGTGCATGAAATTCGTGCACGGGGGTAAGAGGGGTGTCCCTCAGCCCGGCCTGCACCCTCTCCAATCTGGGATCCCTCAGGGGATGTCCGACTGCCCGTTTAGGCTCGATCCTGGTGGGATCGGGCCTAAACGGGCAGTCGGACATCCCTCTCACAATCCAGGACTGCTGGCTCTCAACTGCTCGCCTGCCTGCCTTCCTGATTGCTCCTAACCGCTTCTACCTGCCAAACTGATCACACCCTAACCACTCCCCTGCCAGCCTGATTGATGCCTAACTGCTCCCCTGCCAGCCTGTTTGCCCCTAACTGCCCTCCCCTGCAGGCCTGCTCACCCCAACTGCTCTCCCCTACAGGCCTGGGTCCCCTGCAACTGCCTTTCCCTGCAGGCCCGGTCACCCCTAACTGCCCTCCCTTGCAGGATTGATCGCCCCCAACTGCCCTCCCTTGCAGGCCTGGTCCCTCCCAACTGCCCTCCCCTGCTGGCCTGATCGCCCCCAACTGCCCTCCCTTGCAGGCCTGGTCCCTCGCAACTTCCCTCCCCTGCTGGCCATCTTGTGGTGGCCATCTTGTGTCCACATGGGGGCAGGATCTTTGAACACATGGGGACAGCCATCTTGTGTGTTGGAGTGATGGTCAATCTGCATATTACTCTTTTATTAGATAGGATAGAGGCGTGGTGCACAGGTGGGGGCCAGCTGGTTTGCCCTGAAGGGTGTCCTGGATCAGGGTGGGGGTTCCCTTGGGGTGTGGAGTGGCCTGGGTGAGGGGCCTGTGGCGGTGTGCAGGCCAGCCATGCCCCCCTCCCACCCCACTCCCCCCGGTGACCCAAGCGGAGGCCCTGGTATCTGGGGTTTATTTATCTACAATTGAAACTTTGTAGCCTTGAGCGGAGCCAAGCCTCTTGCTTGCTCCATGGCTGCCACCATTTCTGTTGGAATTAATTTATCTTCCATAATTGAAACTTTGTAGCCTTAAGCAGAGGCCTGGCCCAGCCAGGGCTGCAGAAACTTGGCTTCCTCTATTGTCGAGGGCAGCCCTAGCCTCCTGCTCTCTGCAGCTCCGTGGCTGCCGCCATTTTTGTTTATTTTTCTTCTATAATTGAAACTTTGTATCCTTGAGTGGAGGCCTGGGCCCGCCAGGGTGTGTGGAAACTTGGCTTCCTCTATCGCCAGGGAAACCCAAGCCTTCCTCCTGCTGGCTCAGTGGCCACAGCCATCTTGGTTGGGGTTAATTTGCATACTCGCTCTGATTGGCTGGTGGGCGTGGCTGGTGGGTGTGGCAGATAGATGGTTAATTTGCATGTTACTCTTTTATTAGATAGGATCATCTATTTTTTTTTAAACATTGAAAATTCACCCATAGATTTATTTTGTTTTGTTTTTTAATTTCTTTATTGATGAAGGTATCACATATTTGTCCTCGTCCCCCCATTCCCATCCCACACCCCTCCCCACACATGCCCCCACCCCCCTGTTGTCCTTAACCGCTGGTTAGGCTCATATGCCTGCACGCAAGTCCTTTGGTTGGTCTCCCCCTTTACCCCCACCCTTCCCTACCCTCCCCCTGAGGCCCGACAGTCTGATCCATGCCTCCTTGTTTCTGGGTCTGTTCTTGTTCATCAGTCTATGTTGTTCATTATTTCCCCTAGATGAGTGAGATCATGTGCTATTAGAAATACACTTATAAGAACCGAAAATGAGACAAGCAATAATAGTTATGGTGACAGGCAAATGAATCAGTGTGTAGTGAGTTTTTTTCTGGGCCAACAGTTCTTTTGAGACCCAATTTCAATGTCCAACAGTTCCTTATGTGTACATGTCAGCACTGACATTTCAGTTCTGGATGGTGGACAAATGGTGGTAATGCAGGTCCGACTCTGTCCGGTTTGGTCCTGGGCAATCTGCAGTGATGCACAGCTGCTAACTGCTAGTATGGGAAGGCCACATCAGCGTCTTCCGTCTCTGGACTGCTTCTCTTCTGTCTTCATGGCTGGAGTAGTCCTGTCGATTCCTCTCTTGCTGGAATCCACATGGTCTCGGAGTTGTTTTCTGAAAATATACAAACATATTCTCGACCAAAGGTTAATAAAGGAATATTTTCTATAAATTTTCTATAAAATATATCGCATTGTGTGCTCACCACTCAAAGTCAAATCTCCTCCCTTCACCATATATTTAACCCTTTCCTCTCTTTTCACTCCTCCTTCCCCACATCCCCTCTGGTAACTACCATATTGTTTGTGTTTATGAGTTCTTTGTCTCTTGTTTTGTCTGTTTGTTCATTGCTTTCTGTTTTATATTTTACATATCAGTGAAACCATATATTTTTGTTTTTTCTGATTTATTTCACTTAGCATGATATTCTCAAGATCCATCCATGTTGTTGCAAATGCAGTATTTCATCTTTTCTTATGGCTGAATAGTATTCCATTGTATATATGTACACATCTCCATTATCCAATCATCCATTGAAGGATACTTCAGTTGTTTCCATGGCTTAGCCACTGTGAACAATGCTGCAACACAGGGGTCCATATATCTTTACAAATAAATGTTTTCAAATTTGTGGGTAGATACCCCATTCTAACAGGTATGAGGTGGTATCTCCTTGTGGTTTTGATTTGCATTTCCTTATAGCTAGTGAAATTGAACATATTTTCATATATCTGTTGGCCATTTGTATCTCTTCTTGGGAGAAGTGTGTGCTCAGATGCTCTGTCCATTTTTTATTGGAGTATTTTTTTGGTATTTGTTGTTGTTGAGTTGTATCAGTTCCTTATATCTTTAGATATTAGCCCCTTATTTGGAGGTATTATTTGTCAATATCTTCTCCCATTGAGTTGGTTTTCTAATTTTCTCTTTCTTATTTATATACTAGAGGCCCAGTGCATGAATTCGTGCATGAGTGGGGTCCAGCTGGCTCCTCTGGGCCTGTCAGGAGGAGGAGACGGCAGGAGGTTGGCCGGCCTGCCTGCCCCAATTGGGGCCCAATCAAGGCCAGGTGGCTGGGGGGAGGAGCCTCGGGCGATTGGCTGGCAGGCCCCACCCCCGGTTGGGGTGGAGGGATGATTGGGGGTGTGGCCGGCCATGAGGAGGGGCCATGGGAGGTTTGCCAGCCAACCCCACCCCCGATTGGTGTGGGGTGGGCTGATAGGGGGTGGAGCTGGCTGGGGAGAGGGACCAAGAGCCCATCGTGGTGGTGGTGGGGGCTGATCAGGGATGGGGCCAGCCATGTGGAGGGGCTGTGGGCGGTGGGCTGGCCATCCCCACCCCCAAATGGGGTAGGGGGTTGATTGGGGGCCAGTGGCCTGGGGGAGGGACCATGGATGGTTGGCCGGCCCTGCCCCTGATCAGAGTGGGGGGGCCAATGGGGGCATAACTGGCTGGGGGGGGGGGCGAGGGCCGATTGGGGTGGTGAGGGTCCATCAGGGGCAGGGCAGGCTGGGGGAAGGGGCTGCAGAAGATTGGCCAGCCGGCCCCTTCCCCTATTGGAGTGGAGGGGCAATCAGGGGTGGGGCCGCGTGGGGGGTTGGCCTGCCACCCTGCCCTCAATTGGGGTGGGAGAAGCCGATCAGGGGTGGGGCCAGCTGGGGGGAGGGGCCACGGGAGGTTGGCTGGTCAGCCCCACCCCTTGATCAGGCCCATTCACTGGCGCAGTGGTCGTCATAACAACCGGTGGTTCCAGTCGTTCAGATATTCCAGTCGCCCACTTTTCATATATATAGATATATATATTTATTTATTTTGCTGTGCAGAAGGTTTTAGTTTGATATAGTCTCATTCATTTATTTTTGCTTTTGCTCCCCTTGCTTTTAGGATCAAACTCATAAAATCCTTTCTAAGGTCAAGATCCATTAATTTAGTACCTATAATTTTATATATTTTATTGTTTCAGGTCTAAATTTTAAGTCTTGAATCCATTTTTAATTAATTTTTGCATATGGTGTCAGATAGCTGTCTAGTATCATTCTTTTGCATGTGGTTTTCCAATTTTCCAGCACCATTTATTGAAGAGGTTTTCTTTTCTTCAGTGTATGTTTTTGGCTCCTATGTGGAAAATTATTTTCCCATGTATATGTGGGTTTATTTCTGGGCTTTCAGTTCTGTTCCATTAGTCTGTGTGTCTGTTTTTTCATCAATATCATGCTGTTTTGTAGCATAATTTGAAGTCAAGGAATGTGATACCTTTGGCTTTGTCATTTTTCTCAGGATTGCTTTTGCTATTCAAGATCTTTGATGGTACCATGCAAATTTCAGAATTTTTTGTTGTATTTCTTTAAAAAATGCCAATGGGATTTTGATGGGGGTTATATTTAATCTGTATATTGAATTGGGTCATATGGCCATTTTAACTATGTTGATTCCTTTGATCTGTTAACACAATATCCTCTCATTTCTTTGTCTTCTTCAGTTTCTTTTAACAATGTCTTATCCTTCACATTCTTTGTTAAGTTTATTCCTGAGTATTTTATTCTTCTGGTTGCAATTGCAGTTGAAAATGTGTTTTTTTCTCATTTCTTTTTCTGAAATGTCATTGGTAGTGTATAGGAACACAATGAATTTTTGAACATTGACTTTGTATCCTGAAACTTTACTATATTTGTTTATTGTTTCTAATAGATTCTTAGTGGAGTCTTTAGCGTTTTCTATAATTTCACAGCTAAATATGTTTCTAAAAGCCTCTTCATCCTGAAAATTTATTTTTCTAAAACATAATTAGTGATTTTTTTAAATAATTTTAAGGTTGACACTAAAATATTTTCATTAACACTCAAAATCCCTGAGTAGGCCATCCCAATTACAAATTCTTCATAGATTGCCAAAAGAATTATGAGGACTTACACTTGGCTCCTTTGGAAGGATTCTCCCCCTGTTAAAAAAATTTCAAACCACAGTGACCAAGTGGGAGGAAGTCCTCAACTCTGAAGCCCCTTTCCTCGGAGCTGCAGAATCACCCATTTTTCTGGCAGCCGTTGTACCCACTAGACTTGGAGTTCAGCTCATGCCCTTCCAGATGGTCCAAGAAGCATCTCAAGAAAGTAGAGCTGGCCACAGGCAGAAAGAAACCTAAGTATGCCCCTCTGGTAGCCATCCCCAGAACAGCACACCCAGGCCAGGCACAAAGCAAGACCCCTCCTGCCATGTACCCAGGTAAGGCATGTCTCCATGTCATTGATCAGGGGCACCAGAGGTGGTTTCGGCCACGTGGCAGGCCCTGCAGGCTTATCGTTCTTCTGGGCAGTCGGGCTTTCTTACATCCACATTGCGTTTGGCTGTGGATAGGACAATCTTCTGGTGGAAGAGGCTGTGCATGAACATAGCATCAAAAGCAATAGCTACTCACAAGCAGATGCTGATAAAGCAAGCTTGTCATTTCATTTGGAGCCTATGGAATCCCCCCGTCCCCTGCCAGTGTTGGCAGAGGGCCTGGACCCTAACCTCAGCCAGCTCACCTGGATTCAGCCTCCTGGGCCTCCGTTTAAGGGGTGCATTGCCACACCTCACTAGACCATTTCCCCATTTGCTGGAAAGGAGTCAAGGAGACCCCAGATAAACTTTCCTGAAGAGCCAAGCATTTTTCCTCCAGTTAATATTAATGGAGTATAAGTTTCATTCTGAAAACATTTATGTGCTGGTCAGAACTGTCTATGTGTAGAGAGACGGGCAGAATCAAACACCCCCAACATCAATGTGAAACTTCGGCATGAAAATTCAACTGCCGTCCAATAAATTAAACATTTTACTATATTACCATTAATTGCTTTCATTCTCTCTTGGATAGAAGTCAAATTATAAGAGCTTTCTATGAAACAATTGCATAATTTTGAAACAAAAGTCGGGATTCTGAGGGTGGAAAGTTGACACTCCCAAGAAAGATCGTGTAGAGGCCTAGGCAGACTTCCTCTGGAATATTCATCATTGTTGTACTCTCATCTATCACCTTCAATCCCTAAGAGCTGGACCCCCGCACAAATCAAGAACAGTGTCTGCAAACCTGCTATCCACTGGCAAGTCCTCTGAATGCCTCCAGGTCAATGTCTGCTCTCAGCCAACCTCTGTCACACAGCCTCCCCCACGGAGCCAGCCTTTGCAGTCTACATGCCAAATCTCAACACTTACTCTGGACTGTCTTGGTCCAACCTAATCCCAGGTCTCTGAGGCCAGGAACACCGACACATCCCTGCCCCCTAAGGCTGGCATCAGCATCAATTTCCCTAAGTTTTGTCCAAAACATGGTCAAGAAACGAAGCAATTTCCTCAGTCTGAGGTTCTGTCCTTTACATTTCCAATGCATAGCGAACTTGACTGTGGAATTAGGATCTTGAGTTGTGGGAACACTGGTAACAGTAGTCCTTTAAAGTAATTAGATTAAAATGACTTATGTAAACTCATAAAGGTTTAGAAAAATCAGACCAAGTGATTGGTGATTGATGTAAATAAAACCCTTTCCACATATCTACAAATATATATACACACATATACATATACTATACACATGCACAATCACACACATATACATGTGCATACATACATACATATTCATTTTGCGTGGAAGTAATTTGTTTGGAATGCAGTATATGTCATATATTTATTTATATATACTTATTTACATGTACGTGCACCATGTGAGGATACAAGAAGTCTTTGACTTGGAAGTCTTTGACTTGGAAGAGGCCCTCGCCAGACCATGCTTGCACCCTGATCTCAGACTTTCAGCCTCCAAACTGTGAGAAATAAATTTATGTTGTTTATAAGTCACCAGTATATGATACTTTGTTATAGCTGTATGAACAGACTGAGACACATAAAGGGCCCTAGCCAAGTGCCTTCTCATGAAACATTTAGACAAGCGTAAGACAAAGCAAGCCAGCTCAGCCAATGCTGCCCATTGCATACAGAATAAAATATGTACCCACACCTTGCCTAGTATATCTTCCACCTGGCTTTTCTCTCTCCTCTTGGGAAAAATCTGTTCCTGCCCCCAGCAGACATCCAACTTCGCTGTCACATAAAGGAGGGCACAAGCCTATTGTGGTAGACTCACTCCCTTCAGGGTCAGAGTAAGTGCCTCTTCCAGGCAATCCTTGGAGCCACTTCTCCAGAGCCCACCCTGTCTCAGGCTTTACCCTCTGGTTTAGCTCTTTCTTCTCTTTCTTCAAGTCTTCCCTCTGAGCCCTCCCAGACCTGAGCCCAGCATTCTCCTCTCACCTCTGAATCTGCTTCTCCCTCAGAGAAACTCCGACCAGCTTCTGTTGCTTGAGGACACAAGGCTGCCTGGGCATTGCCAGCTTGCTCACTTTGCACTGCTCCCTACTCCGGTTTTGCTCTGATTGCTTCTTTCTGTCCACATTTATCGTTGCTCTTACAATTTCTCTGGAATCGTGTTTCATGCCATCGCCTAGATTCTGCTTCAATGATTCTTGCTTTCCCTTTTCTCTTTCTAACCCACAGTTTTACTTGAGGTAACATAACTTAGCTTCTTAAAATGCTGCCCTCCACACTGTTCAGCTTCCCACTGTCACTAATGTCTTCTTTATTGTAAGAATCACCAATTACTCTTCTTAAGCTGAACTACCAAGCAAAATAGAGATAGACTCATAGATAGAGAAAAGGCAGACAGCTCTGGTGTTGGGGGATGGGGTGTTGGGGGTGCTGGAGGGATTGAGCATAATGAAAAAAAAGAGAAAGAGAACTCATGGACATGGACAACTATGTGGTGAGTGTAGTGGGCAGGGCGAGGTGGGTGGGTGGAGATGGAAGAGGGCATAGAGGGGATAAATGGTGGTAGGATATATATACTCACATTTCGTGCACTGGGCCTCTAATATATATATATCCTACCTAATAAAAGAGTAATATGCAAATTGACCATCACTCCAACACAAGATGGCTGCCCCATGTGGTCAAAGATCCTGCCCCATGTGGACACAAGATGGCCACCACAAGATGGCCAGCAAGGGAGGGCCGTTGGGAAGGACCAGGCCTGCAAGGGAGGACAGTTGGGGGCGATCAAGCCTGCAGGGGAGGGCAGTTAGGGGTGACCAAGCCGGCAGAGGAGGGAAATTGGGGGCGACCAGGCCTGCAGGGAAGGGCAGTTGGGGTGGGACCCAGGCCTGCAGTGGAGAACAGTTGCGGGGGACCAGGCCTGCAGGGGATGGCAGTTAGGGGAAAACAGGCTGGCAGGGGAGCAGTTAGGCATCAATCAGGCTGGCAGGGGAGTGGTTAGGGGGTGATCAGGCTGGAAGGCAGAAGCGGTAAGGGGCAATCAGGAAGGCAGGCAGGCGAGCAGTTGAGAGCCAGCAGTCCTGGATTGTGAGAGGGATGTCCCAGATTGGAGAGGGTGCAGCCTGGGCTGAGGGACACACCCCCACCGTGCACAAATTTCGTGCACTGGGCCTCTAGTGTATACACACACACACACACACACACACACACACACACACACACTAGAGGCCCAGTGCACGAAATTCATGCACTCAGAGGGGTCCCTCAGCCCTGCCTGCACCCTCTCACAATTTGGGAGCCCTTGAGGGATGTCCGACTGATGACTCCCCATGGGAAGCGGGCCTAAGCCAGTAGTCAGACATCCTTAGTGCTGCCGCAGAGGCGGGAGAGGCTCCCGCCACCACTGCTGCACTTGCCAGCCATGAGCCTGGCTTCTGGCTGAGAAGCACTCCTTCTGTGGGAGCGCCCTGACCACCAGGGGGCAGCTCCTGCATTGAGCATCTGCCCCCTGGTGGTCAGTGTGAGTTATAGCAACCGGTTGTTCCACCGTTCGGTCGATTTGCATATTAACCTTTATTATATAGGAAATGTATATATATACTAGAGGCCCATTGCACGATATTCGTGCAAGAATAGGCCCCTGGCTTCACTCCAAGCCGCCCGGGAGCCGGCAAATCCCCGCTCCCCCACTCCCGGGCTGCCCGGAACCGGCAAGTCCCCGCTTGCTGGCTGCCCGGGAGCCGACACGTCCCCGTTCCCGGGCCACCCGGAGCTGGCACATCCTCGCTTCTGTCTGGAGCACCACTCCAGTAGCTCCTTCCAACACCTCACTTCCCCTCATAGCAGGCTTCACTCCACTCTGCGCCTGCATATGCAAATTAACCGCCATCTTTGTTTGGGTTAATTTGCATATTCGCTCTGATTGGCCGTGGGCGTAGCGAAGGTACGGTCAATTTGCATGTTTCTCTTTTATTAGGTAAGATATATATATATCCCAAAAAAAAGAAGTACCACATTTGTACATACTAAAAGCACATGTCCATGTTAAAAATAGCTATCATCTTATTCAGGGAGAACCCTTTAAATATGTAACACCTGGACTCATCATTTCCCACTGTTTCACAACTACCTGTCCTCCCAGGGAATGGCTTGGAATCAATCCTTCAATCTGCAGTCTCTCTGCGGAGGAGCACTTTCAGGAATAATTTTTGTAATTAACTTTGCTTTTATTTAAAATTTGATTCTGCATCTATACCAAGAATTGCTAGATGACTAAATTCAAAACCCTCATTTACCTAGAAAAGCATTGAATATGACCAAGTGTTAAATATGCTCAAGAAATATTTGTTCAAAGTATAAATTGATGGATGAATAGATGGATGGATGGATAAATAGATAAATCCAATTTAAACATTTATGGAGATGCCAGAGTCTCTTACTGGGGTTACAATTCCAAGGAAAAGGGTAAGAAATGAGGGGCATATGGCTTCTCCTGACTCAGCAGGAGCTGCCTTCTCCCCTTGAAGTCATCAGTCATTTCCTGAGGGGCTGTGCTGTAGAGCTTTGCACAACACAACCACATCCATAGAGGCTCCGTAAACTTAAACTGATTAGAATTAAATGAAGTAATCATCATAATAAATAATAACATTGCAGTACACTAGCCACATGTCAAATGCTCAATAGACACATGTGACTAGTGATTACCATATAGAAATGTTTCATCATCACAGAAATGTTATTAGTTAGTGCTGATACAGAGGGTATGTGCTGTGAGACAAGAAAATGTGAGAAAGTTATTTAGGGTCCTTGGACCTCCTTCCATGAGCAGTGACACGATCATATCAGTACTCTGGCTTCATTTCAAAGTGACCAGTACTGGTCAAGGGAAACACTGTCATTTATGTGGTATAATGGGAACTATATATTTGGTGTCCCTGGTTCCTGGCATGGAGCTCCTAAGACCCTTAGAATTTCCTATGTATTGTTCTTAACAAGCACCTTTAGACCATACCTACATTTGGCTAATGAGGTGACTCTTGTGAGTCCCTAGATAGTTTTAAGACAAGCTGGTCACCAGAAAAACCGAGGCATGATTAATGGGTTGGAACATTCAGCCCCACCCTCCTCACAACCTCTGGGGACGGAAGAGGAACTGGCAATTGAGTTCAATCACCAATGGCCAATGATTTCATCAATCATGCCTCTAATGAAACCTCCATAAAAGTCCCTAAAGGATATGATTCAGAGACCTCCAAGTTGGTGGATACATGGAGATGCTGGGAAGGTGCACCTCAGGAGAGCATGGAGGCTCCATAGGCCCCTCCCCCATACAATGCCCTAAACATCTCTTCCATTTGGCTGTTCTTAAGTTTTATTCTTTTTAATAACCTACTAATAGTAAGTTAAGTGCTTTTCTGAGTTTGTGAGTCATTCTAATGCATTATTGAACCTGGGAGAGGGAGTGTGTATCCCCAAATTTGTAATCAGACAGAAAAGTGGGTAGCTTGGGCACCATATTTGAAGCTGATGTCTGACATGGGGGCAGTCCTGTGGGACTGAGCCCTTAACCTGTGACGTCTGTTCTCACTCCAGGAGTCAGTGTCAGAACTGAATTGTTGGACACCAAGTTGGTATCAAAGAACTAGAAAATTGATTGATGTGAGAAAAAAATCCTCTCAATTTGAAATGGAGAAAATAGTCTTCAATATTCTCCTTCAACAAAAAGACTGTAGGATGGTGTTTTGGTCACACACATCGTATCTGTAAGAAGGCTGTCCTTGGTGGTGAGGAAAGGTGTTTCTATTTATACACTGTCTGCATAGCATTTTGCAATCCTTTAGCATAAAAGGTTCTATATAAGTTCAAGGTGTTATTGCAAGGTGTTAACAGTTTCAACCTAACTTTTTTATTTAACTGTGTCAACCTCTGAATTAGCCAGTTTCAACTCAATAGATGGTGGAATGGCTGAACTAATGAATTTTTGTTTAAAATATTTATATGTCTGACCTAGAAATTACGAAAGATTTTTTTTGCCTTAGTTGGTGGTTCAGTGGATAGAGTGTTGGCCCATGGGGCTGAAGGGCCCCAGGCGGGTTCGATTCTAGTCAAGGGCATGTATCTCGGTTGCAGGCTCAATCCCCTCCCCAGTCCAGGTGCATGCAGGAGGCAACCGATGGATGTGTCTTTCTCACATTGATGTATGTCTCTCTCTCTCTCTCTCTCTCTCTCTCTCTCTCTCTCTCTCTCTCTCTCTAACTCTCTCTCTCTCTCTTCCTTCCACTAAAAATCAATGGAGAAATATCCTCGTGTGAGGATTGGGGGAAAAAAAAGATTATTTTTTCAACTTGATCCAGGAGGAAATGTTAAATGTTTTTGAAAAAAAAAAATAAAACATTGAACCCTATTCCTCACTTTATTTAAATACTAGAGGCCTGGTGCATGAAATTAGTGCACAGGTAGAGTCCCTAGGCCTGGCCAGGGATTAGGGCTGATCAGGTTCCCCACCTCCCCGCCTCCTCCCTCAGTGCCCTGCCACTGCCACTGGTCGCCCGCCATATTCCGTACAGCCCCTGGTGGTCAGCACACATCATAGCAAGCAATTGAACTCCTGGTCTCACAGGAGGGGACACTTTGCATATTAGCCTTTTATATATAGAGATAGGTAGAATGAAGTCCAGAAATAATAATGGTAATAATACTAAATATTTTTCTAATTCCTTTTTTCCCCAAAAAAAACGTTGAGAATATACACATAGGTTAGCTTTCTTATCCTCACAACATCCAAGGGCCTGTTTATCTGAAAACTCAGTGTGAATAATGGTGAAAAAATGTGAATTGATGGCCTTGTGCACTCTCCCCTCATCTCTGTGAAGGAGGAGAAAACTTCGCATGTATCTGTCCAATTTTCCCAACACATTTATTGAAGAGACTTTCTTTCTCCATTGTATGCTCTTGTCTTCTTTGTCAAATATTAATTGACCATAACGTGGCTCAAATTCTGGGGTCTCTCTTCTGTACCATTGATCTATATGCCTGTTCTTAGGCCATTATCAGGTTATTTTTATTACAATGGCTTTGTACTATAGTTTGATATCTGGTATTGTGATACCTCCAACTTTGTTCTTCTTTCTCAAGATTGCTGAGGCTATTCAGGTTCTTTTTTGGTTCCATATAAATTTTTATATGCCAATAGTACTTTAATAGGAATTGCCTTGAATCTATAGATTGCTTTGGATAGTATGGACATTTTAATGACATTAATTCTTCCAATCCATTAACATGGTATATGCCTCCACTTGTTTGTATCTTCCTCTATTTCATTTTCCAATGTCCAATAGTTTTCCAAGTATAGGTCTTTTGCCTCCTTGGTTAAGTTTATCCTTAGGTATCTTTTTTTATTGTTGTTGCAATGGTAAATGGGATTGATTTTTTAGTTTATTTTTCTGAGGGTTCATTATTGGTATAGAAAAATGCCATCAGATGTTAATTTTGTATGCTGCTACTTTGCTGAATTCATTTATTAAATCTAGTACTTTTTGGTGGAGTCTTTAGGTTTTCTATGTACAATATCATGTTATCTGCAAATAATGACAATTTTACTTCCTCCTTTCCAATTTGAATGCCTTTTTTTTTTCTTGTCTGATTGCTGTGGCTAGGACTTCCAGTACAATGTTGAATAAGAGTGGTGAAAATTACAAGCCTGTCTTGTTCCTGTTCTTAAGGGAAACATTTTTAGTTTTTGCCCATTGAATATAATGTTAGCTATAGGTTTGTCATAAATGACCTTTATTATGTTGAGGTATGTTCCCTCTATTCCCACTTTGCTTAGAGTTTTTATCAAAAATGGGTGCTGGGTTTTGTCAAATGCCTTTTCTATGTCTACTGATATGAGTGTGTGACTTTTATCCTTCATTTTGTTTATGTGATATATCACATTTATTGATTTGTGAATATTATACCAAACCTGCATCCCAGGAATAAGTCCCACTTGATCAGGGTATATAATCTTTTTAATGTGTTGCTGGATCTGATTTGCTAATATTTTGCTATGTTCATCAGGGATATTGGCCTACAATTTTCTTTCTTTGTGACATCTTTATATGGTTTTGGGATTAGGATAATGCTGACCTTGTAAAAAGAGCTTGGAGTCTGCCCTCCTCTCAGATTTTTTGGAATAGTTTGAGGAGAATAGAATTTCAAATCTGTGCAGCATCACAGCATGTCCAGAATATATCAGCATTTCCACAGTGCAGTTCAAACTCCTAGTTTTAACTCATGCAATCACTTCTTTTCATAGCTCATCTCCTTAGCAAAAGCCTGATAACATTTCCTGACCCTTCCAGATACACAACTTCACAGAGATAGATATATATCATTATGGATAGCTGATACACAGATATAGATAGACGATAGATAGATAGATAGATAGATAGATAGATAGATAGATAGATAATAGATAGATAGATAGATAGATAGATAGATAGATAGATAGATAGATTTATTATAAGGAATTAGATCATGTAATTATAAAGTCTGACAAAGTCCAAAATCTTCATAGCCAATAACTGATGTCCAGTTCAAGCCTGAAGGCCAGAAACTGATGTAGACGTAGGAAGATCTGAATCCCCAGTTTGCAGGCCACCATGCCAGAGAATTCTCTCTTTCTTGGGGTAGGTTTGCCTTTTATTTTATTCAGGGCTTCTACTAATTGGAAAGGGCCCACCTTAATTAGGGAGGACTATCTGCTTTACTCAGTCAAAGGATTAAAGTTTTAATCTCATCCAAAAACACCCGAACAGGAACACCCAGAATAATGTTTGATCAAATGTCTAGACACGCCCATGTCCCAGTCACGTTGACACATAAAATTAACCATCACACTTTGTGTGCATGTCAAGCAGAAGCGCTGCTCAGAAGGAGCACAGAGAGGAACATGGCACAGTTCACAACTTTCCTTCGGTGAAATCCAGTTTTCTCAACCCTTCAATGAACCATGAGAGGAACCAACATCTATGGCAGAGCCCAAGCCAGTGAGACCATGAGTAAATTTCCTTATAGAGCTTACATTTCCATTTATATGAGCTGAGAATCTCTGCATGAGAATGCTGGGACTACTGTCAACACCACCTGACAACCAACTGCATGGAGGAGCCATCACCATTCTCCTGGCTGATTCCCGCCTGGAAAGCACTCTCCCCTTAAAACTCAGTTCACCTCCTCAGGAAGTGGCATCTGCCCACCTGTCCCACTGAGAGGAATTTTTTAACCTGATTCCTGTCTCCACTCAGAAACCACAGTGGACTAAGCCTCAGGATCATCTCTGTCTATCACTTGGTTTTACAAATACATGGAGGCCTGGAGAGGGTAAGCAACTTAACCATGATCACTCAGAGAACTAGGAAGACCTGATCTAAACACTGCCCCCCTCTCCCACTCAAAAGCTCTGTCCAAAAATGCACTGCTGTGAACTCTGTGTGAGGTTTCCAGCCCCTCTTCAGTTTTCATTCTTCTGTGACAGGATTATAGCTACATTCAGTGCATAAATCAGAGATTTTATGTCTTTTTTTTTTTAAGTATCTTTATTGTTGAAAGTATTACAGATGTCCCCTTCTTTCCCCCATTGGCACCCTCATATGTCTGTTGTACCTTCCCACTGTAGCCTTAACTCCTGCTGAATGCAGTAGCAAGTACCACCTCACATCACCCCATAGGGCATATTGGCATTTTGAGCAGGGCAAGTTTGCCTGCTGGGCCCACTTCTTAATGACAGTAACACTCCCCACGCTTCAGGAAAATCAAGAGTATTCCCTACATATTCCCAGACACTTCTCATGGGAAGAGGACGAGCAGCCATAGCTCCCTGCAAAGGCAGGGTATGGGCCCATAGTACCAGATCCCCACAACATCCTTAGAGAGGCTGAGTCCATTGTGGCTTTTCTCATCCAAAAGAGTGAGTCAAGACCAGATGGAAATGGTGCCGGGACTTCATGGCTCCAGCCTGAACGCCTGGCCCACCACAGCCCTCACTTCAGATTTGCACCTCTGGGCTCCCTGCTCCCAGCTGGAACCATTCATACTGATGGACATGGGCCATCAGTGCCAGACTACATAGTAGGTGAAAGTTCTGGAAACTTTACAGAAAAGTCAGTTTTTGTAAAATTTCCAGTGTGTTTTTGTAAGCCCCAAAAGGGAGATCTTTGTGCTTTGAATTGCTCTAGTTCCAGATGCTAAAGAGTGCCCACCATATATAACCTGAGTGAGGGCTAAATTCTTACTAAAATTTAACTTCAGAGGATATGTTGATAAAATCAAATGTGTCAAAATCACAGATAACACCAAAATAATTCTTATTGAACTTTGAGGTGAACTCTATTATATTTTTCAAAATGTTGGGAAACACAATATTTAGTTCATTGATTTCCTCAGGAGGTACAGATTTAGATGGAAAAACAGAAAGTTTGATAATATGCCAGGAGAAGAAGGTTCAATGCATATTTTACATAGAAAAAATATTTTAAAAATGTATATGAAATCACAAAAGACCCTGAAGAGCCATGGCAATCTTAAGAAAGAAGATCAAACTACACTACAAGGCCATAGTAATCAAAACAGCATGGAACTGGCATAAAAACAGACATATAGATCAATGGAACACAATAAAGAGCCCAGAAAAAACCACACTTTTATAGTCAAATAATATTTGACAAAGGAGGCAAAACATATAATGAGGTAAAACAGTCTATTCAATAAATGATGTTGGAAAAATTGGACAGATAGATGCAAAAAAATGAAACTAGACCACATTTTTATACCACACACAAGAATAAACTCAAAATGGATTACAGACTTAAATGTTAGACTTGAAAGCATAAAAGTTCTAGAAAAATAAATAAGCAATAAAATCTCGAATATTTCTTGTAGCAATATTTTTTTCTGATATATCACCTCTGGTGAGGAAAACAAAAGAAAAAATAAACAAATGGGACTACATCTAACTAAAGAGTTTTTGCACAACAAAGGAAAGCATCAACAAAATGAAAAGACAACCCACTAAATGGGAAAACATATTTACTGATACATCTGATAAAGTCTTAATATCCAAAATTTATAAGGAACATAAAACTCAACACCAAAAACAAGCAAACAATCCAATTAGGAAATGAGCAAAGGACCTGAATAGACACTTCTCATCATCACTAATCATCAGAGAGATGCAAATTAGCACCACAATGAGATATCACCTCACATCTGTCAGGATGACTATCATCAATAAATCAACAAACAAGAAGTATTGACAAAGATGTGGAGAAAAGGGAACCCTGGTGCGCTGTTTGTGGGAATGCTGATTGGTGCAGCTACTGTGGAAAGCAGTATGGAGTTACCTCAAAAAATTAAAAATGGAACTAACTTATGACCCGACTTCACTTCTGGGAATATATGCAAAGAAGCCTGAAATCCTAATTTGAAAGAATACATGCCCCTCCCCCCCCCATGTTCATTGCAGCATCTATAATAATAAAAGCGTAATATGCTAATTAGACGTCCTTCCATACATCCTTTCAGACAACGCCGCTGCAGGCAAGGGCCAAGGCAGAGGCCTGCAGCTGCCATGGTGGGCAGGGGCCGAGCCCCTCGCACAAATTTCGTGCATCGGGCCTCTAGTTATTTATAATTGCCAAGATTTTGAAGTAGTCCAAGTGTTCATCAGTAGATGAGTGGATAAAAAAGCTGTAGTACAGTTACTCAATGGAATACTATTCAGCCATAAAAAAGAAGGTTCATTGGATATGTATTTTATACAAAACCGCTCATAGAAATATCCCCCAGTGGGCCAATGGACTCTGGCTCCTCTGGCATGACTATATAGAACTATTACCCAGCTCTCAGCATTTTAAGAAGAAAGAATATGGACTTAAGTATGTGGTAACTTTTAATCATACTAGTAGGGTACTTTGCATACCTACTTCCTCCTGAAAAGACACAAAGTGGATATAATAGCTTAGCAGAAATTAAGCAAAAACCCCAGCCCTGTGAGTAATACAACCTTTCCCTCTAGTGACTGAAGGTCCCGGGCAAGTCATCCTAACTCTCTTCTGCATCCTGTGATGTGCTGAGAATCTGGCTATTCAAAAGAAAAGAGCCTCGATTTGTAGCACTTGGTCATTTATACAGTGTAAATACTCCCACCATGGTCCATTTCCAGCCACCAATGGCTTAACCACCAGGTGACAAAGTTCCTGAATATTTAACAGTTCTAGTCAGTCCAGCACAGAGCTGTGTCTCCTGCCACATTCAATCCAAATCTATCCAGATAATGACTATTTCCCAGAATCACCCACTACCTCTTAGGTTTAACCATCTCTTACCTGGATCATTGCAACAGGCGTTTCATTAGTCTTCTTTCAGCCTTTGCCTCCTTTTGTCTATTCTCAGTACATCTTTAAGCATTAAAAATAGAAGTCGGAGCATGGCACGCCTTTGCTTGCGCTGACCTACAAGCTCACAACAATCTGGTCCTGACCCCTCTTCCCCATCTCAGCATGTCCTCCCGGCTATCCAGCTATTCCTCAAGACACCAGCAGGCTCTGCCTCAGGATCTGGGCACTGCCATCTCTATCACTAACTCCTGCACATCCTGCAAACATTTGCTCAAAAGTCACCTTCTCAGGGAGAACTTCCCACCCCCCTTCTCCGCTTTATTTTCTCCTTGGCACTTCTTATTGTATTCACATACCAAGTAACTGGTTTCTCCCATTTAAATTGTGTATCTTCCCACTAGAAGACACATTCCCTAGAAGCATGTGACTTTTGTTTGTTTTATTCATGGGTGTACCCCCAGCCTAAAGCAGCCTATGGCATATGGTCAATGCCCCACATTTACTAATCAAATGAACCCCAGATTTAGTTTGAGTATCTGGTAAACAGTCATTTTATTTTTCCTGCCTTTTCCTCTTTTGGCTGCTCCCTATTTTATGAAATACTCCAGCACATTGTGCTCCAGCAACCTTGTTCCGGGAGCCCCTGCTGAGGTCTCCCTTTACACCTCTGGGGTCCTGTACCCTGTTTCACTAGAATCATCTCAGCCACAGCCCAAACACTCGCTGTGGATGAAACCTTTGAATCCTGTCTAGCAACTAATTCCTTCAAGCAGGAACAGGGGAAAAAATGGAATCTGTCCAAATGTGCTCATGGAAGGAAGAATTCTCACTAGCCCGGGGGCCTGCGTTCCTAACCGGCTGGCAGAAGAAAGTGATCATCTCGGCCCCTTACCAGGCTGACAGGCATTTCCTCGCCGTCTGAAGTTCAGAAAGAGGAAATCAGCACCCTCAGATCCCAAACACAGGGAGAGTCTGCTTCAGAAACAGGTGCTTCTCAATTTACCCATATGAATAAAAATGCAGAACTTGCTATTTTGTTATCCTCTTTCTTCTAGAATCCTAGAATACTGTAAGCCTTCTAGCTGTAGCTGGATTGTCACAGACTAAGTTGGGTTGTTATCAACTTACAGATCATTTCTGCTATGATCTGCACATGAGTTTGTTTCTACATATAGAAATGGATATTAAAATTGCGCAGCACTGCAAAAAGAAAATGATTTAATCACAAAATATAAAAATATTAGCAGAAAAATGAATCCAAGCCCTAGCCATGCTACTCTTGCAACAAACTCAAGAAAGTGTGATCTTTTTCCCTTAAAGTGTGATCTTTGCCCCAAAGAAACATTTCCAAATATTTGGTGACTCCAAGTTACTCCTTCTAAGGCTTTGCCTGTGGGCCAAGTGCCTCCTGTCGTTAGTGACATTAGTTATGTGTTCCAAAGCTTCCCTGTCCCGCTTGCACCCATCCGCTAGGGACCTACCCCATTCCCCACCCAGAGCCAGGTGGGGCCCCGCCCGGGGGCACAGTGAATACTGCTCCCTGATCTGATGGGGAACAAGTTCCCATGCCTGTTACTGACCCCCTCGTTCTGTTTCCTGTCCTGTGAAGTGGAAACAGGCAGAGGGGCCTGATGGGCGATGGGCAGGCAGCCATAGGCCAGCGCATGTGGGGACTCAAGGCATGCACCTGCACCCGCACCAGGCACCGCGGAGGGAGTCCCTTCCTCTTTCTGCAGACCCGGCTGCTCCACCTGGCCCACGCCCTGCCCTGCCCGGGGAACTCTGCAGAACCCTCCAAGGCCGGCTCCTCTCCCACTGAAACACCGCGGGCTCCTGCACAGCTCGGCCAGCGGCAGGAAGCAGAACACATTGGAGGTAGTGACACCTAGTGGCTCTAGAAGAGGATGTAAGGAAGGAATTTTAGAAAACTCACTACAGGTATCTCAGCAAATTACACGTGTTAAGAAAAAGGCACTGATAGGCCATATCTGTCCTTGCTTTTGCCCTTCATGCTGGAGGGACTGGTTTGGTTTGGCATTTTCCTCCAACTCTCCACTTGCCAAACTAGTTCCCCAGGAGGCAGTGAACCTTCGGCTACAGCAGACGGGTGTCAGCTCAGAAGGTCCCTGGGGTAAGAGTCAATGCACAGAAGTGGGCATGTCAGAGGCAACCACACAGGCTGGAGTCTATTCTAAAAATATATATAATATAATATAATATAATATAATATAATATAATATAATATAATATAATATAATATAACTAGAGGCCCGGTGCACGAAATTTGTGCACTGGGTGGGGGGCGGGGGGTCCTTCAGCCAAGCCTGCCCCCTCTCACAGACTGGGAGTCCTCAGGAGATGTCCTACTGATGGGGAGCGGGCCTAAGCCGCAGTCTGGCCTTCCTCTGTGGGAGGCGACTGGGCTGTTCAGGGGAAGGCGCTGCCCCATCACCCAGCTGCTGCTGCCACTGTCACAGCCGCCAAGGTGTTTTCATCAACACGGACTCCAGTCCCTTCACCATGAAAAATTGACAACTTTCTTTAGGCTTTTTCAAGATGTGTCTTTCATAGGATAAGACATTTCTTTCTTTCTTTTTTATCCTCACCTGAGGATATGTTTTCATTGATTTTTAGAGAGCTTGGAAGAGAGAGGGAAAGACAGAGAGAAACATCAATGTGAGAGGGACACTTCGATTGGTTGCCTCCTGCATGAGACCTGACCTGGGCCCCAGCCAGGGAGGAGCCTGCAACCTAGGTACTTGGCCCTTGATCAGAAGCGAACCCAGACGCTGCGATCAGCAGGCCAAGGCTCTATCCACTGAGCCAAACTGGCTGGGGCAGGATATGACATTTCGTAGCCCCTCCAGCAGCAGACCTTACTTTTTCCTCCAGGAGTGAGGTGTAAAAACCCTAGATCACCTTCTTGGATTCTTATAACTCAAGTTACCAAGAACACTGTGAGAGGCAGCTTACAGGGAGCTTAGCCAATGAGCCTTCAGAAAAGGTGTTTCCTCTGCAGCTCATGTGCAGAGGACCACCTGCATTGTGTCCACAGGGCTTCTGTCCACTGGGCTGGGGGCATGCCCCAAGCCACACTGTGGGGGCCGCCAGGGGCACACCCCAGCCCAGCGGCCCCGCTTTCTGTCAGCTGGGCTTCTGTCTGCTGGGCGGGGGGCCTGCCCGAGCCTCCCTGCGGAGGCTCTGAGCACGCCCCCCCCCCCCGCCCACTTTCAGTCAGCTGGGCTTCTGTCCACTGGGCCGGGGGCGTGCCCGGAGCCGAGTGGTGGCAGCTCTGAGCTCACCCCCACAGCCCAGAGCTCACTTTCTGTGTCTGCTGGGCCAGGGGTGTGCCCCAAGCCGTGCAGCGGCCAGCTCTGAGCACGCCCCCAGCCCAGCGGCCCTTTCGTCTGCTGGGCTTCTGTCCGCTGGGCTTCTGTCTGCCCCTAGCCCAGAAGCCCAGAGTTCTGTCGGCAGCCCTTCCTCCCTCTGCAGCCTGGGTGCGGGACACTAGCGTCGTCACCATGGCGACAACGCCAGAATACTGGCCTAGTGCTATGGACGCTGCCATATTTGTAGTGGAGTGATGGTTAATTTGCATATTACTCTTTTATTAGATAGGATATAATATAATATAATACAATATAATATAAAAATAGTATGGAGATGATTAGAGATCAGTCATCAGGGCGCTGGTGGGCATGGCGAGGCTTCATTTTCCTTAAAGGACAAGCACTAGAGTTTGTAATTAAGGCTATGCCTCCCATAGTGACCAGCATTTCCAAATGCAATTGCAATTGCCAGGAATAGGCAGAGATAAGGAAGGCGTACCTTCAGCCAGGACAAAGTCCAATGTTGAGTAAAAATGCAGAAATACAATTGGAACCTTAAGTACAGTTTCATGCAGTCTAAATTTCCAAAGAGATTTATTACTTGTGTGTGCCAGAAACGTTAGATACATATGCCCAGTTAGCACATGGAGAATTCTTGATATTTATGCATATGGATAAGAATATTCATTACATAGTTTATAATTCAAACATACAAAATTCAAGAAATGTAGAAAGCTCATTTTTTTTATTACCAGCTCACTAATGTGATGTATGTATACTTGGCAAATTAAAATAAGAGTGAAAATTATGTAGTGAACAATAAAATTCTTATATCCATACACAGCCAAGTAATGTCACAGAAAAAGCTTATATTTACATCTATGAACTGACTTATTTAAACTTGAACGTAAATAGTATTCTGAAGCCTTGAGTTTTCTTGACCTCAGTTTTAAGGGTTGTTGATCTTAAAGAATGAAAGAGAGAATCACCCTGAAAACCATGCCACATTCTTATATTTACCCCATGATCTACAGCATCCTACATCCAGCTACCTAACATTTTTTTTAATCACTGTAAAAATTGCTGGCCTGTGTGTCTTACTTATAAGTCTACCAGTAATAAGCACGTCAAACTATTTTATAATTAAATATCAAGACTATGTCCTTATTTAAGAGAGAAAAAATACAAAAATAATTTAAGAAAACCTAGCTGACTGAAGACAGGACCAATAAAAAAATCCCATTTAAATCCCTACTCGAAAATTATCAATGAGTAAAGAGAACAAAATCTACTTGTTGTTTTCTTTTCTTATGTTTCTTTTTATTTTATTTTATTGGTTTGTTTGTTTTTTTAATAGAGAGAGACAGGAAGAGCGAGATAGAAACATCAATGAGAGAGAAGCATCAATTGGCTGCCTCCTGCATACCCCCCACTGGGGATCGAGCCCAGCCCACAACCCAAGCAGTGCCCTGACCAAGAATGGAACTGGTGACCTCTTGGTACATGGGTCAATGCTCAATCACTGAGCCACACCACCTGTTGCTTTTCTGATCAACTTCTTATACCTCTCACGCCATTCTTACCCAGTCACCCTACTGCTTGGGTGTAAATTAGTAAGCAGGCTTATCGCCTGTGTGGGGAGTGAGTTCACACACTTCCTACAGGGCTCTCTTTGTCCAGAATAGAAATCATGGCAGCTAAGCCCAGAGGAGAGAACAGTTTATTAATGCAACCATTATCACTCTCACCAAAGTAACTCAGAAATACCTTTAAGAAAGGGGGTGCACTCCAACAATGTGCTTCAGGTCAGATCGGGGGTTAACAGAGGCAAAAATGGTACAGGAGACAAAGAGATGCTTTCGAGCAACCATCACACCCCACAGGCACTTCCCACTGCCTCCCCTCCAGGGGACCCTCTCCTCCAGGAAAGGCCATGGTCTCATGGGGATCCCTGGAGCCCAGATCCTGAAGATCCTCCTGTGGACAGCTGGACAC
Source organism: Cnephaeus nilssonii (assembly GCF_951640355.1). Lineage (NCBI taxonomy): Eukaryota > Metazoa > Chordata > Mammalia > Chiroptera > Vespertilionidae > Cnephaeus > Cnephaeus nilssonii. Next base: position 47,599,405 of record NC_137089.1, read on the forward strand.
CTTCACTTTGTCCAGGAGAGTTTGATTTGTAGAGGAGAATCCCACTGCATTTGACCTCAACTCTCTGAAAGGTATCCTTCAGCAGAGAACTATATGCACGCGCATTTTCACTTGATATAAAAACAGCCAGCATTATCTCAGAACAAAGGAGTCCCAGGAGTTACTTTAAGGGAAGCAGGCAACTGAAATAATCTTGCCAGAGGGAAGCCAATGAGCAGAAGGAAAGTCCCCCAGCTCAGACTTCAGGAGGGTGTTGTCCATCAGACCCCCTCTGAGGACATGAGAGACTCAGTTCTCTGCTTATCCAGAAGAGTGAGCTATCCCCTTTAACACACACATACTCTCACAATAAAACATTCATAATCACATACTCACATGCAAACACACACACACACACACACACACACACACACACACAATTGCAACGTTGATTCCTGGGAGGTCTTCCTTATAAGTCCTGGCCAGGCCTGGCTCTGCTTAGCTAATGAGATCATCTCCCAGGGAATGGATCGGTATCACCACCTATCTGTCTACAGTGACCCATAACTCCACCCGCTCCACCCCCATATGCTTTTAGATTCCTGCATCAACTCTTGTTGTTCCCTCTGCCTGGAATGCCCCTTCCCCTTCATCCCACCAAGGAAAATCCTGCTGTCCCAAGACCCTCCTGTTGCATAGCCCCATTGGGCATCTTACAATGTGGTTATACTGTGTCCTCTGGTTGTTAGATCTGTTGTCCAAAGGCCATGGGGTTCTTGAAAGCAGGGGCAGCTCTGACTCCATTTTGAGGAGTGAGTTTCAAACAGGGGAGATCCAGGGAGTAGCTACTCCAATTCAGTTGACTCTTCACTTTTTTTCAGTGGAAAAGGTCGGAGAGAGGGAGCTGTTTCGATCTATCCTAGCCCAGCCACACAAAGCCCCTTCTCAATGGGAAAGGAAAAGGAGAGCTTCAACCTCCCTAGTGTCCAACATCAAAAATGCCCTAAATTAAGCCTCTCTCCAAGACAAATTCAATTTAATTCAACAAAATGTCGCCTCTACAGAAGCCACTGGACGAGGTGCCACGTGGCCACATCTGGACACATTCCCAAGGCTCTCCACCTAGCCCTGCAGAAGAATGATGTAAGGGTTACAATCATCTCACACATTTTCCATCCAAAGGATCTGTACCGAGCATTAACTGTGTCTCAGACCCTGCTGTAGGCACTGAGATACAGCAGGAAATGGAACAAAAGCCCTGACTCATATTCTAGTTGGAGAAACAGACAAAAAACAGTACACAAATAAAAAATGTAATATGATTTTAGATATCTCCATGCAATAAAAAAATTGGGACAGATAAAAGAACTCTATTAACATACATTATCAATTTATTTGAGATCCGTGACAAACAAATTTACTAACATTTTAATATAGATTAATTTATCGCATTAGCCTACCCTAGAAGGGTCTGAGAAAATGGGACTGGTAAGCCTCAGTGGGGGAGAAGGGAGGTAGAAAAGATTTAGTGCCTAGAGGCTGAAGCTGTGATGGGGGTTGGGGGCCAGGGAAGTCCTCCCTGTTGAGCTAACATTTGGCCAGTGACCTGGGTGAACTGAGGGAGCAAGCTCTGGGGCAGGAACAATTCCAGACAGAGAACAGAATGCAACATCCTAGGGCGGGCTAAACATGAGCTGGGAAAACGCATGCGCCCTCAGTAAAAGAGTGAGGGGAGGCAGCATGAGGCGGGTCCCCTGCCAGCTTCTCCTCTCCATCCCATGTCTGTGCGGCAGCTCAGAGCGGCCAGTGGGCTTGGCCAGAATGGCCAAGCTGCCACCCTTCCTTCCACGAAACATCTGCAGCCTCCTGCTGTGGCACGTCAGGCCTCTCATCCTTATCTGCAAAATGGAGGTAAAACGATTTCTTCTAAGTTGCTCAACTGGAGTGTTGTAACAGCTTAACCACAACAAAGAAGTCTGTCAAGCATTTTGTTCTTCTTTACCATAATCCGAAGCCGAGCTGCTGTAGCTCCCACAGCTAGTAAACAGAAGTCAGTTGTCCTGGAAAGTTTACGTGATACTTCGGAACCCTTCTGGAATTGACGTGTTATGTAAATTTAAGTGCATTATCATTAATCTCAGCATAGATTTAGCTTTCTTTTCATGTGCCAGGTTAGTTTAATGATGCAGCTGCTACAAGACAGGAGAAGAAACTATGGATTCAGGGAAAGCTCCCTAAGATGGGCCCGGCTGAGTCCCAGAGACGTAGGAAGTTGTGTTTCTCTGGCATCACCCAAACTGGGCCCAACCTTCACTCTGTGGGGAAAAATAAAGGCTTATTAAGGCCCAAAGCCTTTGGAATTTTTCCATATCTAAGATACAATCACGGGATCACTAACATTACTCTCTTAGCCACTATATACTTTCTGAATTTTGTTTAAGTAAATATATATGTATAATCCCATATATACATATATATTTTAAAATATATTTTTATTGCTTTCAGAGAGGAAGGGATAGAGAGATAGAAACATCAATGATGAGAGAAGACCATTGATTGGCTGCCTCCTGCACGCCCCCAACTGGGGATCGAGCCTGCAACCTGGGCATGTGCACTTGACCGAAATCTAACCCAGGACCCTTCAGTCCGCAGGCTGACGCTCTATCCACTGAGCCAAACCTGCCAGGTCCATATATATTTCAAAATTTTTCAAGTCCTAACATATATCATGCATCTCAACCATTTTGTAGTCTGGTACAACTTCCACCTCCCACCAACTCCCACCCTGCTGCAACTACTCTGTATGCACACATGCACCACATACACATGTGCACACGTATGCACATATACATGCATACATGCACACCACAGGCACATGCACACAGAGATATGTGCACACATTCCATCAGTTAACACATTGGACACTTTCTCTTTTCTACCTCCCTTCCTTCCCACTGAAATTTACCCGACCCATTTTCTCAGACCCTACTAGGGTAGGCGAATGTGATCAATTAATGTATGTTAACAGGTTAATAATTTTGCTTATCATGTATCTCAAATAAATTGATAATACATGTTAATAGAGTACTTGAACACAAAGACTTAACTAAAACGGGAATATCTGGCCCAAAGGAGGCATTTGAGGACAGGATGGCATGAGACGTTCCTCACATTAAGCCCATGCTGTGGAGGCAGCAGCGGGGAAGGCCTGTGTGTGAGCCTGACCCAGTCTGTGTCCTATAAAATTAATTCACTCAAGTTTTAGGGAGGGTAATGTGTGAACATAAAATGAAATAAGAGTTATTTGAGCTTTTCTTTCACCCACACTAGCACTCCTGGGGAACGTGCGTGTTGCATGCCTGCCAGCAATCCAGCTTTAGATGGAAAAAGAAGACTGCCCTCAAGTGGAAAAACCTACCTGTGGCCTTAGTGATTTAGGAGGTGACAGTCTAACCTGAAATAATAAATACCATTATGATGTCACTGTCTCGCTGCTCATTTTTAGAGTCTCTGGACCTTGCTTCCAAAAACACGAGCTCATGAATAGGACTCTGTGGTACCTGACATGTTGTTTATGGGTCAGCACAGTCATGGTGGCTGAGTCCACACTGAGAGGCCTTCCAAGACCCTCCCCAGCATGCACCATGATAGCCAGTTGGCCCTCCTGTCTCTGAACCAACCCAATTCAGATTTTAAAGTGCCAAAGCAGAAACTCAGACTTGCCACAGTGAGTTATATAACTGCTTCAAGAGCTGGTCTTGATGTACAGTCTGCGGGGGGGGTGGGGGAACGTATTTTTCTTGGTCCCTAATTGTGGTGCAACTTAAAATGATTTAATTTGCTCTCACTTCCATTTTTCTGAATGTTGCAACATTTTGTGTATGTGTTATCATGGAAAATAACTAGAGATAAAATACAAAAGCTAATTTCTGATACACAGCTACTGCTTTCAAGGAAACTTATTTTTTGGGGGGATAACAAAATAGGAAGAGTGAAAAATGTCAAAAATTGTTAAGGCAAAAAGATCGAGATAAAAAAAAAATCTAACCTCAAATAACTTTAACTCACTCACCAAGAGTACCCAAAAGGAAGTGGTTAGTTCATGGTGCACCTGGGTTGGATTGAGCTGTATACACTGAGTTGAAAGTCCAGAAGGGCAGCCACCTTCCTCTTTAACCTGAGGTGGAAGAGCACCTAGTACAGCAAATTAAATCATTTTAAGTTGCCCCACAATTAGGGACCGAGGTTTCATGGTAAGATTTATTGAAATGGAATCAGCATGGTCATCACTTAATGTGCTTGCAGAGCACTTTGTTCTCCTCCTCACTGTCCCAGTCAAGAGTTTTTGAGAGGGACCTAAATAGACACTTTTTAAAAGGGGACATACAGAAAGCCAAGAGACATATGAAAACATGCTCAAAATCACTAATCATCCGACAGATGCAAATCAAAATGACAATGAGGTACTATCTCACACCTGCCAGAATGGCTATCATCAACAAATCAACAAACGACAAGTGCTGATGAGGTTGTGGAGAAAAGGAAACCCTAGTACTCTGCTGGTGGGAATGCAGACTGGTGCAGCCACTCTGGAAAACAGTACTTTCAAAAATTTAAAAATGGAGTTCCCATTTGATCCAGTAATCCCACTTCTAGGAATATATTTCAAAGAAATCATAACACCAATCAGAAAGGATATATGCACCCCTATGTTCATAGCAACACTATTTACAATAGCTAAGATTTGGAAACAACGTAAGTGCCCATCAGCAGATGAGTGGGTTAAAAAACTGTGGTACATCTACACAATGAAATACTACGCTGCTGTAAAAAAGAAGGAACTCTTACCATTTGCAACAGCATGGATGGACCTGGAGAGCATTATGCTAAGTGAAATAAGTCAGTCGGAGAAAGATAAATATCACATGGTCTCACTCATTTGTGGAATATAATGAACAACATAAACTGATGAACCAAAATAGAGCCAGAGAAAAAAAATATTTTAGAATATAATAGAAGTAATCCTGTTATTTGCAGATTCTTAATATTTCATACAATTTTTGTGATACTATACTGTTAGTACAGTTTTGGTAATGTTATATTTAAAATCTTTTTTCTTGAAATATTAATGTTTATTGCATGTAACATTATTATATTTAAAATCATTTTCCTTGAAATAAATAAATAAAATTTAAAAAATTACCACAGTGGAAAAAAAAGAGAGAGAGAGAGATTTTTTTTAATATTATATTGATTTTTTACAGAGAGGAAGGGAGAAAGATAGAGAGTTAGAAACATTGATGAGAGAGAAACATCGATCAGCTGCCTCCCGCACAGCCCCTACTGGGGATGTGCCCGCAACCAAGGTACATGCCCTTGACCGGAATTGAACCTGGGACCCTTACAGTCCACAGGCCGATGCTCTATCCACCGAGCCAAACCAGCCAGGGTGAGAGAGAGTTTTTGAGAGGATTCTCAAGCCCTGAGACTCCCTGCCTTATTGGCCTTCACGTCTCAGCTGTACTCTCTCTGGATGCTCCTTATGAAACCAATATCAGCCTCTCAGGACTTCCAAATAATTCACTCCTAACTCTGCCCATTGTTGACCAGCCCAGGAATCATGACACCCCATTACTCTTGTTGGTGGCCATCCCCCTCATTTCTTGCCCTAGTGTTTCCTAAGGTTTGTAGATTGAAACCAGACACTCTCCTAGAGAGCCTCCAGTCTTACCTGCATAAATTAAATAAATAAAAATATGCAACCAGCTTCAGAATTACCCTCCTTCACAGATTTCACTGACTTGCATGTGCCTCAGAAAACTCTACAAGGTTACATTTGCAGTTGAATCCATAGAGTATTTAAAGCATTCTTTTAAGTGAAGGGATAAGGGCGGGGGGAGTGTGAGGGAAACAGACACAGACAACAGTATCATGATTGTCAGAGGGAAAGGGGATGGGAGGAGGTGGAAGAGGGCAAAGAGAGGATAAAGTAAAAGACCACAGGGGCAATTATTGTGGAAGAGTTAACCTATACCCAGGCTGAATTTTAACCAGAGCAGCACTGACAAGAGAGGCTGAGGTTCAAGCTCAGAACAGAGGAATGCTGATGTTGGAACAGTTAGGAAAGTCCCAGGTTTCAAGATTTCTACCAATGAGATACTGATGTGGAAAATATAAGAGTAGCCCTGGTTCAAGGTAAAATTGTTGTCAATGGAAATAGAGTCCCTTCATGGAGTCACGAAAACAGCATTTTGGGAGACTCATGTATGGGAGGTTGAGGTTTCATGGTAAGATTTATTGAAATGGAATCAAACACAAAAGACTGTCCAGGGTTTAGCTCCAGTCTTTCATCTTGGCCCGTCCTGCCATGGAAAAAGCCCCCTGTAATCTTCAGAGGGATTTGGTCCCAAGGGCAGAGGATGCTCTGGGAAGTGTGTGAGGCTGTAACTTCCTACTGAAGCAAGCAGGCTTATTTTTCCAATTCAGTTCCCTGGTTTATTGGGCTTGATGTCTGATGTCTTTTGCTCCCTTCCCTTATTAATATTTAGCTATATATGCTAACAAATCAGAAGGAACTTGATGGTGGAAGAGTTAACAGAAACCAAGTTTCAAGGGATTTTATTTTAGATTTTAATTTAGTTTGGTATCCAGAATATATAAAAAACTCATTACCTAACAACAAAAATCTATTTTAAAAACAGGCAAAAGATTTGAAAAGACATTTTTCAAAGAAGATATACACATGGCCAATAAACTCATGAAAATATTCTCATAATAATCAACCATAAAGAAAATACAAATCAAAACCACAGTGAGATATTACTTCATACCTACTAGGAAGTCTATAATAAAAGCAAATAAATAGGAGATTTAAAATGGCAGCGGAGTAAGTGGATGCTGCACAGACACACTCCCAGGACCAAACTGGAATTACAACTAAAATACAGAAAAACTTCCTAAATAATCAATGGAAGACTCACTGGAGACAACCCTGATAACCAAGGACTGAAAATGGAGACTGCATAGAGACTGGTAGGAGGGGCTGACGTGCAAAAGGGCTGGCCAGGCTCCCACAGACAGCAATTGAAGTTCCGGAGAGATATCTCAGCTGAGAGGGGTTGCCATTTTCTGCCTCTTCTGGCACACCTGCTATGTGAATATTGTTACATTTCATGTTGTCCTGCAGCCATTTACAAGAAATGCTAAAGGGACTGCTGTAATGAAAAGAAGAAACAGAGAGAGAAACCTAGGCATATAGAATTAAAATGGCAACAAATAACTACCTATCGGTAATAATCGTAACTGTAAATGGATTAAATGCTCCAACCAAAAAGCACAGGGTAGCTGAATGGATATGAAAATATGACCCAACTATATGCTGTCTACAAGAGACCCACCTCAGAACAAAAGACTCACACAGGATGAGAGTGGAGGGGTGGGGGAAAAATTTCCATGCAAATGGAAACGAAAAAAAGCTGGGGTAGCAATAGTCATATCTAAACAAATAGACTTCAAAATGAAGGCCAACACAAGAGACAACAAAGGTCCCTCCATAATATCAATGAAACTAAGAGCTGGTTCTTTGAAAGGAAAAACAAGATTGATGGACCATTAGCCCAACTCATCAAGAAACAAAGAGAGAGGACCTAAATAATTAAAATCAGTAATGAAAGAGAAGTAACCACTGATACCACAGATATACAAAGGATTGTAAGAAAATACTATGAACAACTATATGCCAACAAGCTGGACAATGTGGATGAAATGGACAATGTCCTAGAAAAATACTACCTCCTAAAACTGAATCAGGAAGAATCAGAAAACTTAAATAGGCCAATAACAACTGGTAAAATAGAAGCAGTAATCAAAAAACTCCCAGCAAAAAAATAAAAGCCCAGGTTCGGACAGCTTCACAGGAGAGTTTTACCAAACATTCAAAGAAGAACTAACACCTATCCTCCTCAAACTATTCCAAAAAATCCAAGAGGAAGGAACAGTTCCAAGCTCTTTTCATGAGGCCAGCATTATCCTAATTCCAAAACCAGATAAAGACACTACAAAGAACGAGAATTACAGGCCAATATCCCTGATGAATAATGGACCTAAATAAACACTTCTCCAAAGTGGACACACAGATGGCCAAGAGACATATGAAAAAATGGTCAAAGTCACTGATCATCAGCAAGATGCAAATTAAAATGACAATTAACTATCACCTCACACCTGTCAAAATGGCTACCATCAACAAATCAACAAATGACAAGTGCTGGTGCGGATGTAGAGAAAAAGGAACCCTCATGCACTGCTGGTGGAACGCAGACTAGTGCAGCCATTATGGAAAACAGTATGGAATTTCCTCAAAAAATTAAATATGGAACTGCCATTTGAGCCAGTGATCCCATTTCTAGGAATATATCCTAAAAAACCCGAAACACCAATCAGAAAGAATGTATGCACCCCTATGTTCAGAGCAGCACAATTTACAATGACTAAGATCTGGAAACAGCCCAAGTGCCCAGCAGTAGATGAGTAGATAAAAAAGCTGTGGTACATTTATGCCATGGAATACTATACAGCAGTAAAAAGAAGAAGAAGAAGAAGAAGAAGAAGAAGAAGAAGAAGAAGAAGAAGAAGAAGAAGAAGAAGAAGAAGAAGAAGAAGATCTTACCCTTTGAGACAGCATGGAGGGACCTAGAGAGTATCATGCTAAATAAAAAAGTCAGTCAGAGATAGCCAAGTATTACATGATCCCACTCATAAATGGAATCCAATGAACAAAATAAACTGATGAACAGAGTAGATCCAGAGATATGGAAGCATGGAACAGAGTGCAGAATCTCAGAGGGAAGGTGGGGGAGGGTGGATGGGTGGGAAGTAATCAACCAAAGACCTTGTATGCATGTATGCATAACCCATGGACACAGACAATAGGGTGGTGAAGGTCTTGGGTGGGAGTGGGGGTGGGCTGGAAGGGGTCAATGGAGGGGAAAAGGTGAAATGTGTAATATTTTCAACAATAAAGATTTATTTTAAAAAATAAAATAAGGAGCTGAAACCAAGATGGCAGCATAAGGTATACACCTGTACGTGCTGCCTCTCACAACCACACCAAAACTACAACTAAAAGACAAAACGTCTATCACCCAGAACCACGGGAAAGCTGGCTGAGTAGAAGTTCTACAACTAGAAGGAAAGAGAAAAGCGCATTGAGACCGGGTAGGACATGCACAGGTGCAGAAAAGCAGAGGTACGGAGGCGCACAAATCAGGCTGGTGACTGGGTGCACTGTTTTTTTCAACCCGAAGGGAGATACAAGCTCCCAACTGCTCTGAACTCCAGTTTCCGGCAAGATTCTGGGGACCCAGGCTCCTACGGGGAGAAGCTGGACTGTCTGCCATCAGGTCGGAAAGTGAGGGTGGCTTTCTTGCAGAGGTGCACACAGGAATCATTGTTTACTGTGCTGGGGCACGGGACGCGGGAACACGGAAACGTGGAGACAAAGAGAGGGCTGATTGGCAGCCATCACTGTTTGCTACGCCCGGGTGATTCCCTGAGACCCCGCCCCACCCAATTTACAAACCCACCCAAACTGTGTGCAGCAGCTTTTGCATATGAATGGCCTGCCCTGTCGCAGCTTAACCTAACAAACTGCAGCTGGGTCAGGCAGCTCCAAAACTTCCAAACCCCAAGCAAAGAGGACAAATCTGCAGATCTCGCTGTAGCTCCTGATGGGTGGCCTCAGACAGTAGCTGACCTGCACCTCCTTGGAGATCCAGGAGCCAGTGTACCTAGTGGTCAGTGTGAGACGACACCAGATTTCAACTCCTCACATCCATAAGTGACACACTCAAGAGGCAGACTCAGTGAGCACCAAAGCCCCACTGAAGCAAGTCCTGCCCCATAAGGGTGTCTCCAGTACAGCAGTTCTTCCATTATACACACAGAGGGTCCTCACAGCCAATTGGACTGGAGGTCAATTCCTCCCAGTGTACCAACAGCAATCAAGGCTTAACTACAACAAGACTGTGTACTCAGCCGACAAAGGGGTGCACCAAGAGTGTCCACCTCAGGTAATTAGGGAGGCTGAGCCACTGGGCCTTATAGGACACCTAGCACACAAAGCCACTCTATCAACACAGGGAAGCAGCCAAAATGCCGAGACAAAGAAACATGTCACGAAAGAAAAAATGGAGGAAAGCAAACTACTGGATATAGAGTTCAAAACCACAGTTATAAGGTTACTCAAGAATCTTCTAGAAACCTCCGAGGAACTTAGTGAGACCTTTAAGGATCTTAATGAGAATGCAAAAAAAAAAAAAATGGAAAAGGACCAGTCAGAAATTAAGCATACACTGTCTGAAATAAAGAATAATATACAGAAATTCAACAGTAGACCAAAGGACCCCAAGAATCAAACCAAAGATTTGAAATATGAAGAAGCAAAAAACTCCCAACCAGAAAAACAAAAAAGAAAAATGAATCCAAAAATATGAAGATAGTGTAAGGAGCCTCTGGGACAACTTCAAGTGTACCAAAATCTGAATTATGGGGGTGCCAGAAGAAGAGAGAGAGCAAAATATTGAAAACCTATTAGAAGAAATAATGACAGAAAACTTTCCCTACCTGGTGAAAGAAATAGACTTACAAGTCCAGGAAGTGCAGAGAACCAAAAAAAAAAAAAGGAATCCAAAGAGGACCACACCAAGACATATCATAATTAAAATGCCAAGGGCAGGAGAGGACCCAAGATGGTGGCATAGGTAAACACACCTACACTGTGGCCGTGCACAACAATTTCAAAACTACAACTAAAAGACAAAACGTCTATCACCCAGAGCCACGGGAGGGCTGGCTGAGTGCAAGTTCTACAACCAGATGGAAAGAGGGGAGTATTCAGTGTACAAATGCTGAAAAGCTGAGGTACAGGGGAGCGCGCGCGATACGGGCTAGCAGCGGATCCTGGCTGGCAGTGGGCGTTGCTTTCTTCAACCCAAAGGGGAGACGCGCGAGACCCAAACTCCTACGGGGAGAAGCTAGACTGTCTGCCATTGGGTCAGAAAGTTAGGGTGGCTTGCTTGCAGAGCTGCGCAGAGGAATAATTGTTTGCTGTGCTGGGGCGCGAGACGCGGGGACACGGTAGGAGGCGCGGGACGGCTGCCTGCAAGCCATTGCTGTTTGCCATGCCCTAGCCTAGTGACGCCCTGTGACCCCACCCCGCACAACCTACAAACTTACCCAAGCTCCAAGCAGCGGCTTTTGCATATGAATGAACTTCACTATCGCTGCTAACTTGCAAACCGGTTCAGACAGCTCCATAATCTACAAATCCCAAGCAGGGAGGAGAGGACTGTAGTTCTTACTGTAACTCCTGCAGGGTGACCTCAGACAGTAGCTGATCTGCACCCCATTGGAGATCCAGAGCCAGTGTACCTAGTGGTCAGTGTGAGACACAGATTTCAACTCCTCACATACATAAGTGACACATTCAAGAGGCAGACTCAGTGAGCACCAAAGCCCCACTGAAACAAGGCCTGCACCATAAGCGTGTCTCCAGTGCAGCAGTTCTTCCATTATAAACACAGCAGGTCCCCACAGCCAATTGGCCTGGAGGACAATTCCTCCCAGGGTACCAACAGCAATCAAGGCTTAACTACACCAAGACTTTGCACTCAGCCCACAACGGGGTGTACCAAGACCCGTTGTCCACCTCGGGTGATTGGGGAGGCTGAGCTACTGGCCCCTGTGGGTCACCTACCACACAAAGCCGCTCCATCAACACAGGGAAGCAGCCAAAATGCGGAGACACAGAGGCATGTCGTGAAAGGGGGCAATGGAGGAAAGCAAACTATGGGACAACATGGAGTTCAAAACCACATTTATAAGGTTACTCAAGAATCTTCTAAAAACTGCTGAGAAACTTGATGAGACCTTCAAGGACCTTAATGAGAATGCCAAAAAAATGGAAAAGGACCAGTCAGAAATTAAGCATACACTGTCTGAAATAAAGAATATACAGAAACTCAACTGTAGATCAACATACCCCAAGAATCAAACCAAAGATCTGAAATATGAGGAAACAAAAAACACCCAACCAGAAAAACAAAAAGAAAAAAGGATCCAAAAATATGAAGATAATGTAAGGAGCCTCTGGGACAACTTTAAGCGTACCAACATCCGAATTTTTGGGGTGCCAGAAGAAGAGAGAGAGCAAAATATTGAACACCTATTAGAAGAAATAATGACAGAAAACTTTCCCCACCTGGTGAAAGAAATAGACTTACAAGTCCAGGAAGCGCACAGAACCCCAAACAAGAGGAATCCAAAGAGGACCACACCAAGACACATCATAATTAAAATGCCAAGGGCAAAAGACAAAGAGATAATCTTGAAAGCAGCAAGAGAAAAACAGTTAGTTACCTACAAGGGAGTACCCATACGACTGTCAGCTGATTTCTCAACAGAAACTATGCAGGCCAGAAGGGAGTGGCAAGAAATATTCAAAGTGATTAATAGCAAGAACCTACAACCAAGATTGCTCTACCCAGCAAAGCTATCGTTTAGAATTGAAGGTCAGACAAAGAGCTTCACAGACAAGAAAAAGCTAAAGGAGTTCATCACCACCAAACCAGGATTACATGAAATGCTGAAGGGTATTCTTTAAGAAGAGGAAGAAGAAGAAAAAGGTAAAGATAAAAAAAAAAAAAGGTAAAGATAAAAATTATGAACAACAAAAAGACATCAAATACATACCTACCAACAAGTGAATCTAAAAATCAAGTGAATAAAAAGTCTGAAGAACAGAATGGACTGGTGAATATAATGGAATCAGGGACATAGAATGGGAGTGGACTGACAATTCTCAGGGGGAAGGGGGTCTGAGGAGTGTGGGAAGAGATTAGACAAAAGTCTTACACCTATGGTTGAAGACAGTAGTGGGGGATAAGGGTATGGGGTGGGGTGGGGAATTGGGTGGAGGGGAGCTATTGGGGGGGGGAGAGAAAGAGGAACACCTGTAATAATCTGAATAAAGATTTATTTTAAAAATAAATAAATAATAACATAAAATAAAATGCAAGGGCAAAAGACAAAGAGAGAATCTTGAAAGCAGCAAGAGAAAAACAGTTAGTTACCTACAAGGGAGTACCCATACGATTATCAGCTGATTTCTCAACAGAAACTATGCAGGCCAGAAGGGAGTGGCATGAAATATTCAAAGTGATGAACAGCAAGAACCTACAACCAAGATTACTCTACCCAGCAAAGCTATCATTTAGAATTGAAGGTCAGATAAAGAGCTTCACAGACAAGAAAAAGCTAAAGGAGTTCATCACCACCAAACCAGGATTATATGAAATGCTGAAGGGTATTCTTTAAGAAGAGTAAGAAGAAGAAAAAGGTGAAAATAAAAATTATGAACAACAAAGTGACAACAAATACATATCTATCAACAAGTGAATCTAAAAATCAACTGAATCAAAAATCTGACAAACAGAATAAACTGGTGAATATAATAGAATCAGTGGCATAGAAAGGGAGTGTACTGACAATTCTGGGGGTGAAGGGGGTGTGAGGTGTGTGGGAAGAGATTGGACAAAAATCTTACACCTATGGATGAACATAGTGGCAGGGGGTAAGGGAATAAGGTGCGTGCCTGGTCACCCTTAACTGCCCTCTCCTGCAGGCCTGGTCCCCCCCAACTGCCCTCCCCTGCAGGCCTGGTCCACCCAAACTGCCCTCCCCTGCAAGCCTGGTCCCCCCCAACTGCCCTCCCCTGCAGGCCTGGTCACCCTTAACTGCCCTCCCCAGGCCTGGTCACCCCCAACTGCCCTCCCCTGCAGGCCTGGTCACCCCCAACTGCCCTCCCCTGCAGGCCTGGTCCCCCCCAACTGCCCTCCCCTGCAGACCTGGTCACCCCCAACTGCCCTCCCCTGCTGGCCATCTTGTGGCAGCCATCTTGTGTCCACATGCGGGCGGCCATCTTGTGTGTTGGAGTGATGGTCAATTTGCATATTACTCTTTTATTAGATAGGATGTAAAGAAATACTACCATATAGGTGACTCTTGAAGACATTATGCTAAGAGAAGAAAGCCAGACACAATAAAGCACATACTATATGATTCTATTTATATGAAATATCTGAAATAGGCAAATCCATAGTGACAAAAAGCATATTAGTGATAGGCAGGGGCTAGAGGTAGGAAGGTGGAGGACTAACTGCTTATGGGTATGGGGTTTCCTTTTAGGGTAGTGGAGCCAGTCTGGAGCTACACAGTGGTAATGGTTGCACAGCACTGTGAATGTATTAAATGACATTGAATTGTACACTTAAAAATGGTTGAAATAGTAAATTTCATGCTATGTGTATTTTGCTATGATAAAAAGGTGTTAACTCTCAAAAAATTTCCTTTACGTTTTATGTATAAGTCCTTTCTTAGAAAAATAAGCCTTGGATGTGAGGGCGATCTGGCTGAGACATCTGTCACCCCATTGATCGCCAGGGTTGTTGATTGGGCTGATCTGGCTGGCTAGGCGGGTGTCCCCCTCCTCCCTCACCGATCCAGGTGCGTCCCTCCCAAAGCTGCAAACTCGGTGGAAGAGGACGACCTCCCCCCGAGGAGAGGACGGGTCTTGGTCAAGGGTATACGAGTAGCTGCGCTCCCCGGCTAGAACCTCCAAACAAGCTCTCAAGGTCCATTTGTAGGGGAACTAGGGTAGTCAAGCTTCCAAGACAACAGACACATCCAAATGAGGCGCTGCCCGTGGCAGTCTGCCTTTCTTTGAAAACAAGGAAAAAAGAAAGAAAAGTAAGACTTTACTCATAACTTGTTTGTATGGAAAAATTAGATTTGATTTGCATTACTACCTCTTGCAAATATTTCAAATATGGCCCTACCTGGTTTGGCTCAGTGGATAGAGCGTCAGCCTGTGGACTGAAGGGTCCCAGGTTTGAGTCAGGTAAAGAGCATGTACCTCCCTTGCAGGCTCCTCCCGGCAGGCCCTGGTGGGAGCTCATGCAGCAGGCAACCAATCGGTGTGCTTCTCTCACGTGGATATTTCTGTCTGTCTCTCCCCCTTCCCTTCCACTCTCTCTAAACATCAATGGAAAAATATCCTCAGGTAAGGATTTAAAAAAAAAAATTCCAAATATGCCTTCAAGACTGCTATGTTTGAAAACCAATCATTTCTTTTCTTCACTACTCTTGTTCTCCTAACATTTAAATTCTCTAGAGTATTTTTAAGTAAGATAGTGATAATGATAAGTAAAATTTAAAAATTAAAGCTAATGAAAACACACACAGGTAAAGAGACTATTTTGTCAAATCCAGAGTCATGTCACTGTGAGACAGAATTTAAAAAGCCAGATTTGGAGGTTAAATACCATCACTTTACAATCAACATTATGCTCAAGTTTCAGAATAAATATCAAGTAACAACAGACACTATTTGAATATTTGTTATTGTCACCATCCTTGTCATTAATAATATTCTGTTTGGTTTCCCTTCTTGTGGTAATTTTTAAATATAATTTTAAATTATTCTAAATATTTTTTCCTTCATTTTAATAAATATATTTCGTTTGTGCTTCTACCCAGAGAAGCTTTACTTTATAAACAAACAGAAGGTTCTGAAGTTGCCAGGTGCTGATGCTGAAACTCGTCCAGGGAAACGAACCTAGCCTCGAGAGGATGGTCAGCTCTGGACTTGCCCAGGTGCACCTAAAATTTTGATAAATAAAAGTACAAATGTGAAGATGTCAAAGCAAAGTGCAAAAGCCTTGCATGTGCACTCATTTGTGTACTTTACTTATAAAATGTTTTAATTATGGTGTCAGATAATTTTCAAGTTAGGACCTCATTTCTTAATAACATACATGGTGTAAAGAAAAGAGCAAGTTCTATAGCTCCAAAGATAAATGTTATATTCAGGACCTTTCCTTTCACAAAGTCCAGAGCTATCAACTTACTACTTTCAGCGCTTCTGGCTTCCCTAACTTCTTCCTTCCTGAGAGACTCCCTACGAAAATATAGTAATTTTACCTTTTATGCCCTGAAACCTAAGTAAATGAAGCCCAAGTGCTTCATGTCCCACACTTTTCCCTACGTGTTCTCAGCAGCAAGATAATTATAAGTGCATTTCCTATGTGAGCTGCTCTAGCATGCCTAAGCGAACCAATTAGCAAGGAAAGCAAACGTAAGCTAATTAATTAGTGTGAGCTCCCTCTGCTGGTTAACGAAGATGCCAGGAGCCCACAAAGAAGACAGTACCCAAGAAGTATATCCTTGACAAAAAAACTTTTATGAAAATGAACCAAACACAGCATCACCAAGAGCATCAAGACCTGTGAAGTGTCCGGGACCTGGTTTCACCCTCCTTCTCTGCTAATCAATTAGCCTGTTTCTGTCCCATGAATGCTGATGCAGACAGGAGACCTCTGGGTCAGAGACACATGCTGTATTACTCAGGGCACAGCAAGCACCAGGAGCACCAGCACGTGAATGTCAGTGACTTTCCTCCCCGGTTCTACAAGCTGACATGGAGGGCCCCATGGGTGTTTTACTTGCAGTGTATTTGTGTCAAATCCAGGAACACGGAGCTTGGGGGTCCACCTTTGTTACAGGGAGCAGTAAGCAAACCCACCCTTCGTCATGGAGGGGAACTTACCCTGTTGCTCAAAGGTACTCACTGCAAACACAACCCTAAGAAATGACCCAACTAAAGAACAGTCAGAGCCTTACATTCTTGGAATACCCAGCAAGACTTGTAGAAGTGCAAAAACCCGGGGGAAAACTGTCTTCCCCATTAAAGACCAGATATTATTGTTAATAATTTAAAGTTTCCATTTCATTGAAGTCTTTGGAATAATCCTTTTTTCTTGTGTACTTTCGATGATTTTCTTTTTTAAAATTTCTACCATTTGTTAGTTAAAACTTTTTATTACTCTCTAAAACCAGAAGTAAAAACTTCACTATCAAATAATACTTGGTACATTTGGTTGAATTATAGATAAGGACTAATACTTTACAAATTTTGGAAATTTAAAAAATAAAACTATAGATATAAAGTTTCTTGTTTATACATTAATAATTTCTGGAGTCTCTTTGGAAGTATTCAGAACTTTAAAAATTTTAATGGAATAGAGAGTTATAGAATGGCAGAAATCCACAGATAAGCCCTTAAACTTATAGCATCACAGAATTTAAAGCTTAGGGTTAGTCAGAAACCAATTATAATATTTTGACAGCTGGCTGTTATGTTCTTATTTTAGCATTAGCCAAAAATTTTGTACCACCAGAGTGTAACAGCTTTAAATCACGAAGTGGCCGAGTTTTCACTATTGCTATAAATATTTCTGCACTGCATTTATAGAACACTTGATTGTCACCAAAGTGTTTTCACATACCTTCTCCCCTTTATACTCACTTGGACTGTGAAGTTTGGGTATAAAAGATATTGATTTTTCCTTTCATTCGTGAGGAAACTAAGGTGAGAGTGGTCAAGTGAGAAATGGAAATCGTGCAGCCCATCACCAAAGAGCCGGCTGTATTTGTGCTTCAGAGCTGTGTCCAGCGCACCACGCTGAGTCTTTAGTCACTCTAACTCACCACTCCACCCGCTCAGAGGCTTACATAGGCAGCAACACCGAAAGCCTTTACTCAGACTTCAGCTGCAAGGAATGTATACCTCTCCTGGCTGAAAAGCCCAGGGGAGGGTCAGTTGTAGTAAGGGCCTCCGGGTGTATGCTTCCTACTCTGGCTCACTCCCTTCATTACAATAAAACACCCACAGCAGTCTCCTCCACACCCACAGACCAATCACCCATCGTCAAAGGGAGATTCTCTCCCCACCTATCAAGGAATGTTCTTGAACATCCTTCTCATTAGAATAACTAACCAGTCATTTTTGCCAGAAGGACTTGACCCATGCTAAGCAGCCCCAGTGTCCACCGCACTGATATTTTGCAACACTCATACTGCAGGAGGCTTTATATTGAGAGCATGCTAAGATTTAACTACCTCTGAGGCTATGGAAAAAATCAGTACTTTATATGAGCTATCTGATTTATTTCCCACAACCTTATATTTATCAAGTAAGTACTATTATTATGCTGCTTTTATAGATGAGGAATTGGAGCTTAAAGAGGTTAAATAAATTGGGTAATACCACACAGCTCATAGATGGAAGATCCTGATTGGAGCAGACCAGCTGATTCCAGACACTACGTGCTTATCCATTACACTGAGCCACCTCCGATGGGAAAGGGGAAAACAAGGTCCCATGATTACATGGATTCAGGAAACACTGTATACCATATCCCTCTCCTGGAGACTCAAATGCACATTAGAATAATGGTGTTCTGAGAAATCATGCAGTAAATAACTTATTTAACCTGCTTAACCCATCATCTCCCAAACTCATGTTGCTACAGAGCTTTTACTTCTAACACCTCCAGAAAACAGCCTTTGGGGCTCACACACACAGCACGCCATCCATTTATCTGCCTTCAATGATGTATTTTGAAATATGATTCTGGAATAAAATTTATGGTAAGTAAGTTCATTTTCTGTGGAAAACCTTTGTTTTCCTCCTGTAGCTTCCCTTTGGAAGTTCAACAAGGGTTTTATACTATTGCTGTTTCTTCTCTTTTACACTGGCCCTGATTTACAATAGCATTACAGTTGACAGGCACCCTGTGTGGAACGCAAGGGGGGCTGGCCTGGTCATCTGGCATCTTGTCTGCTTCTAGTACTTTCCTGAGAGTGTTTGGACATTGAAAAAAAATAAGCTGGCACCCTAGCCGGTTTGGCTCAGTGGATAGAGCATTGGCCTTCGGACTGAAGGGTCCCAGGTTCGATTCCAGTTAAGGGCACATGCCCCAGTTGCAGGCTCGATCCCCAGTAGGGGGCGTGCAGCAGGCAGCCGATCAATGATTCTCTCTCATCATTGATGTTTCTATCTCTCGCTCCCTCTCCCTTCCTCTCTGAAATCAATAAAAATATATTTTTTAAAAATGAGCTGGTAAGATAAAAATAGAATAACACAAATACATCTGATCTTATTTTTTAAAGAATTATACAGAAGTAACTATTTCGCTTTTATTAGAGAACTGTTTGCTCTTGCAATTATTCCTTGGGAAGGGAAAGGGAAAGGCACTATGATAATTAGGCAGTTCTGAGCCTTTTGGCTAGGAAAGCCTGCACAGCAGAGGGTCCCCTATCATTCTGAAATTATTTTATTTCCGTAGCCTGCTCATGCTTCACACATCAAAGCCTTCTTCTTCGATGATCCTGACCTAATGTCTGAGACTCTGACTTGTCAGAGTCAGTCTTCATTTCATGTTTTGTGAATGTGTCTTGTCCATAAACTCAACCATCGGGCAATTGTTGCCTTTCTCGGTCATTTACTGACCTGCTACAATCCTCAGAATGCTTGTTTTTCAAATCACACAACTGGGAAGAGGTTGTCTTCACTGGAATCAAAAGAAGTATGAAAAACAAGTTCTGGCCAAGATGGCAGAGTAGGTAAATGCTGTGCTTGCCCACTCCCATGACCACTTCAGAATTACAACCAAATTCTAGAACAACCAGCCCAGAGAACCATCGGAAGACTCGCTGAACAGAAGTCCTATAACTAAGGATATACAGAAGAAGCTATTTGGAGACTGGTAGGAGGGGTAAAGGTGGGGAACAGGTTGGCCCCACATCCCCATGTGGTGGTTGAAAATTAAGAGCGCTATCTGGGCTGCAGAGGTCCACCTTGAGGAGTGAGGGGTCCCAGTCCCACGCTAGACTCCCAGCTCAGGCTCCAAGGCTGGGAAGAGGAGTGTCCACAACAGCTGGCTGTGAAAATCAGCAAGGATTCCATCTGAATTCAACAGATGGCTGCTGGAAAGCCAGGTGTCCTCTTAAAGGGCCCACACACAGTCACTCACAGACACTTACCCTAGGCTCTGGCTGAGGGACAGCGGCTTGGGAGGCGCCAAGACATACAGAAAGGAAATGAGTTATGTGGCGTCAGGGTGAGGGCTGGAGGGACAGCTGCCATTGTCCCTGTGTTGAACCCTCCTCCACATGGCCAAATCTGAATCTGCATTATCTGGTAAACACCACTTGCTCCAGCCTGATGATTCTCTGAGACCTCACCCCACCCAACTGGCACACCACCAGAGGCTGTTCAGGGGGCTGGCAGTGCCTTGGGCCATGATGCAGTTTTTCTTATAAAACTCAAAGGCCCACAGGCTCCAGGAGGGTAGCTGCTGGCTTCAGTGTGCCCTGTACCTTTCACTGAATAGACACAGGCTCAGCACTGGAATAAAATATGAACCTGGATTAACCTAGTGAGCATCATTTTCCCCACCATGGGACACCCTGAGACCCCCTCCTCACTCAACTCTAGAATTCCCAAGGCTCTTTTAGCAGCTGCGCCATATGGACAGCTAGCAAATGGCAGCAGGCTTCGTGCCTTTTTCTGAAATGCCCCAGCTTAGTACTGATGGCAGATGGTCTCTGTTTGTAGCATGGCCTCTACCATGCACTTTAAGGTCCAGCACAGGCAGCTACCACCTGTGGATCACTTTGTAGCTCTCACTAGGTAGCCCCAGGCTTGTCACAGGCAGTGGCTGACCTTGGCTCCTCCAAATAGGCCCCAGAAACAGCACACCCAATGAGTGGCTTCAACCACAACAGAGGACCAGTCAAGTAAGCCCAAAAGCAGAACGCCAAAAGGATGGTCTCGGCAGGCACCAGCGCCCCATGCACCAACTCTTATGCTGTGTGCAAGGTGAATCCTCACAGCCAGTCAGCCTGAGGGTCAATCCCTCCCACTGACCTGCCAACAGTAGTCAAGGAGCAATACAAGAGGAGTGCACACACAACCCGCACAAGGGACACTCCTGGAGCACCTGGCTTAAGTTATCTCACAGGACACCTACTACCTCAGGCCACCCTGCCAAGACTGGGGATAGAGCAGACCAACTTAATACATAGAAACAAGCAGAGAAGTAGTCAAAATGAGGAGACAAAGAAACACCACAAATCAAAGAAGAGAAGAAATCTCCAGAAAGAGATATAAGTGAAATGGAGGCAAGAAATCTACCAGATACAGAGTTCAAAACACTTTTTAAGAATGCTCAAGGAATAGGTTAAAAAAATGGCTGCAGTGTAAGGAAGTTCTGTCTCCTTGCTCCCAACAACGGATCAGACCTGTGGGGAATCTGCAGAACATTCGACTTGAAACACGAGCTGAAAAAGCTGATTGGGAATACGGTGAGCAAAGAGTGTGGAGAGAGAACAGAAGATGCGGTGAGCCAACAGCCCACAGCTGTGCACCGCGGCTGGGAAGCCGGAGGTAAGGTATGGAATACAGTTACTGCCCCCCTGGGTGTGTGGAGTCTCAGCCACATGCAGGTATCGCCAGGCCAAAGCAACAGAGAAGAGAAGGGGAGTCCATGTAGCATGGGACAGTGGGAATTCAGTCCACCAGGGGAGCTCAGGCTGCCTTATCCCAGGCAAAAAGGCAGTGCTGAGTTACAATACCAGTCTGGGAAGCTCACCCGGATCAGTGTCTGCAGGAGGGGTTGCTCAGCAGAACTCCGGATCCCCAGCAGGGTCTGAGCAGACCACCCAGCAGTGAATCTGAGGATCGATTATTCTCTGACAGAACTGTTGGCAGAGAGCAGGACAGGGGCCAGTCTGAGTGTCCTGGGAAAGAGGCACGATCCTCCCCACCTCAAGTGAAGAGGAAGTGCCCAATCTCCCACCTGTGGAATGACTCTAGGCTGGAAATCTGCATCCCAGTGGCTGGTCCTGGTTGGGTGGGTGGGGGTTAGGGGGAGACTCTGACATCTGGATGGGTGGGAGCCTGAGCATAAGCTCCGCCCCGTGAGAGCCAGCTGTGCTGAAAGATTAGAGAGCCAAGTGGGGCAGGGGTTATTTTGTTGTTGTTGTTTTCTGTGTGTATGCTTTGTTTAAATCCCCCACTGTTAAAGGTTGTGACAAGGGGGTGCCAGCGACCCAGGCAGAGCTGAGGAGAGGAAGCGCCTGCAAGCCCCTCCTACCAGCTACAGGAACCACCCACAATGCAAAGCTACTGAAACTATCCTGCCTGGGGCCAGATAACCTGCAGAGCTCAGAAAGGGAAAGCAGCCCAAGGGTGAGACCAAGCAGACCTAGCCTCTGCCGCCCACCAGAATACTTGGGGACCCACCCTGCAGGGCTTCAGCCAGGCTGCCAAGGGCCAAGCAGAGATGACTCGTGGGCCTGCACCAGAGAACTGCCTGGGAGGCCCAGGACCCACACACCAAGGGGCTAGAAACAAAAGCATGGAAGCAAAATTCAGCAAGCTCCACAAATAGCAGACCCAAAACATTTTTTATTTTGGGGGGGGGGGGGGTTATCATTGTTTTTCTTTTTTTTTTTTTTTTAGTTGGTTTATTTTTCTTTAGTTTGGATTTTCTTTCTCTTCTCTCATTTTTCCATATTCTCTAATTGCTGTCTTTTATTTTAGCCCAATTTCTTTCTCATTCTCTATACTTTTTGTTAATTCCCATTTATAATTCAACTACAGGCCTGGTGAATGAATTTGTGCACGGGTGGAGTCGCTCAGCCTGGCCCGTGATTGGGGCCATCAGGCCGGCCGGCCAGGCTGGGGGAGGAACCACAAGAAGGTGGCTGGAGCGCATTGACCACCAGGGGGAAGCTCCTGTGTTGAGCATCTGCCCCCTGGTGGTCAGTGTGCATCATAGCGACCAGTCAACCAGTCATTCAGTTGTTTGGTCATTCAGTCACTTAGGCTTTTATTTTTTTTTTAATATATTTTATTGATTTTTTACAGAGGGGAAAGGAGAGGGACAGAGAGCTAGAAACATCGATGATAGAGAAACATCGACCAGCTGCCTCTTGCACACCCCCTACTGGGGATGTGCCCGCAACCAATGTACATGCCCTTGACCGGAATCGAACCTGGGACCTTTCAGTCCACAAGCCGATGCTCTATTCACTGAGCCAAACCGGTTTTGGCAAGGCTTTTATATATAGAGATTCTTTGCTTCTTTTCTTTCCTCTTTTCTTTTCCCATTCTATATTTTATTTTAATTAGTATTATTACTTTTTTAAATTATTATTATTATTTATTCATTATGGTCCATCATTTATTTTTATACGTACCCTATTTCTGGTCTCTTCCTTCTTTGCTTTCATATTCTCTTTTATTTATTTATTTTAGTTTTTTTTCTTTCCTCCTTCTAGCACTCTTTTTGTGTGTCTGAGTGACAAGTTTTTTTGTTCGTTTGTTTGTTTTGTTTCTTTTTAGTCTCTTGGTTGAGGCTGTTTTCATTATTATTGGTGTTTTGTTTTGTTTTTGTTTGTTTGCTTTTTTATTTTTTGTTGTTTTTTTCCTTCATGTTCTTTTTTGTCTGGTATTGTCTTTTTTTGTTCTGTCAGAACCTGTATAACAGTTGACATGATGTCGTCAGGGTTGAGACTCACAGTTAACAAGCCTGAGGACTGAGCTCATCCAGAAATTGAACAACAGCAATCAAGATCAAATTCAAAAGGATAACCAACATAACCCACACAGGGGTCATTCCTAGAGCACCCAGCTCAGAATGTCAAAAAGACTACTACAGAATCCCACAAGAAGACCATCCACCAAGACAGGGAGACATAGCAGTATTTTCTGACACACAGAAACAAACATAAAGAAACAGAAAAATGGGGAAACAATGAAATAGGCCCCAAGTGAAAAAACAGGAGGGATGTTCAGAAAAAAGAGATAAAAGTAATGGAGGAGACCAGTTAATCAGATATAGAGTTCAAACAAATGGTTATAAGGATGCTCAAAGAACTCAATGAGAACTATAGGGAATTTAGTGGAAACTATATCAGCATGAAAAAAGATATAGAAAAAAATAAATAAGAATCTATTGGAAATGAAGAATGACATAGCTAAAATGAAGAATACCTTGGAAGAAAAAAACAGTAGATTAGAAGAAACTGAGGACTGAATGAGTGAATTAGTAGACAAGGTAGAAAAACACCCAATCAAAGCAACAATGTAAAAAAAAAAGAAAAAGAAAAAGCAGGAGGATAGTTTAAGAAAGTTTTGGGACAACATGAAATATAACAACATCCACACTGTAGGGGTAACAGAAGTAGAAGAATCAGAGCAAAAAATAGAGAACATGTTTGAAGAAATTATGATAGAAAACTTCCTTAACCTGATGAAGTAAAAAGTCACTCAAGTTCAGGAAACACAGAGAGTCCCAATCAAAATGAACCACAAAAGACCCATGGGCACATAATAATTAAAATGGAAAACATTAAAGACAATGAAAGAATCTTAAAGGCTACAAAAGAGAGATAGAAAGTTACCTACAAGGAAATTCTCATTAAACTGTTGGTTGACTTAATAGAAATACTTCAGGCTAGAAGAGATTGGCATGAAGTATTCAAAGTAATGAAAAGCAAGGAACTAAATCCAAAAATACTCTGTCTAGCAAGGCTATCATTCAAAATTGAAGGTGAAATAAAGAGCTTCACAGATAAAAAAGGCTAAATGAGTTTATCACCACTAAACCATCACTGCAAAAAATGCTAAAGGGAGTGGAGAAAGAAGAAGAAATAGAGAGAAAGAGAGGAACACTGGCAAAAGGAATGAAATTGAAATAAATAAGTACCTATTAATAATGACCTTAAATGTAAATGGCTTAAATGCTCCAATCAAAAGACCATAGAGTACTGTCTATAAGAGGCCCACCACAGAACAAGAGTCACACAAGATGAAAGTGAAGGGATGGAGAAAAATTTTCCATGGGAATGAAAAAGAAGCTGGGGTAGCAATACTCATATCCAACAAAATAGACTTCAAAATGAAGGCCATAACAAGAGACAAGGAAGATCACTACATAATACTAAAAGGATCAATACAACAAGAGGGTATACCCTGGTAAACATATATGCACCCCATATAGAAGCACCTAAATATAGAAAAAACATCTGGAGGACTTTAAGGGAGAGATTGACAGCAATACAATAATAATAAGGGACTTTCACACCCCACTGATATCACTGGATAGATATTCTAGACAAAAAATCAACAAGGAAGCAGTAAAAATAAAGGACACACTAGATTAGATAGAATTAATTGACATTTACAGAACATTTCACCCCAAAGCTACAGAATACACATTCTTATCAAGTGCATATGAGTCGTTCTCAAAGATAGACTACATGTGAGGACATAAATTCTCTACAAATTCAAGAGGACTTAAATCATATCGAACATCTATATATATTACAATGTCATGAAACTAGACATCAAATACAATAAAACATTCAAAAGCATTCAAACACATGGAAGCTAAATAACATGTTATTAAACAATAAATGGGTTACCAATGAGATCAAGGAAGAAATCAAAAACTTCCTGGAAATATATGAAAATTAACACAAAACAACCAAAAATATATGGGACACAGCAAAAGCAGTCCTGAGAGGAAAGTTCATAACAATACAGGTATACCTCAAAAACCAAGAAAATTTTCTAAAAACTATGCAACCCTACAACTTAAAGCATTAGAAAGAGTAAAAACCTATAAATAAAAAGATGAAGACCTGGCACTAGCACCAGCCTGCCTTGTCTCACAGCTGAGCCTCCCCTGGGCACTTCCTAGCCCAATACAAGTAGCAAACATCTGCAGATCTCTCCGTAGCTCCTGCTGGATGGCCCCAAGCAGTGGCTGACTTCGCACTTCCAGGGAGGCCCCAGAGCCACTGCACCTGGTGGACAGCTTCAGCCTATACCAGATTACAACTCTGCACATCCACAAGCGACACATGCAAAGGGCAGACTCAGTGAGCACCAAGGCCCTACTGAAGCAAGTCCTGCTCCATAGGGGTGTCTCCTGCACAGCAGCTCTTCCATTATAGACACAGCTTGTCCTCACAGCCAGTTAGCCAGTGACACCAACAGCAATCAAGGCTCAACTACAACCAGACTGTGAACACAGCCCACACAGGGGTGCACCTAGAGTACCCAGCTCAGGTGATTGGGGAGGTTGAGCCACTGGGCCCTACAGGACGCCTACTACATTAGGCCACTCTACTACCAATTCCAGGAGACATAACAGCTCTACCTAATACATAGAAACAAACACAGGGAAGCAGCTAAAATGCAGATACAAATAAACATGTTAAAAAAAGAAAGAAATAGAATCAAGCAAACTACTGGATACAGAGTTCAAAACAGTGGTTATAAGGTTACTCAAGGATCTTAATGAGAGCTTTAAGGGACTTAATGAAAGCTTCAAGGAAATTAATGAGAGTGTCGAAGGACTTACTGAGACTCTCAAGGATCTTAGTAAGAATGTCAAAGACATGAAAAAGGACCAGTCAGAAATTAAGCCTATACTAGCTGAAATAAAGAATAATTTACAGGGATTCAACAGTAGAGTAGAGGATTACAAGAGTCATATAAATGATTTGGAATATGAAGAAACAAAACAACCAATCACAAGAGGAAAAAAAAGAATTGAAAAATATGAAGATAGTGTAAGGAGTCTCTGGGACAACTTCAAACGCACCAACATTTGCCAGAAGGAGAAGAGAGAGAGCAAGATATTGAAAACCTATTTGGAGAAACCCAAAACACTAATCAGAAAGAATGTATGGACCCCTATGTTCAGAGCAGCACAATTTACAATAGCTAAGATCTGGAAACAGTCCAAGGACCCAGCAGTAGATGAGTGGATAAAAAAGCTGTGGTACATTTATACCATGAAATACTACGCAGCAGTAAAAAAGAAGAATCTCTTACCCTTTGAGACAGCATGGAGGGACCTAGAGAGTATCATGCTAAGCGAAATAGGTCAGTCAGAGAAAGACAAGTATCACATGATCTCACTCATATGTGGAATCTAATAAACAAATTAAACTAATGAACAGAGTGGATCCAGAGACATGGCAGCATGGAACAGTGTGTGGGATCTCAGAGGGAAGGTAGGGAAAGGTTGGTGGAAGGTTATCAACCAAAGACCGTGTATTCATATATGCATAACACATGGACACAGACAATAGGGTGGTGAAGGCCTGGCTATAAGAGGTCAATGGGGGGGTGTGGGGGGGAGGAAAATATTATACTTTCAACAATAAATATTTTTCTTTAAAAGTAATAAATAAATAAATAAATAAATAAATAAATAAATAAAAGAACTATCAGCCATAAATGAAACAGTAGATCAAATGGACATAATTGACAATCACAGAACCTTACATCCAAGAACATCAGATTATACATTCTTCTTCAGCGCACATGGACCATTCTCAAGGATTGACCACATATTGGGTCACAAAACTAGCCTCAACAAATTCAAAAAGATTGACATTATACCAAGTATATTATCTGAACACGATGCCTTGGAATGAGAATAAACTGCAAAAAGGAAATAAAGAAACTCACAAAAAGGTGGAGATTAAACAACATACTGCAAAAAAATGACTGGGTCAAAGAAGGGATAAAAGATATAGAGACAAATGAGAATGACAACTCAACATACCAAAACTTCTGGGATGCAGCAAAAGCTGTAATAAGACGGAGGTTTATATCATTACAGGCCTATATTAAGAAACAAGAAAAATCCCAGGTAAACAACCTAACATTGAACTTAAAGAATTAGAACAAAAGCAACCCAAAGTCAGCAGAAGAAAGGAAATAATAGAAATTAGAGCAGAATTGAATGAAATAGAGAACAAATAGACTACACAAAAAAATAAAGAAACAAAGATCTGGTTCCTTCAAAAGATTAATAAATTTGACAAACCACTGGCTATAATCACTAAGGAAAAAGGGGGAAAGACTCATATAAACCAGATCAGAAATGAGAGAGGAGAAGTCATCACAGATATCACAGATATTCAAAGGATCAGACTAGAATATTATGAAAGATTATATGCCACCAACTTCAATAGCCTAGAAGAAATGAGTAATTTCCTAGAAATATATTCCCTTCCTAAACCCATCATGAAGAATTTGGAAAATCTAAATAAACCAATCAGCAGTGAGAAAATTGAAACAACCATCAAAAACTTCCTCAAAAAATAAAAGTCCAAGACCAGATGCCTTCACCAGTGAATTATAACAAACGTTTTAAAAAGATTTAAAAGCTATCCTTCACAAACTCTTCCAAAAAATTGAAGAATACTTCCTAACACATTCTATGAGGCCAATATAACCAAAGCCTGGCAAGGACAACACAAATAAAGAACACTGAAGACCAATATCTCTGATGAATACAGATGCAAAAATCCTAAACAAAAGCCTAGCAAATCGAATACAATAGTAAATCAAAAACTAATACATCATGATCAAGTGGGCTTCCTTCCAGGGGCACAAGGATGGTTCAACATACACAAACAATGTAGTACACCACATTCACAAAAGAAAGGATAAAAATCATATGACCTTATCAATATGCAGAAAAATCACTTTATAAGATACAATATTCACTTATGACTAAAACACTCAATAAAATAGGAATAAAAAGAAAGTAATTCAATGTACTAAAGGCCATATATGATAAACCCTCAGCTAATATCATACTCAGTGGTGAAAAACTGAAAGATTTTCCTCTAAGATCAGGAACAAGACAAGCATGTCCACTCTCACCACTTTTATTCAACATAGTGCTGGAAGTCCTAGCCAGAGAAAAAGGGCAAGAAAAAGAAATAAAAGACATTCAAATAGGGAAGGAAGAAGTCAAACTCACTTTTTGCAGATGACATGAGTCTGTATATAGAAACCCTAAAAACTCCACCAAAAAACTTTTAGAAACAATAAAAAATACAGTCAAGTTGCACAATACAAAATCCATGTACAAAAATCCACTGCCTTCCTGTATAGTAACAGCAAAACTTCAGAAAAAGAAATAAGACAATTCTTTTTGCAATTAAAACCAAAAGAATAAAATATCAAAAATTAACAAAGAATGTGAAAGACCTATATCTGAAAATTACAAATCATTATTAAAAGAGATTGAAAAATATACAACAAAATGGAAAAATATCCCTTGTTCATGGTTTGGAAGAATCAACATAATTAAAAGGACCATATTACCCAAAGCAATATACAGATTTAATGCAATCCCCATTGATATCCCAATGTCATTTTTTAATGAAATAGAATGAGAAATCATCAGATTTGTATGGGACCAGATTTGTATGGGACCACAAAAGACTTCAAATAGCTAAAGCAATTCTGAGAGAAAAGGACTAAGATGGAGATATCATGCTACCTGTCTTTAAATTGCACTACAGAGCTACAATAATCAAAAGAGCATGGTATTGACAGAGAAACAGACATGCAGATCAATGGTACGTAATAGAGAGCCCAGCTATAAAAGCACAGGTATATGAACAGATAATTTTCAACAAAGGAGCCAGAAACACACAATGGAGTAAAAATAGTCTCTTCAATAAATGGTGCTGGGAAAACTGGAAAGCCACATGCAAACAAATGAAACTGGATTATAGTTTGTCCCCATGTAAAACAAATTAATTCAAAATGGATCAAAGACTTAAATATAAGACCCAAAACAATAAGTTACATAGAAGAAAATATAGGTACCAAACTTATGGACCTGTGTACAACTGATTTCTGATAAGCTGCAAAAGCAGGTTAATGGTATAAAGATAGCTTATCAATAAATAAGGCTGGAAAAATGGATATCCAAAGACAAACAAAGAAAAACAAGGAAAGAAATTAATGTAAACCTAAGTTTCACACCTTATACAAAAGTCATCTCAAAATAAGTCATGAACTTAAATTTAAAGTGTAAACTATAAAACTTTAAAGAAAAGCATAACAAAAAGTACTTATGATCTAGTATTCAGTTCAGAGTTCTTAAAACTTGAGAGCAAAAACACAATCAATAAAAGGAAAATTTGAAAACTGGACTTCATCAAAATTTAAAACTTTTGCCTAAAAAAGACACTGATAAGAGGATGAAAAGACAAGCTACAGACTGGGAGAAAATATTTTCAAGCCATATAACTGACAAAGGATGTATAAATAATAGAGAACATATTATAGAACTCTCAAAATTTAGCAGTAAAAAAGAAAAATCCATTAGAACATGGGCAAAAGACATAAACAGATTTTTCACTGAAGAAAATATACAGATGACAAATAAGCACATGAAAAAATGTTCAGCATCATTAGCCAGTAGGGAAATGCAAAATAAGACTATAAAATAGCATTGCACAGTATCAGGATGGCTGATTTTTTAGAAATAGTGATAGTATAGAATGCTGGCAAGGATGTCACGAAATTGGATCACTCATACATTGCTGGTGAGAATGTAAAATGACAGTCACTCTGGAAAACAGTTTTACAATAAAAAATTAAACATGCAACTACCATACAACTTAGCAATTGCACTCCTGGGCATTTGTTGTAGAGTAATGGGGATTTATGTCCACACACAAAAAAACATGTATATAAAATGTACAACTTTATAATAGCTGAAACTAGAAATAAATCAGATGTCCTTCATTGGGTGAATGGTTAAATGAACTGTAGTACATTCATACCATGGAATAATACTAAGTAATAAAAAGGAATTAACTGTTGATATATACAACAACCTGTATGAATCTCCAGAGAATTATTCTAAGTGAATAAATGTTACACATCATATGATTCCATTTATATAACATTCTTGAAATAACAAAATTACAAAAATAAAGAACAGATGAGTGGTTGCCCTCTTTCAGGTAGTTGCACAGGAAAAGGTGGTAAATGGCTATAAAAGGAAAAATGGAAGGATCTTTGTAGTGATGGAAATGTGTATTTTGTATCAAAGTCAATATCCGAGTCCTAATATCCTATGTAATAAAAGCCTAATATGCTAAGTGTCCGGTCGTCCGGTCATCCATTCAACCAATCAAGTGTAATATGCTAATGATACACTAAGGCTGCTCAACCACTCGCTATGACATCTATTGACCACCAGGGGGCAGACAGTCGACTGGTCGACCAGTCACTATAACATGCACTGACCACCAGGGGGAAGATGCTCCAACCAGTAGGTTAGCTTGCTGCTGGGGTCCAGCTGATCAGAACTGAGTGAGATGAGTGAACACGCCTTGGAGCCTTCCTTTGGTCCCTCCCTGGCTAGCCAGCCTCCTGCGTCCCTCCCCAGTCCTGATCGTGCACTGGTGGGATCTCTCGGCCTGGCCTGTGCCCTCTCCCAATCTGGGACCCCTCAGGGGATGTCGGAGAGCCGGTTTTGGCCCGATCCCGCAGGCCAGGCCCAGGGACCCCACTGGTGCATGAATTCGTGCACTGGGCCTCTAGTTGTACTATAATTTTTCAATATGTTACCATTGAGAAAATCAGATAAAGTTTACATGAGATCTTTCTATATTATTTTTACAACTGCATGTGGACATACAATTATCTCAAAATAAAAAGGTTTTTAAAAAAGTTAATGACAATTCATTGGTACCCAACACCTAATTAGAATACAGGGGGGGGGGGGAGATGTTTTTGTCATTTTTAATGCTTTCTACCTATTCTTTTCTGCATCAGGAAATTGTTTATCTTTTGTGAACATTCAGCAAAGCTACTGAACAAACTACCTACTTGGATATTGTATACCATATTCGCTCCTCTCTGCAGTAAAATGGGCTCCATGGTTTAGAGAGTTCATATAAAGTCTGACCGAAAAACACAGTGTTTGGCGTTGAGTTTGGAGCTGTCTCCAAAATCTGGGTGACCTTGGATGAGTCACTTAGCCTCTTTGTTTTTTATTTCTCCGCCTACAAAATGGACCTAAATACCAAATTCTAGAGCATTAACATATGATACATCTACAAAGAAATACTATCCTGTTCCGCGCCTCCTTCTTAATGATTCAAAGAAGTAATTTGTTCTGTTTCCTTTTCCCTTCTCCTATGTCAAAGATTCCATATCTAAATGATGGTCTCTGGCCCTAGACTGAGCCCCACTTCCCCTGTCAGGTGGAAAGACTTCAGACATATGCCGGGACTGATTCCAACATCCTGACAAAAGTCGGTGTAAATGACTTTTTGTGAGAAATGGAATGGATGAGCTAAAAACAAAAACAAATGCAGCAGCAATAATCATAGCTACCATTTACAGGGTTTGCAGTACGGGATAAGCTCTGTTTTAAGAGCTGTATACAGTTTAATTTTTGAAAGCAATCTAATGTAATGAATACTAATACTCCCATTTCAAATCTACACATAGAGACACAAAGTGGCAGCCTACTTCCAGCAGGAAGCCATGTCTGAGCACAGAATGAAAAGGTAGCAACTCCAGGGAGCAGAGGCCTTTCCCGAATTC
Source organism: Cnephaeus nilssonii (assembly GCF_951640355.1). Lineage (NCBI taxonomy): Eukaryota > Metazoa > Chordata > Mammalia > Chiroptera > Vespertilionidae > Cnephaeus > Cnephaeus nilssonii. The sequence continues at coordinate 47,631,743 of NC_137089.1, forward strand.
CTGACCGCCTGCCCTGGACCCACTAAAGACTGGCCGCGTTCCCGCTCACTGTGCGCGCACTGAGGTTCAGCTCCAGTTACGGATAGCTCTTGGGCCAAAACACCCCAGGGATGCGAGGCAGCCTAGGAAGGACAGGAACTGCACGAGGTGGGTCTCCCACCGCCAGGAGCGCCAGCCCCGTCACAGCCCAGGGCCCCCACAGCTAATTCCAAAACTCTTGGAATCCAAGTATTCATTTAAAGGCCAAAATGTCATTTTCCATTTTCTTTCTTTCTGTGACCCATAATAACCAAAGTCTCATTGTTAACATTCAAAGTAGATTATGTCATCTCTTACTATGGAAGGTTCTAACCCTACTGCTCACTCTAATCTGATTTTAAATGACTCAATGGCAAGATTTTACCCATACCCTGGTATCAGATATAAAGTGTAAGGAATTGATCAAATCCTGTCTACTGTTGTCTCCTTATTTGCAATCACAGCTCCTTGGACTACTAGTATAAGCCCTGATTCCCAGAATCATGTTAGTGAGAGGTTCCAAATTAGTCATTTGGCCCATTGGGGCAAGACTATGTCCCTGCACTGGGCACTGGGGACTCTGTCCCATAGACCAACGTGGCTCATAGGAAGGGCAAAGGGCACCTTCTGTCAGAGTTATGCGTCTCCAACACAACAAAGTCCAGGATTATGGCTGCAACACGACAGCAGCACAGCATTTGCAGAAATAAACAACTAAGTAGGTGATGGAGAAGCACGAACAATCGAACTGGTTCAATTACAAATGCATATATACTAGTAGTCATCTTGCACATTTATGGTCTGGAGTCTGCAAAAGTTTGAGTCTAGCTTGCTTTATGGTTCTGTAGGAGCCAAATATGACAGTAAGGGATTCACTTCATTAATATTGTAACATTTTGTCAATCTGGAACGCGTCTTCATCAAAATCGCCCCTTGAAATGGTCTCCTTTGTTGCATTTTCTTGTTGGCTCATTTTATCAACATCTTCAATGTTTAGAAAATATGAATTAAAACTGAGGAATGCTGTTTGTACTCAGCTACTTTTGTTGAGAGTGTAACATCCCCAGATTGGCAGTGTTTATGTAAATCAGTGTGGCTGACACAGCCATCATAAACAAATGAGGAAAACATAACAAACACGCTGTTCACGCAGGAAATGTTTGTTTTGAGAGTTGGCTTTGGTCTCGCCAGATTGATGAAGAGTTGCTAATATTATGAATCTGTGCTGCACTGTATACCAGGTCACTTCCACTAGCAAGCCAGGGCGGACCCGCACAGCCACTGGGGTAGACTCTGCAGCTCCAGGACCTCAGCCAACTGCACACCACCCCATGGCGCTGACTAGCAGAATGGAGAAGGTTTCAGCAAGGCGCTTCTGACCCTAGGTCCTAATTCTGGTTCGGAAAATAAGGATGGTAAGGAAACCGCACGCACGTGCAAAGACACATAACGTTGAGTGCTGTTCCTAGCAGCATTGTTTACACACACAGAAGGCCAGAAGTCATGTACAAGTCTATCATTAGGGTACTGGTTAAACAGTACCGTGCCATGCCATACCACGTAGCTGTAAAAACGCATGAGGCTTTAAAATACTATTGTACTGTACTTCCTCTTCAATATTATGGTGTATTGTGCTTTACTATGCAGTACTGTACTAAATTGTACTGTATTATACTTACAATATTGTACTATATTATATCACACAGCTACTGTACTATATTCTATTACACTGTATATACTATACTTTGATGTACTGTACTATATTCTAATATGCTACAGGGTGTTCCCAAAAATGTATATACACTTTAACAGCTCAATTTTGAAAATGAAATGTATTTTAACAAACACTGCCTTTATAATTATTCAAAGTGTGTGTAAACCTTTGGGGGGCACCCTATATACTAGACTGTACCGTGCTATACTCTACCATTTTTGACTGAAAGTACTATACTGTACTAGACTATACTGAATGCCATCCTGTACTACACTGTACTTTATCATCTTGTTCTACACTGTATTGCATTGCACTGTATTGCTCTTACTATACTGTACTGTATCACACTTTTCTGTACTTTGCTGTACTGTTCTATACTGTGCTGTATTCTGTTATACTGTTTGCTATACTGTACTGTGATACACTGCTCTATACTGTACAAGTACTATATTGTACTAAACTATACTGTATAGTACCATATTGCATTATATTGTATCCTTTACTGTGCTTGACTATATCACACTGTTCTATATTATACTGTACTGAACTGTATTATATTGTATTATATTGCACTATATTATAGTATGCTGGACTATACTGGACTATAGTATATACTACTAGAGGCCCGGTGAATTCGTGCATGGGGTGGGGTGTCCCTCAGCCCAGCCTGCACCCTCTCCAATCTGGGACCCCTCAAGGGATGTCCGACTGCCCGTTTAGGCCCGATCGGGCCTAAACGGGCAGTCGGACATCCCTCTCACAATCCAGGATTGCTGGCTCCGAACTGCTTGCCTGCCTGCCTTCCTGATTGCCCCTAACCACTTCTGCCTGCCAGCCTGATCACCCCCTAACCACTCTCCTGCCAGCCTGATCAACGCCTAACTGCTCCTCTGCCAGCCTGTTTGCCCTTAACTGCCCTCCCCTGACAGACCGGTCACCCCCAAATGCTCTCCCCTTCATATTACCTCTTTAGTAGATAGGGTTTTTTTCTTTAACATATTGGATAGTGTACCTGCCGTGGTCTTCACAAACCAGTAAAAATGTAAACCCAAACTAAAAGTGTCATAAAATAAACTTAAACAGGAATTTCATGAGACCTTAGAAAGGTGATATGATGTGGTTGTTTCTTCCTGTTTTCTTTCTTTCTTTTTCTTGATGTTTCAACTTTTGTCCTTTCTTTCTTTTTTCCTTTTATTCCTTTTCTGTCCTCTCTTTCTCTTAACTTTTCCATTGGTAGAATTGTCAGTACTTGAATCTGTCTTGCTTCCAGAAGACAAAGAAGAGGGAAACACACAGTCATCTGAAGAAAAAGGTGATCTATGATGGGATTGGTGGTGTTTCTGGTTTTGCTCTTTTCCCAGTTTGATTGTCATTTCTGCCGGCCCCGGCATCTTCAGGACTTGTGCATGGGCACTTCTTATTCATGTCTACAAAACCTCCCTGCCTTGGTGAAAACTGTAGGAGAAAAGGCCTTCCTGGGTGGGCTCAAGCCCTGCCCAAGGTGCTGAGGAACCAGGGTGGGTAGCACTCTGCACCGCCGCTGCAAGAGCCAACCTCCGGACCTCGGGGTACTCTCCAGTAATGTAACTGCAATCTCCAGGTTTGCCTTCAGAAATTAGTTGTAAGTTACTTCCGATGTGAAACCCTACCTCAGACATTTCCATGTGGTTCCTAAAGATTTTAAACAAAACCCATTTACCTCCCTAACCTGGTCAGAACTTTCTACCCACTGGGAGAGGTTTGCTGGGCAGCATCGCCCAGATATCACCGCCCATCTCGAATCACTCGGCTGGCAGCAAGGGAAGTTCCAAGGCTATAGTGTGTGTGGGGGATCACTCCATGGGGGTGCAGCCTGACACCCCAGGCTGCTTCTTGGAGGGAATAGCTCTGGGGGGCATGGCTGCCTCCCAGGCCTACACCCCCCAGCTGCAGATGGGAGCTGATCTCAGAGGGGGCGAGGTGGGGGGGAGGGGGAGGGAGGTGTATAGGCAGCTCCTGGGTCTCCCAGGCCCACAGCCCAGGCTGGGACAGGCAGCAGATGGCTCCTGCCCTACACGGGCACCTCGCAGGCCCAATGCCTGGGCCGCTGTGGGCAGCTGATCACGCCGGCCTTGCGCAGTCGCCTCCCAGACCCACAGCCCGGGCCTCGGCAGGCAGCTGATTGTGCACACCTTGCACAATGTAACTGCAATGTCCAGACCAGACCCACGGCCCTCCCAGACCCACGTCCCAGGTCGCGGAGGGCAGCTGATTGAGGCGGCTGTGCAGGGCACCGCCCAGACCCACGGCCCGGGTCGCGGAGGGCAGCTGATCGAGGCAGCCGTGCAGGGAGCCTCCCAGACCCACGGCCCGGGTCACGGAGGGCAGCTGATCATGGCGGCCATGTGCGGGCGCCTCCCAGTCCCATGTCCTGGCTCAGGGCGGGCAGCTGATCATGGCGGCTGTGCAAGGGTGCCTCCCAGACCCACGGCCAGGTTCAGGGCTAGGAGAGGATCTGGCCGGAGGGCAAAGCCGTCTCCTAGGCCAATAGGCTGGGCTGCTCGCTGCCTGCTCTCAGCGGCAGCCTTCCCTGGGACTGGGGGACTCCTGTGGGCCTGAGAGGACTGGGCACCACCATCTTGTGTCTATGGGCGCCACCATTTTTTGCGGAGTGATGGTTAATTTGCATATTACTCTTTTATTAGATAGGATACTGTACCACACTCTACTATACTATAGTATACTGCATTATACTATATCGTACTGTGCCATGCTATGCTGCATTTTACTGTACTATGCAGTGGTATACTACATGATACTGTATTATACTGTAGTATACTATACCATACTGTACTGCACTATACTGTGCACGATGCTATACTATCTGTATTATACTGTATTTGTGCTATGCTGTGCTGTGCTGTAGTATACTGTGTTGTTTTACACTGTATTGTACTGTGCCACACTACACCCTAGCACAATACAGACTAAGCTGAAATTGTAGCACATTGAATTAATGTAATTATTCAGTAAGCATCTGTCCCCTGGAGAATTAGCTGGAACCTACTTCCTCAATGAACTCACAGTCTTGCCTAACAGGCCTGGACTGACCACTGCCACAAATCAGAGTCTGCCAACACTACCCTCTACAGCTAAGGCTTTGACCTAAACTTATATTGCAGCAAGTTTCTCCAACTTGGAAATACGCTTCCATCCTTCTTCCTTCAGCCCATTCCCTGTGCTCCTGCCTCTTCCTACAGCTAGGCAGGGAAGAGGGACCCAGCCACTACAGATGGTATACAGCCTGCCTTCCAGCCCCATCATGAATAGCCTTTTTCTATATTCAGATGTGGGGAAATCTAGGTGAAAAGAGAACCCACCAGTGCAGAAAACAGTGCTCAGTCTACTGGGCTAATGGGCTAGGAGTCAGGAGCCTCAAGTACTGGCAGATAACCCATTAATCTTCTTGGAATCTCCAATTAATCTAAATAATAAAAGGGATAGATTAAATGAGTCCTAGAGTCTGATTCCTACCCCTGAGTTCCCAGTGGGTCCCAGATAGCTCCCTTACACAATCCTTTTAGAAGACCAGTTCTTCCCAAGGCACCATGTCCCACAGGCTCTGCATCAATAAAAATATAAGAGCCAGTGATTTGTCCTGAAGGCTCTATAGTTTGAACTCCCATGAAAGCCAATAGGCAAAATGAGAATAGATAGCACCTGCAAATGATTCAGGTCTGTCTGCACTCAAGAGCAGCAATCAGAACTGCCAGGTGGCCCTGTGTTAAGGGTCGCTGTGAAGGAAGTTTGTGTTTAAGTTTCTGTTTAAGGCTGCCCTCTTTCCCTAGCCAGCATAGACCTGTTCCCTCCACTCGCTCCACCCACCTTCATCCAAACTTCTTTCTTGAACAACAATGTGACCTCAACATAAGCTGTCAAGTTAAGGTGCCTCCATCATAAATAAATTTTTATTTTAACCAAGAAGTGAGCC